>NC_053392.1:312059429-312394476 GCF_905171765.1 Bufo bufo
GGTCGTAAACTGATATAAGGGCACACAGCAGGGTGCAGAAGAAAAGGAGTGCCGAATGGTTTTTGAAAGGTAGATTTTGCTGGACTGATTTTTAGATGCCATGTCCCATTTGGTACTATTTTGGGGTACATATGATTTTTAATTGCTCTATATTATGTTTTTTGTGAGGCAAGGTAAACTAAAAATGTCTGTTTTGGCACCGTTGTTATTTTTATTTTTTTTACAAGATTCATCTGACAGGGTAGATCATGTGCTATTTTTGTAGAGCAGGTTGTTACAGACACAATGATATCAAATATGTCTACTTTCTTTGTTTGTTTGTTTCAGTTTTACATAATAAAGCATTTTTTTTTTTTTTTTTTATGTTTTTTTGTCTCTATTTTATAAATGCCATATTTTTTATATTTTTTTGCTGATCATCTTTTGCAGGGGTTCTTTTTTTGCATAAAGAGTTGAGGTTTTTATTGCTACCATTATTTATTGGTACCATTATTTATTTTCACAGCATTCACCTGAGGGGTTAGGACATGCAACATTTTTATAGAGCAGATAGTTACGGATGTGGTGATATCTAATATGTATACTTTTTCTTATTTATTTAAGTTTTACACTATAATAGCATTTTTGAAACAAGAAAATTATGTTTTAGTGTCTCCATAGTCTGAGAGCCATAGCTTTTTATATTTTGTAACCGATTGTCTTAGGGAGGTTCTAATTTTTTGCGGGATGAGGTGACAGTTTGATTGCTTGGTGTTGCACTTTGTGTGATGTAAGGTGACAAAAATGGCTGTTTTTATTGTCATTTTTTTACGGTGTTCACCTGAGGGGTTAGGTCATGTGATAGTTTTATAGAACAGGTTGTTACAGACGCGGCAATATCTAATATGTCCATTCCTAAGTTGACTAACGTCAGGTGATTTAGCATTTATAATATCACAAATTTTCTAACATTTATAACTATTGGAAAAATGGCTGAAAATGGTCATAATTAGTGTTGAGCGAACCCGAACTGTAAATTTCAGGTCCGTACCAAACTTTGTGAGTTCGGGTACCAGACCAGAACCAGAACTTTGCCGGAAAAGTTCAGGCTTGAGTTCGGTGTTCGGGCATTTAATAAAGCTTTTGAAAGGCTGAAGGGCAGCCAATCAACAAGCTTTAAAGCTGTGGGCACTTAGAAGCCATCACAGCCACGCCTAGTAATAGCATGGCTGTGATTGGCCGGTGCATCATGTGACCCAGCCTCTATACAAGCTGGATCACGTGTAGCACCGCCCATCAGCTCTGATTAGTGCAGGGACAGGAAGCAGGCAGGTGAAGCAAAGAAGAGTGTTGGCTATTTGTTTTGTGGGTGACCTATAATGATTTTTTGTTGGTGCAATACACCAGCTTTGCACCCCTGACACAGAAATATAATAATAAATCTGGCCAATAATTCTGTGGGTGACCTATAGTGATTTTCTGTAAAATGCAATGCACCATCTTTGTACGCCTGACACAGAAATATTATAATTAATCTGGCCGTTAATTCTGTGGGTGACCTATAGTGATTTTTTGTGGGTGCAATGCACCATTTTTGTACCCCATACAAAAAAATATAATAGTTAATCCGTCTGTTAGTTTGATGGGTGACATATACCCATTTTTGGTGTGAGATACACATGCACTTTATACGTGACAGAGAAATTAATATAGCTAATTTGACTGTTAGTTTGGCCTGTGACATATACCCATTTTTGGTGTGAGATACACAAGCACTGCATATGTGACAAGGAAATTAATATAGTTATTCCATCTGTTAGTTTGATGGGTGACATATACCCATTTTTGGTGTGAGATACACGTGCACTTTATACGTGACAGGGAAATTAATATAGTTAATCTGACTGATAGTTCAGCTGGTGACATATACCCATTTTTGGTGTGAGGTACACCTGCACTGCATATGTGACAGGGGAATTAATATAGTTAATCTGTCTGTTAGTTCGGTGGGTGACATATACCCATTTTTGGTGTGGGGTACACCTACACTGCATACGTGACAGGGAAATTAATATAGTTAATCCGTCTTTTAGTTCGGTGGGTGACATATTCCTATTTTTGATGTGAAGTACACCTGCACTGCATACACGACAGAGAAATAATTATAGTTAATCTGTCTGTTAGTTTGGTGGGTGACCTCAAAGAATGTGGAGAGCATCACATCAGAGACGTGGCCCTGGTAATGGTGCTGCTGGTGGAGCTCCTGTTGCAGAAGGAGGACGTGGTCGATCTGTGCTAGCTACATGCCCAAATGAAACCCCTTCCTCTGGTGCACGTAGGAGACAGGACGTTCAGCGTCATTTTGTAGGCCCAAATACCCATGTACGAATGGTGAGGCCAAAACAAGTAGAGACAGTAGTAGATTGAATGGCTGACAGTGCCTCCAGGTCCTTCACATTGTCCCCTGCTGAAACCGCAGAGTTGGCACCTGCAGCCCATTGGCATCTGTCTTTTACCTCACCGCCTTGAAAATCAGCCAAGCAATCTGAGCACCAAATCATGCAACAGTCTTTTATGCTTTTTGATGTTTCTGCTGGCGGGGTTTCCATGGGCCATCCACCTAGCCCTTCCCCAGAAGTGGAAGAGATTAAGGGCACTGATGCCCACTCACTTATGTTTCAGGATGTGGACATGGGAGGACCACCGCAACACGTCTCTGATGATGATGATGAAACACAGGTGCCAACTGCTGTGGCTTTCTGCCGTGTGCAGACCAGCAAGGAGGGCAGGGGTGAAGAGTGTGTGGAAGATGATGTGGAGGATGATGAGGTCCTAGACCCCACATAGAAACATAGAATGTGTCGGCAGATAAGAACCATTTGGCCCATCTAGTCTGCCCAATATACTGAATACTATGGATAGCCCCCGGCCCTATCTTATATAAAGGATGGCCTTATGCCTATCCCATGCATGCTTAAACCCCTTCACTGTATTTGCAGCTACCACTTCTGCAGGAAGGCTATTCCATGCATCCACTACTCTCTCAGTAAAGTAATACTTCCTTATATTACTTTTAAACCTTTGCCCCTCTAATTTAAAACTGTGTCCTCTTGTGGTAGTTTTTCTTCTTTTAAATATGCTCTCTTCCTTTACCGAGTTGATTCCCTTTATGTATTTAAAAGTTTCTATCATATCCCCTCTGTCTCTTCTTTCTTCCAAGCTATACATATTAAGGTCCTTTAACCTTTCCTGGTAAGTTTTATCCTGCAATCCATGTACTAGTTTAGTAGCTCTTCTCTGAACTCTCTCTAGAGTATCTATATCCTTCTGGAGATATGGCCTCCAGTACTGCGCACAATACTCCAAGTGAGGTCTCACCAGTGTTCTGTACAGCAGCATAAGCACTTCACTCTTTCTACTGCTTATACCTCTCCCTATACATCCAAGCATTCTGCTGGCATTTCGTGCTGCTCTATTACATTGTCTTCCCACCTTTAAGTCTTCTGAAATAATTACTCCTAAATCCCTTTCCTCAGATACTGAGGTCAGGACTGTGTCAAATATTCTATATTCTGCCCTTGGGTTTTTACGCCCCAGGTGCATTATCTTGCACTTATCCACATTAAATTTCAGTTTCCAGAGTTCTGACCATTCTTCTAGTTTTCCTAAATCCTTTTCCATTTGGCGTTTCCCTCCAGGAACATCAACCCTGTTACATATCTTTGTGTCATCAGCAAAAAGACAAACCTTACCAGCGAGGCCTTTTGCAATATCACTTATGAAGATATTAAACAAAATCGGTCCCAGTACAGATCCCTGTGGAACCCCACTGGTAACATTACCTTGTTTTGAATGTTCTCCATTGACTACAACCCTCTGTTGTCTGTCACTCAGCCACTGCCTAATCCACTCAACAATATGGGAGTCCATGCTCAATGACTGCAGTTTATTGATAAGTCTTCTATGTGGGACAGTGTCAAAAGCCTTACTAAAATCTAGATATGCGATGTCTACTGCACCTCCACCGTCTATTATTTTATTCACCCAGTCAAAAAAATCTATAAGATTTGTTTGACATGATCTCCCTGAAGTAAACCCATGTTGTTTTTCATCTTGCAATCCATGGGATTTTAGATGTTCCACAATCCTATCCTTTAATAGGGTTTCCATTAATTTGCCTACTATTGATGTCAGACTCACTGGTCTATAGTTGCTCGATTCCTCCCTACTACCTTTCTTGTGAATGGGCACGACATTTGCCAATTTCCAATCTTCCGGGACGACTCCTGTTACTAATGATTGGTTAAATAAATCTGTTAACGGTTTTGCCAGCTCACCACTAAGCTCTTTTAATAATTTTGGGTGTATCTCATCAGGCCCCTGTGACTTATCTGTCTTCACCTTAGACAGCAAACTTAGAACATCTTCCTCTGTAAAGATACATGCATTAAACGATTTAATAGTCATCCTTTCTAGTGGAGGTCCTTCTCCTTTTTCTTTTGTAAAAACTGAACAGAAGTATTCATTAAGGCAGTCGGCTAGCCCTTTATTCTCTTCTACATACCTTCCGTCCTTTGTTTTTAATTTAGTTATTCCTTGTTTTAATTTCCTTTTTTCATTTATATATCTGAAGAATGTCTTATCCCCTTTTTTCATAGGCTGAGCTAGTTTTTCTTCTGCCTGCTCTTTAGAAGTTCTTATAACTTGCTTGGCCTCTCTCTGCCTAATCTTGTAGATTTCCTTATCTTCATTGCTCTGGTTTTTTTTATAATTACAAAATGCTAGCTTTTTATTTTTAATGATTTGGGCCACTTCTGCTGAGTACCACATTGATCTCCTCCTTTTTTTGCTTTTACTGACAAGTCTAATGCAATTTTCTGTTGCCTTCAATAATGCACCTTTTAAGTAGTCCCATTTCTCCTGGACTCCATGTAATCCGTTCCAGTCTGATAAGGACTCATTTATGACTAATTTCATTTTTGAAAAGTCTGTTTTTCTAAAATCTAAAACTTTTGTTTTTGTGTGGTGGGACTCTTTCACAGTTCTTATATTAAACCACACTGACTGGTGATCACTAGATCCCAAGGTTTCGCCTACAATGACATCATATACCGAATCCCCGTTTGTGAATACCAAATCCAAAATGGCCTCCCTCCGGGTTGGCTCCTCAACCACTTGTTGTAGAGATAACCCCAGTAGGGAATTTAGAATATCTGTACTCCTGGTAGAACTTGCTATTTTGGTTTTCCAGTTTATATCTGGAAGATTGAAATCTCCCATAATGATAACTTCTCCTTTCATTGTCATTTTAGCTATTTCTTCAACTAGTAGATCATCTAGTTCTTTAACTTGACCAGGTGGTCAATATATCACACCTACACGAGTTACTGCATGGTTAGCAAACTGCAACGTAACCCAAACTGACTCAATGTTGGCCTCACCAACTTGTATTAGGTTAGATTTAATGCTATCTTTCACATACAGGGCCACTCCTCCTCCTTTCTTGCCTTCTCTGTCTCTTCTGTATAAAGAGTACCCTGGTATGGTTATGTCCCAGTCATTTCTTTCATTAAACCATGTCTCCGTAACAGCCACTAAATCTACATTCTCAGATGCCATTATTGACCCAAGTTCATTGATTTTTTTTACCTAAACTGCGAGCATTTGTAGACAGGACTCTGAGCTTATCATTTCTTAACCTCTGTGCTTCTGACCTGTTCTGGCATTGTTTCGGGGGGCAATTGGACTCTTTTATTTTCACTCTTTTGCCCCCCCTTCCTAGTTTAAATACTCTTCCGCAAATTCTTGGAGTTGTTCACTAAGTACATTTGTTCCTTTGAGAGAAAGATGCAAACCATCTTTTTTGTACAGTTCCTTTCTATTCCAAGTAGAGCTATCATGAGAAACAAAGCCAAATCCTTGCTCTTGACACCATTTACCAAGCCATATGTTGAACTCCTTTATGCGCCTCTGCCTATCATTCTGAACATTATGCACAGGCAGAACTTCAGAAAATGAAATGGTGGATGCAAAATCCTGTACGTCATTACCAAGTGTGATAAAAGATTTTTTCACCTCTGACACTTCATTGCAAGCCAGGTCATTTGTCCCTAGATGGACAAGAACATCCACGTCCCCTTCCTGCTTTGCTTGCTTAACAATATTAATAATACGTCTTCTATCTCTTCTAGCAGTAGCCCCAGGGAGACATCTCACAAAACCATTTTCTTTAAGCTCCACACTTCTTATGATTGAATCACCCAGCAACAGCTGCATCCTTTGAGACTTCACTTTATCTTTTTTGTTGCATACATAAGACATAGGAGTCGATGGTTTCTCACCCTCTGTGCTTGAGTCCATATCCATGTTGTCCTTACATTCTGAGAGTGCTGCAAATGAATTATGGAGAACCACCGACTGTGGGACATGTCTTCTATCCACCACTCTAAGACTTCCAGAACCTACATTAACCCATCTGCCATTTCTGGGGGTCCTCTGTGGCAGTGGCATTGCAGCAGTCCTAGCTGGAGTTTGTTTAACAGATAATTTAAATATTTCAGCTTTCAAAAATGCAATTTCCTGCTGCAGTAAGGAGAACTGTCTACAGATCTGACAGCATCCGAATCTCCAAAGAGTGGAACATGAAATAAATGCACAACAATTCCTGCACTGAACCAAGTCTGCCATTTTAAAGAGGAGAAAAAAATAAAAAAAATAAATTTTTAACTTTAAATCAAACAAATCTTACCTTTTTTTTTTTGTATTGTTTCCACCTTCCAGCCTACCTCCTGACTATCTCCTGCAATATCTCTTTACTAGTACTTAATGTAGTACTTGAAGGTAGTACTTGCAGCTAATGAATTAGGCCAGCTAATGAGTCTGTCTCTATATATACACACACTGCTTCCCAAGCTCCGCCCCCAGCAACAAATGTAACACCTTAGTGAGCTAGGCTCATTAGCAAACGCACAATAGCAAACAGCTGACCGAATTCCTTACCTCTTCTCAAGCAATGATCAGCAAAAACAACACAGATGAGCCAGTTGGAGACTCTAAGCCAATCTCTTGCAGTATCTCTTGAATCTCTTCAGTCTGCTGCAATATCTCTTTACTAGTACTTAATGTAGTACTTGAAGCTAGTTCTTGCAGCTAATGAATTAGGCCAGCTAATGAGTCTGTCTCTATATATACACACACTGCTTCCCAAGCTCCGCCCCCAGCAACAAATGTAACACCTTAGTGAGCTAGGCTCATTAGCAAACGCACAATAGCAAACAGCTGACCGAATTCCTTACCTCTTCTCAAGCAATGATCAGCAAAAACAACACAGATGAGCCAGTTGGAGACTCTAAGCCAATCTCTTGCAGTATCTCTTGAATCTCTTCAGTCTGCTGCAATATCTCTTTACTAGTACTTAATGTAGTACTTGAAGCTAGTTCTTGCAGCTAATGAATTAGGCCAGCTAATGAGTCTGTCTCTATATATACACACACTGCTTCCCAAGCTCCGCCCCCAGCAACAAATGTAACACCTTAGTGAGCTAGGCTCATTAGCAAACGCACAATAGCAAACAGCTGACCAAATTCCTTACCTCTTCTCAAGCAATGATCAGCAAAAACAACACAGATGAGCCAGTTGGAGACTCTAAGCCAATCTCTTGCAGTATCTCTTGAATCTCTTCAGTCTGCTGCAATATCTCTTTACTAGTACTTAATGTAGTACTTGAAGCTAGTTCTTGCAGCTAATGAATTAGGCCAGCTAATGAGTCTGTCTCTATATATACACACACTGCTTCCCAAGCTCCGCCCCCAGCAACAAATGTAACACCTTAGTGAGCTAGGCTCATTAGCAAACGCACAATAGCAAACAGGTCATGCAAGTGACATGTGCAGTTCGGAGGAAGAGGTGGTGGTCACACAGTGCCAGCCGCACAGCAAAACAGGGAGCAGGGTACAAAAGCAGAGTGGCTCCAAGAAGTTCCCTGGCATGGAAGTTCTTCAGACAATGTGCTGACGACAAGATGTGAGTGGTTTGAACGCTGTGCAATCAGAGCCTGAAGTAAGCCATAAATGTTCTAAACTTGAACACCACTCAGGGTGCATCTAAATGCAAAGCATGAGATGCAGTGGAGTACACACCTGAAAAACCAGAAAAGATCTCAGGCTCCTCTTGCTCCCTCTTCTGCTGCAGTATCGGCCTCTTCCTCCCCCTCTGGAGTGACAGTGGCACCTGCCTCCCGCAAACAGAGGATGTGGCAACAACATTACCACATCCACCACTGTCACCCAGCATGTCCACACTGTCCCATGGAAGCGTTCAACTGCCCATCCCCTAAACACTGGAGAGAAAGAGGAAGTACCCCCCTACCCACCCGCAATCCCTGGCCTGGAATGCCAGCATTTAAAAATTCCTGGCCTTTGAAGTGCTGTCATTCTGTCTGGTAGAGACAGAGACTTTTAAAAACCTTATGGAGATGGCTGTCCCACAGTACGTGGTCCCCAGCCACCACTACTTTTCCAGGCAAGCCATCCCTGCGCCGCGCAACCAAGTGACGGACAAAAATTGCGCAACGCCATGTGTGGCAAAGTCCACCTAACTACTGATACATGGACCAGTAAGCATGGGCAGGGATGTTATATCTCCCTAACTGCATACTGGGTAAATGCAGTGGCGACTGGGCCTGAGGCGGATAGCAGTTTGGCACATGTCCTACCGCCACCAAGGATTGTAGAACATTTCTCGTTGCCTCCTGTTGCCTCCTCCTCCTCCTCCGCTTCCTCCTCTACTGCCTCCTCATCTGATCAGCGTAACACCTTCACCACCAACTTCAGCACAGCCAGGGGGAAACAACAGCAGCCTGTTTTGAAACTCATATGTTTGGGGGGGGGGGGGGAAACACACACTGCGCAGGAGCTGTGGACGGGCATGGAACAACAGACCATTGAGTAATTGGTGCCGCTGAGCCTCAAGCCTGGCCTGGTGGTGTGCGATAACGGGCGAAATCTCGTAGCAGCTCTGGGGCTAGTTGGTTTAATGCACATGCCTTGCCTGGAACATGTGGTGAATTTGGTGGTGCAGAGGTTACTGAAAAATTACTCCAATATTTCAGAGCTGCTGCAGAAAGTTCAGGCCGTCTGTGCACGCTTTCGGCATTCTCACCCTGCTGCTGCTCGCCTGTCTGCGCTGCAGTGTAACTTAGGCCTTTCTGCTCACCAGCCCATATGGGAAGTAGATGCAAAAGGTGGAGAGACTGTGCGAGCAGCAGAAGGCGATAGTGGAGTTTCAGCTGCAGCACGCACAGGTCAGTCGCTCTGCGGAATAGCGCCATTTCATCACCACGAGTAAGCCTCCATGCGGGATGTGTGTGCCATGTTGTGCTGTTTCGAGTACTCCACCAACATGGCCAGTGCCAATGACGCAGTCCTCAGCGTTACTATCCCACTTTTATGTCTCCTTGAAAAAGCACATTAGGCGATGATGGAAGAGGATGTGGCATAGGAGGAAGAAGAGGAGAAAGAGGGATCATTTAAACTGTTATCAGGCCAGTCATTCACCAGTCATTCACAAGTGGTTCCTGCACCAAGAGAGGCAAGGTATACAACTGTCCAGCCAGGGCACAGTTCTGCAGGATGAGGAGGAGGAGAAGGATGAGGAGGAGGAATCGTGTTCACAGCAGGGTAACACCCAAAGCAGTTTATGGGCATCAATGGAGCGTGGCTGGGGGGATACAGATGACACAGACGATACACCCCCTACAGAGGACAGCTTGTCGTTGCCTCTGGGCAGCCTGGCACGCATTGTGCAGTGCCTGCGCAATGACAGCCAAGTTGCCCACATTCTTACCAGTGCTGATTACTGAGTGGCCACCCTGCTTGATCCCCGCTGCAAGAACAATGTGCTGTCCTTAATACCGTCACTGGAGCATGATCGGAAGATGCCCGAAAGCAAGTGCATGCTGGTAGACGCGCTGTTGATGGCATTTACATCTGACAGCGGGGGCTCAGTGGAAGCACAAGGTGAAGGCAGAGGAGGAGGAAGAAGTCGACAAAGCAGCTGGGGCACCGCCAGCACCTCAGAAGGGAGGGTTAGCATGGCCGAAATGTGGAAAAGCTTTGTCAGCACGCCACAACAACCAGCACCACCAGATGATACGGAATGTCTTAGCAGGAGGCAGCATTTCAGCAACATGGTGGAACAGTACTTGTGCACATGCCTACACGTACTGACTGATGGGTCTGCCCCATTCAACTTCTGGGTCTCCAAATTGGGCAGATGGCCTGAGCTTGCCATTTACACATTGGAGGTGCTTACCTGCCCTGCAGCAAGTGTATTGTCCAAACGTGTGCTTAGCATGGCAGGGGGGGGGTAATCACAGACACGTTCATTAAAATGAACCAGGCATGGATCCCACAGGTCTTGTCCGAACCTTGTGCTGAGTAGAAAAGTATACTGGCCACACCCAGTCATTGTTATACTCCAGCACACTTTCTCTTTCCTTTTTTTTTCTCTATTTTACAATGTTTTTGGGTCTTCCCAAATTTATTAAAAAAATACAATAAAAAAACAACAAAAACAGTGTTGGCTACCTCCTCCTCCTCCACCACCGATTATACCTACACTGCCACGTCCACTGCCTCCTTCTTCACTTTAACCTCCGCCTCCTAGTTTAAATTATTATTTCTTTTAAATATTCTATGTTATTTAAAGTTATTTACCTATCCACATTTGTTTGCAGGGCAACTGCCCTGCTCTTACCCCAATTTAGCTTTCTTTTGCAGCCCTCTAACCCTTATTTCGACTATTTTACAGCCATTTTAGTGCACCAAAGTTCAGGTCCCCATTGACTTCAATGGGGTTCGGGTTAAAGTTCGAGTTTGGGTCAAGTTCGGGTCCCGAACCCGAACTTTGACCCGAAGTTCGGCTGAACCCAGCGAACCCGAACATCCACGGGACCGCTCATCCCTAGTCATAATCCATATTGTAAAAATAAGAATGTCTGGTGGCTAATAGCTATACTGACACAATAGGTGTAAAAGTTGATTTTTGAACATACAATTTTTAGAGAGGGGACATTAAAATAAATAAAGTAAGGCAAAAACTAAGCAATTTTCTTTCTAGCACATAGCGAAGGGTGGGTTCACATAATGTTTTTGCCATTTGTTTAATGGATGCATTGTAAAAAAAAAAAAGGTTTACAAAAGCGTAGTACACAAAACTTTTGAATTCTGAAGAGTCCGGTAAAAAACATATACATCAACGTATACTTTTTTTTACAATGGAATTCTATGGTGAACGGTTGCTGCTGGATGGCATCAGTCTGAGGCATCCGTTAACGTATACGTTTTTTGTATGCGTTAAACGGATGGCAAAAACGTGATGTGAACTCAGCCGAACAACCATAACAGTAAAGAAAACAGTATAAGGCCCCATTCACACGTCCGCAAAAGGGTCCGCACCTGTTCCGCAATTTTGCGGAACGGGTGCGGACCCATTCATTCTCTATGGGCCCGGAAGTGATGCAGAGAGCACACTATGTGCTCTCTGAAACATAGAAACATAGAATGTGTCGGCAGATAAGAACCATTTGGCCCATCTAGTCTGCCCAATATACTGAATACTATGGATAGCCCTTGGCCTTATCCTATATGAAGGATGGCCTTATGCCTATCCCATGCATGCTTAAACCCCTTCACTGTATTTGCAGCTACCACTTCTGCAGGAAGGCTATTACATGCATCCACTACTCTCTCAGTAAAGTAATACTTCCTGATATTACTTTTAAACCTTTGTCCCTCTAATTTAAAACTATGTCCTCTTGTAGCAGTTTTTCTTCTTTTAAATATTCTCTCCTCTTTTATCTTGTTACCCCGAACTTCCGGTCCGCAGCTCCGCAAAAGATAGAACATGTCCTATTCTTGTCCGCAGCTGCGGACAAGAATAAGCATTTCTATAGGGGGTGTCGGACGGGTGTGTTGCAGATCCGCAATTTGCGGGTCCGCAACACACCACGGATGTGTGAATGGACCCTAATTTATATAATACTAAATGTGCATTAAGCTGCAATATACATGGCAAATCATGGGTTGAGAGAACTTCATACTTGCTTTTTTCCAATGTAACATGAAATACTTTTGGACTAAAAAGGACAAATATTTGATTACAGTGATAACTAGGGTTCAGCGAATCGAAGTATTAAAAGTGAATTCTATCTGAATTTCAGGGAAAATTCAATTCACCCCAAAGACTAATTTCCTCGTGCTTTGTGGCAACGAATAAATTTTCCCTGAAATGGGGGAAAAAAATACAAACTCACTGTGAAAAGGCCGCTATGGCCATTTTGATTGAAGATCCCACGCAAAATCTCATGCACAGTGACATATGATGTCACCACACCGGACAGCGTGATGACTAGAAATGAGCTAATCAAAGTTGACGAAGTGGAATTCAATCCGAATTTCAGGAAAAATTTGATTCGCACCGAAGTCGAATTTCCTCACACTTCGTGGTGACAAATCAGATTTTTTTCCTAAAATGGCTGCTGCACATGTTAGAACATGGAGCCAAGAACTAAGGAACGAGATCACCCACAATGCCATTCATGCAGCCAATCAGCAGCCAGCCAGTCCTGCGATGGCACAGCCCTATAAATAGCCTCAGCCATCTTGGATGCTGCCATTTTCCAGTGTACTTAGTGCAGGGAGAGACGTGACAGGCGCTAGGGACAGTGCTAGGAAAGACTTTATTCTGCAAAAAAAACTAATTAGAAGTTCAGGGAAAGATCATTCAAAGTGTAGGGAAAGGATAGGTAGGCATTGTCCACACTATAGGGAGAGAACAGGAACCAATAGGGGAGTGTAAAGCCTGGGTAATACGAGTGATTACTATTACACCTAGCTGCACTTATTGGGGATCCAAATTGCACTATATGATAGCTCAGTAATTCCAGCAAACCATGCTTGTTATTGGGTTAATAGTGCTGTGTTATGCAGTCATTTTTGTGGTTGATTTATATTAAATACAAGTGCGTATTATTAGTCGTTCTGCGGTGAACTTAACTTACTTTGCTATATAGCCATTTTTGGGGTTTATTTATAGGAAATACAAGTACGTCTTATTAGCCGTTCTACGTTGATCTTACTTTGTTATACAGCCATTTTTGGGGTTTATTTCTAGGAAATATAAGTACTTCTTATTAGCCATTCTGTGGTGAATTTACATTGTGACACAGCCTTTTTCACTGCTGCCTATGTTTGCCATCACCCATTCTCACAAAGGTCTGACCGGGAGGGCCCTCTGTGCTCACAGTCCACTGCTATGGCTCCTGGGGGGGGGGGGGGGGGGGACAGGAGAAGTACCAGCTCCATCAGCAGCAACTTAAGTCTACAGTCTCTGATGAAAAGTTTTCTTCACCCGCCTACTGAGGAAACTACTCACCAGCAGCTAGACATGGAGCAGAACCTGAACCAGCAAGTGGTGGCATACATGGACTGCACCCTGCCACCCCACATTGAAGATCCCCTGGATTACTAGGTAGGCAGCCAAACTGGTTGAGTTTGACATGGACAAGCTTTCCTGCCCTGACAGTAGTGTGCCTTCAGAGTGGTTGTTTAGTGTGGCGAGGGCCATAGTTACCCCAAGGAGAACTTGTCTTTCCACCCAAAATGTGTAGAAACTGACCTTTGTGAAGATGAATCAGGTATGGATCAGCCAGGATTTCCACACAACATTGCCTGATGCATCAGACTAGATGATCCATGGTGCCACACCCAAACTTTGTCAGAAGAGACCAGTTTATTATGGCTACCTTCTACTGCTACTATTCTGATGCTGCCACCCGCCTGATGCCACACATCTGCTGCCAGGTGATCCTACTGCCACCCAACATCTTGTACTGGTACTGGCTAGGCTTTTGCCCCCCACCTCCCTACACTGTCCCTAGGCCACTCTGTGGTCTCCTCATGCTGCTGCCACCTCAACACTCTGTCACTGGGCCACTCTGTGGTCTCTTCATGTTGTGTGTACTGAGATATAGCTATGGGAGGGGTCCAGAGGTAGCAATTGCATATAAGATCTGGTGTCTAAGGCCAAAAGTCTCTCTTAGGGCTCATGCACACGAGCCAAAACTGGACATAATTGTCCAGTTGTCGGCCTCCCTTCCTGCAGGCGCATTCCAGAGGGGGTGGCACCTGAAATGGAGGATATTCTGGCTGCATTTTCTAAGTATATATACATATACACAGATAATTGGGGCATATCTGTATATATTATATATACAAATGCATTAACATAAGTATATATAGATATGTGTGTAAATACAGGGGCATACACATATCCATATATACACTCACATATATACCTGGGGCATATATCACATACAGGGGACATACATATGTCCCCACTGGCCATACAGGGCCAATATATATATGTCCATACAGGGAATACATATATCCCTGTTGGCCATATAAGGGGCCAATATACTGATATACATATATAGCAATAAAGGGGCAGATACATATATATATATATATATATATATATATATACACAGTATATCTATATATATGCCCACTTTTGATGATGATAGAATGCCTATGTTAGGTGTAGTAAATGTATAATTCATGCTCTTATCTGAGCATATAAAGCCACTTCTATGTTTTGTTTTTTGGAAAATTGTATCATCATGGGGAAAACACCTAAATCAAAGTCTCTCCTCTGTTACATCTAATAACCAATAGGGTTGAGCGTGAATATTCGAATCGTGAATTTTAATCGTGAATATCGCCACTTCGAAAATTCGTAAATATTTTGAATATACGTAGTGCTATATATTCGTATTCGCTAATAGTGTTGATCGCGAATATTCTAATCGCAAATTTATTGCGAATTTATCGCGAATATATTACATTGCCGATTTTCGCAATCAAGTAAATAATGACTGGAGATCACGAAATATTGCAAATTCGAATATTGCCTATGCCGCTTACCACTAATAACCAATAAATAGAGATAATAGAAAGTATACTGGTGTTTTTCTGATAATGTCACTATAGCAAATTAAAGAGGACCTTTCACCAGAATAAAACCTCTAAACTGACTATACAGACGTGTAGAGCGGCGCCCAGGGATCCCCCTGCACTTACTGTTATCCCCGGGCACCGCTCCGTTCGCCCGGTATAGCCTCCGGTATCTTCATAGTTAGGCTCCACCCAGGGGAACCTGACAGCGTCTCTTTCTCCTATGCTGTAGCACTGACCAATCGCAGCGCTCAGCTCATAGCCTGGCTATGAGCTGAGCGCTGCGATTGGTCAGTGCTACAGCATAGGAGAAAGAGACGCCGGCAGGATCCCCTGGGTGGAGCCTAAGTACTTACATACCGGAGGTTATAACCGGAGAACGGAGCGGTGCCCGGGGATAACAGTAAGTGCAGGGGGATCCCTGGGCGCCGCTCTACACGTCTGTATAGTCAGTTTAGAGGTTTTATTCTGGTGAAAGGTCCTCTTTAAGCTCTGCAATGTGTATCCTGTTTACTTTTGTTTGTGTTATTTATATGTAAATTTAGCTTCTGGAAATAATCAGCAGCTGAATAGTATAGAGTTTTACAGCTTCATATGGTAACTTGCATTCTTTAATAGTTAAAAACATTTTTATACATAGTTTCTTTTAGTTCAACTGTAGTTGACATTTCTGCTGCCGATATTATGAGGTTATTCAAGACAGCAAGAGCACCACCTGAAAATAGCATCCCGGAAGAACAGCCTGCTGCTGCTGCTATTGCTTCCAGTGCTTCTCAATCAACCTCTTGCTGTGTTCTGGGAAAGGCTGGATGCTTAGCAGCACTAGAACATCTCAAGACTAAAAGCATCACTGTCAGGCTTCAGAAAGTAATGCTTTTGTTTATGGCTTGAACTAACTACTGCAATATACATGGCTGTGCTAAGTTTTTCATATGCATTATGTCAAATAATAATTCTTACGAGCATTTGAGTCAATATGCAAATGCACAACTTTCTGCTCCCTGTAAAGCAGGTGAGGACTATATACAGTTGCAAGAAAAAGTATGTGAACCCTTTTGACTGATATGGATTTCTGCAGAAATTGGTCATAAAATGTGATCTGATCTTCATCTAAGTCACAACAATAGACAATCACAATCTGCTTAAACTAATAACACACAAAGAATTAAATGTTGCCATGTTTTTATTGAACACACCATGTAAACATTCACAGTGCAGGTGGAAAAAGTATGTGAACCCTTGGATTTAATAACTGGTTGAACCTCCTTTGGCAGCAATAACTTCAACCAAACGTTTCCTGTAGTTGCAGATCAGACATGCACAACGGTCAGGAGTAATTCTTGACCATTCCTCTTTACAGAACTGTTTCAGTTCAGCAATATTCTTGGGATGTCTGGTGTGAATCACTTTCTTGAGGTCATGTCACAGGATCTCAATCGGGTTGAGGTCAGGACTCTGACTGGGCCACTCCAGAAGGCGTCTTTTCTTCTGTTTAAGCTATTCTGTTGTTGATTTACTTCTATGCTTTGGGTCGTTGTCCTGTTGCAACACCTATCTTCTGTTGAGCTTGAGCTGGTGGACAGATGGCCTTAAGTTCTCCTGCAAAATGTCTTGATAAACTTGGGAATTAATTTTTCCTTCGATGATAGCAATCCGTCCAGGCCCTGACGCAGCAAAGCAGCCCCAAACCCTGATGCCCCCACCACCATACTTCACAGTTGGGATGAGGTTTTGATGTTGGTGTGCTGTGCCTCTTTTTCTCCACACATAGTGTTGTGTGTTTCTTCCAAACAACTAAACTTTGGTTTCATCTGTCCACAGAATATTTTGCCAGTACTGCTGTGGAACATCCAGGTGCTCTTGTGCAAACTGTAAACGTGCAGCAATGTTTTTTTTGGACTGCAGTGGCTTCCTCTGTGGTATCCTCCCATGAAATACATTCTTGTTTAGTGTTTTACGTATCGTAGATTCGCTAACAGGGATGTTAGCATATGCCAGAGACTTTTGTAAGTCTTTAGCTGACACTCTAGGATTCTTCTTCACCTCATTGAGCAGTTTGCGCTGTGCTCTTGCAGTCATCTTTACAGGACGGACACTCCTAGGGAGAGTAGCAGCAGTGCTGAACTTTCTCAATTTATAGACAATTTGTCTTACCATGGACTGATGAACAGCAAGGCTTTTGGAGATACTTTTATAACCCTTTCCAGCTTTATGCAAGTCAACAATTCCTAATCGTAGGTCTTCTGAGAGCTCTTTTGTGTGAGGCATCATTCACATCAGGCAATGCTTCATGTGAAAAGCAAACCCAGAACTGGTGTGTGTTTTTTATAGGGCAGGACAGCTGTAACCAACACCTCCAATCTCATTTCATTGATTGGACTCCAGTTGGCTGACACCTCACTCCAATTTGCTCTTGGAGATGTCATTAGTCTAGGGGTTCACATACTTTTTCCACCTGCACTGTGAATGTTTACATGGTGTGTTCAATAAAAACATGGTAACATTTTATTCTTTGTGTGTTATTAGTTTAAGCAGACTGTGATTGTCTATTGTTGTGACTTTGATGAAGATCAGATCACATTTAATGACCAATTTGTGCAGAAATGCATATCATTCCAAAGGGTTCACATACTTTTTCTTGCAACTGTGCATAGAAATGCACTTACAACCAGCCTCTGATTCTGCAACTATCCTTCTGTTTAATTCAGCGGTATGTTTAAAATCTAATATTAGGCATTTTGACTTTCCAAGGAGGTAAATGCAGTTAATCACGATAGATGTTGAACTGATTTATAGATAGCAAGTTTTTAAGTTTTTCATTTTTGTTTTTTACTCCCTTCCTTCCCAGAGCCATCACTTTTTTTTTTGTTCACATATGGGGCTTGTTTTTGCCATTTTACATTGCATATGATGTAGTGGGCTGCTGGAAAAACTTCCAAATAGGGTGGAATTGAATAAACTTTTTTTAATATCCCCCAAGAGGATTTGCACATGAGATTGTCTGATCACTTCTCCGATAAACTGAAATAATTTAACATCGCTCTTGACAGAGTTCCATAGGACTCAACATTTCCACTGCAACCAAACAGATACCTCGATCTCAGCACTCCCAGAGTTTTACCACTCAGATGCCTTTGTTGAGACTAATCATGGACATTGCCTCTGGGTATCTGCTGTGTAAAACAGCAGGCACCTGCCGGCTATGGCATTCACTCAACTACTGAGCACCATCTTTAAAGACTGAACTTCCACAGTATATGCACGCCAAACGTCTGGGAGGTGTCACGGTACCTTCTTGACAGAGGGTAGAATATCAGAGAGACTGACTGCACGTGAGGTTAACTGACAGTCTCTTGATTGCAGGTGCAGCTGGCAGTTATTACTGCTTCCTTATTTAGTTTGGTTTCACACTTCATACCAAGCGGTTGATATTTTCTGCTTGGATTTGGAAGAGTTGGTGTGTGGACCTTACCTGTGTTCCTGCTCAACCATTTTCTATAGAATAAGTTGTACTGCTCTTTGTATTTGGTTGTTCCCTTGTGCTTGTTGTTACTAGGCCTCATGAAGATGCTGGTTCGTTCACCTAGGCAGGAACCAGTAGTCTCATTCCCGTTCACTACCTATAGGGCATCTCAGGGCTCCTAGGGTTTAGGTTCCGGCGTATGTATTCCCACCTTCAGGGTCTATACATACTGGGTCCTATACATACTGACAGGAGTCATGGCCAGATCTAGGGTTTTCCTAGGAGGTGACCTTTCCCCTCTCCCTAGCCTTTAGGCCTAGTTCTTTGTCTTCTCCATTCTGTTGTCATTCTGGTGTCCCTCCCCTCCCCCATATTCGTGACAGGAGGGGTTTGAAAGATTAGCACCAGCATCATTGCATGTACCAATATATGTTGTTGTCAATCTGAATTTTTTTTCATTATGGTGTTCATCAGTCATGTACTCATGCTTTTTTTCCCCAGCATATTTTATTATATTTGAACCTTAATTTTTAGTTCTCTTAGGGGACTTGACCATGTGATTGCTTGAGCACTTATACAATAGACTGCAATAGAATATTATTGTAGTCTACTGGATTTTTACTAGCTTCCTATTGAGCCCTGCTTCATGCTGTCTTTTTTAGGTAGTTTACTATAGCAGACTTGGGTGCCTTCACAATGCCCTAGGCTGCTATAGCAGCCAATCATAACCCTATAATTTATATATGTACCTTGACTTCATTTTCCAAATGTGGTACAGTATGAACAGAGTCTTATAAAAAATAGTAAAATGTAAAACATAAATGTAAATCTGCAGGCACCAATGCTCGGTAGCCCACCAGCTTAGTCAAATTGGAGAATACAATTTTAAAATTAATTTTCAATAAAAAAATTTTTTTAGACAGTCATGCTATACTGTTTCAGTTTAATTGTTTGCGCTAAACAAGTCTCACTGGTTATTTCTCCATAGGCATGTTGCATCCATTCTACCTTGTTATCAGCAGTCAAATAAAGAAGACATAGAAAAATGACATATCAGTGGCTCATCAAGATAGCAGCAAAATGAAATGCTTGGATTACAATGAATAGAAAACCATTGTTCTATATTAAGCA
This sequence comes from Bufo bufo, assembly GCF_905171765.1. Classification (NCBI taxonomy): domain Eukaryota; kingdom Metazoa; phylum Chordata; class Amphibia; order Anura; family Bufonidae; genus Bufo; species Bufo bufo. The sequence goes on from NC_053392.1 coordinate 312,079,017, forward strand.
ATTGCTGTTATATAGTCCTGGTGAGAAAAACTTACTTCTACACTAGAATTCAGGTGTTTGGTGTGGTTATTACCACAGTAATAAAAAATCAATAAAAGCAGAGCAAGCAGACAATACTCAGAATGTCATAGTTTAGATATCTTTTAGGATATACGCTACTTTATAAATTAAATGTCATTCCCACTTACCAAAAGGGTTTATTTTACGTGTGTTCTCATAAAGCTATTGTTGCCTGAAAAACATTTCTGTTCCATACTGTAACTTTATTAAGACCTTCTATATCATTGCTAAAACGAAACTAACGTCGACAATCAAATTATTAGAAAATATCCCAGTTAAAAAATGTTCACAGTAAAGTACACTCAGTCTCTTCAAAGGCATTTAGTAGAACACTTATGTCGAACTTCAGCACAATTTAATGTGATCTTTTCAATGTTTTAACAGTGAAAGATCTAATGCTTTCAACTCAGCAACTGATATTAGATATATTTAGATTCTCTACTAGTTATTTCAGTAGATGAGACTTAGGAGACCAAGGTATGTGAAATGAGAAAGAGATCCAGTTGGTAAAAATGTTGATACCATGATGGTTAGACATAATTAGAAATTCACAAGACATCCTAATGACTTTAAACAGGGTTGTGCACCTTCTGGGGCGTTACTATACCCAACTCCACCTCTGAGCAGACCTGCGAATAGAAGCATACTTACCTGCTTCTGCACTGGCTCCCTGCTCCTTTGTTCCCTGGCCTCACGTTCTCTGCTGGGGATCCCTGTATTCTAACTTCCTGCTGGACACCACTGGCTGCAGTGGTGATCTGCGCCCCTTGATTCATAATAAATGATGCTAGATGAGTAGGTCACCGCTGCCTCTAGCAAGTGGCTGCAGTGGTGTCAAAGAGGAAGTTTACAGCCAGGGAGCCCAGTGGAGTAGCCTAGGCCGTAGAGCAAAGGAGCAGGGAGCCAGTGCCAGGAAGCAAGTAAGCATGACTCCCTTCACAGGTCTGCCCAGGTCCCTTCCTTTAAAGAAGTTGTGCACGCAGTATATATTGATGACCTATCTTCAGGATAGGTGCATATCTGATCTGAGAGTGTCAGACACCCGGCACCCCCCCCCCCCCCCCCCCATATCAGCTGTTTGAAGAGGAGGTGACTCTTCATACACGTGCTACTTTCTCTTCATTTCACTGCAGTGAAGTGCAGTGTAATTACAAGTACCTTGTAACGGTCGCGTACACACACACACACAGGGGGGAGGGAAGTGACCACTGCGCTCCACCCTTACCCCTGGCCCTGCCTACTTGCCTCGCGAGTCCTAATGACAGGGGACAACTGGACGGCAATCCCTAACTTGGAGTAAGTGCAGGGATGACAGACAGACAAACAACAGGACGTGAACGGACCGAGTCAATACCAGGAAAGCTGCAAAGTACAAATGGAGCAAGCAGAGAATTGTCAGGAGAAGCCGGGGTCATAAATACCAGGAGAGCAGAGAAGTACAAGAGGAGTCCTAAGAGAGTAGTCAGGTGGGAGCCGAGGTCACAATACCAGGACGGATGCGCAGTACAGGAGGATCAGGCAAAAGGATGGTCAAGGAACAGGATCAGGTAAGTATTCAGCAGTCCAACAAATACCAGGAACCTAGAAATTACCAGGCAACCTGTAGCCAGCAGGCTGCCTGTATTTATAGTGGGGAGTGAGGGTCATGTGACGTGGCCAGCGTCACATGACCGACAGACCAACCAGTCGAGCACCGAGTGATCAGCTCGGCGCTCAAGGCAGACTTAGGAGCAAGGAGCCACCCAGCTAGTAAAGCCGCCCTGGGAATGAGGTCAAACACAGAACCTCATTCCAAAAGCTAAGCAACAGTTCTGTGGGCAATGGGGGACCGAGTGCACCTTCGGAACCCCGTGACAGTACCCCCCCTTTTACGAGGGGCCACCGGACCCAAGACTTCAGGCGATGGCTTTTCAGGGTGTTCTAAATGAAATTTACGAACAAGTCTAGGAGCATGAACCTCCCTGGCAGGTACCCAAGATCTCTCTTCAGGTCCATACCCCTTCCAGTGAATCAGGTACTGCAAGGAATTACGCACCTTCCTGACATCCACTATTTTAGACACCACATACTCGACAGCATCATTAACAAGAACTGGCGGAGGCGAGGCTTTTGATGGTACTACCGGTTCAAAATATTTTTTAAGCAGAGATTTATGGAACACATTATGAATGTGGAATGACTCAGGCAGCTCCAACCTAAAAGATACCGGGTTAATCACTTCCGTGATCTTATATGGTCCAATAAAACGAGGAGCAAATTTTTTAGAAGTTACCTTGAGAGATAGATTCTTGGAGGACAACCATACTTTATCCCCAACCTGAAAGTTTACCCCCCTTGAACGTCTATCGACCTTGAGTTTTTGAGAACATTGAGCCTTTTCTAGGTTCGATTGAACCCGGGCCCAAACTGTGCACAGTTCGGAGGAGAGTTTATCAGCTTCAGGGTTAGAGGAGGAGACGGACGACCCAGAATGAAAACGGGGATGAAAACCATGGTTACAAAAGAAAGGGGAGACCCCAGCAGAAGAATTGACACGGTTATTCAGAGCAAATTCAGCCAACGGAAGGAATTTGACCCATAATTGCTGGTCATCAGCAACATACAACCTCAGGAATTGTTCCACAGACTGATTAAGGCGTTCAGTCTGCCCATTACTCTCAGGATGGTAGGCGGAAGAAAAAGACAACGAAATTTTACATCTTTGACAGAAGGCCCTCCAGAATTTGGACACAAACTGCACACCCCTGTCCGAAACAATATTTTCCGGGATACCATGCAATCGAACAATTTCTTTCACAAAAATAGACGCCAGGGTTTTGGCATTCGGGAGTTTAGACAGGGGAATGAAATGGACCATCTTGCTAAACCTATCCACCACTACCCACACTACAGTCTTACCCTCCGCCAGCGGTAGGTCAGTTATAAAGTCCATCGAGATATGGGACCAGGGTCCACTGGGAATGGGTAGGGGTCGTAGGTTACCAGCAGGGCGAGTCCTAGGTGTCTTGGACCTGGCACAAACCTCACAGGCTGACACATAGGACTTGACATCCCTAGTTAGAGTGGGCCACCAATAAGATCTAGAAACCAGATCCTTAGTGCCCTCAACACCCGGATGTCCACAAAAGGCAGAATCGTGACACTCAATCCCAACAGCTGGAGACGAAATTGTACGGGAACAAACAACTTATCTGTTGGGGTGGATACCGGTGCCAGATGTTGTTCCGACCTAATGAGAGCCGAGATATCCTGGGTAAGAGCTGCTTAGAAGATTTTTGCTGGTAGGATGGATTCAGGTGGTACCTCAGTAGGTTGAAAAGCCTGGAAGCTCCGAGATAATGCGTCCGCCTTCACATTTTTACTTCCCGGCCTGAACGTGATGGAAAAATCAAAACGAGTAAAAAACAGAGCCCATCTGGCTTGACGGGGATTCAACCTCTTAGCAGACTCGAGAAACATAAGGTTTTTATGGTCAGTGATAACAGTTACACAATGCCTTGCCCCCTCCAGAAAATGCCTCCACTCCTCAAATGCCCATTTAATGGCCAGCAGCTCCCTATTCCCTATGTCGTAGTTTCTCTCCGTGGGAGAGAATTTCCTGGAGAAGAAGGCACATGGTCTCAGATTAGTGAGGCTGGCAGGACCTTGTGAAAGGACTGCTCCTGAGCCGTCCTCGGACGCATCCACCTCCACAATAAAAGGTTTCTCCTGATCAGGCTGGATCAGAATGGGAGCGCTACTGAATGCCTTTTTTAATTTTTCAAATGAAGAAATGGCCTCAGTAGACCAATTCTCCAAATCTGCCCCTTTCTTAGTAAGGTCGGTCAACGGTTTAGCAATTACGGAAAAATTCATAATAAATTTACGATAGTAATTGGCGAAACCTAAGAACCGTGGTAAGGCCTTTAAGGATGAAGGTCTTACCCATTCCTTAATTGCTAGTACCTTACCAGGATCCATCTTGAAGGCGTGAGGCATCAGAACATGCCCTAGAAACAGAATCTCCTGCACACCAAAGACACATTTCTCTTGTTTAGCGGATAGCTGATTCTCCCTCAACACCTCTAATACTTGTCTAACATGAGACACATGGGATTCGAAGTCAGGAGAGAATATCAAAATGTCGTCAAGATAGACAATAACAAATTTACCTAAGAATTCCCTAAGAATGTCATTCATGAAGTTTTGGAACACAGCTGGGGCATTGCTGAGTCCAAAAGGCATCACCTGATATTCAAAGTGTCCTACCGGAGTATTGAACGCCGTCTTCCATTCGTCTCCCTCCTTGATTCGGATTAGATTGTATGCCCCTTTCAGGTCAATTTTGGAAAACCAGGTTGCCCCCAGGACCTGGTTAAATAAATCCGGAATCAATGGGAGGGAGTATCTATTCTGGACAGTGATTTTATTTAATCTCTGGTAATCGATACATGGCCTAAGACCACCATCTTTTTTCTTAACGAAGAAAAACCCCGCCCCCATAGGAGAGACAGAAGGTCTAATATGCCCTTTACCAAGGCTCTCCTTAATATAATCTTCCATGGCCTTGCGTTCGGGCATAGAAAGATTATAAATTCGTCCTTTAGGAAACTTGGCCCCCTCTACTAGCTCTATGGTACAATCATAAGGTCTATGGGGGGGTAGAACCTCTGGGGTTGGTGATGAGAATACATCAGAATATTCTCTAACAACAGAGGGTAAAGTATCAGACTTTACTGAGACCCCAGCCTGTACCACGGACAGGCACGAGTCACACTTAGGCCCCCATCTCACCAACTCCCCATTGGACCAATCTATAGTGGGGTTATGTAGTCGGAGCCAAGGCAACCCTAGTACCACCTCAGCAGGTAGGTTCTCCAGGACTAGAAGCGAACATCTCTCTGAGTGGCACACACCCACGGTTAGAGAAATCTCCGAGGTACATAAGCTCACCGTACCACCAATAAGAGGAGTAGCATCAATAGCCATGACATGGATAGGAGTTGGTAAGGCAAACATAGGAATACCCAATCTAACAGCATACTCAGAGTCAATAAAGCTAGCCGCTGAGCCAGAATCAATAAAGGCCTTACCCGCCCATTTATCTACTCCCAGAGAAATCGTAATGGGTACCGAAAGCTTACATTTAGAAAATTCAGGGTGTACCTGGTCTTTAGGTTGCCTTGCCTTAGGAGACTTGACAGAGAGGACCTTCTTAGGACACTGGTTGATCCAATGGTCAGAATCTCCACAGTAAAAGCATTCTCCACGTCTGCGGCGAAGATTCCCTCGGGTCATGCCAACCTGCATGGGTTCCTCGGTGGGGACCTCAGCATTGTCTCTGGGATAGGCCTCTGGCTGGACCACCATCTGGGAAGAGAACTGTTGTTCCTGTCGTCTCTCTCTAACCCGTCGGTCAAGTCGGACAACAAGGGTCATCATCTCCTCTAAGGTCTCTGGAAGTTGATAACTGACCAGAAGATCCTTTAATTTATCAGACAGACCTGACCTGAACTGACTCTTCAGGGCTGGTTCATTCCATCCTGAGGGGACACACCACCTTCTGAATTGGGTGCAATAATCCTCCGCTGGTAAATTCCCCTGAACCAGTGCCTTTAGAGCCGTCTCGGCTACTAGAGCCCTGTCTGGTTCATCATAGAGGGTACCTAGGGCCTGAAAGAACCCCTCCACAGAATATAAACAACTGGCGCAAGCAGGTAAAGAGAACGCCCAGTCCTGGGGATCACCCTGTAATCGGGAAATGATAATGCCCACGCGTTGACTCTCGGGGCCAGAGGACACGGGGCGCAAAAGGAAGTAAAGTTTACAACTCTCCTTAAAAGAGAGAAACTTCTTCCGGTCTCCAGAAAAGGTTTTTGGGAGCTTAATCTGGGGCTCAAAATGCGGACTGGAGGCCTGAGGAGTGGAAGAGCCTTGCCCTAACTCAAAAGAGCTGAGTTTTTCCCCTAACTCCTGCACCATTTGCGTCAGATTAGAGACATAGTCAGTCAGGGTCACCAGAGGATTCATAATACAGTGGTTATTGGGCCTGTTAATCTGTAACGGTCGCGTACACACACACACACAGGGGGGAGGGAAGTGACCACTGCGCTCCACCCTTACCCCTGGCCCTGCCTACTTGCCTCGCGAGTCCTAATGACAGGGGACAACTGGACGGCAATCCCTAACTTGGAGTAAGTGCAGGGATGACAGACAGACAAACAACAGGACGTGAACGGACCGAGTCAATACCAGGAAAGCTGCAAAGTACAAATGGAGCAAGCAGAGAATTGTCAGGAGAAGCCGGGGTCATAAATACCAGGAGAGCAGAGAAGTACAAGAGGAGTCCTAAGAGAGTAGTCAGGTGGGAGCCGAGGTCACAATACCAGGACGGATGCGCAGTACAGGAGGATCAGGCAAAAGGATGGTCAAGGAACAGGATCAGGTAAGTATTCAGCAGTCCAACAAATACCAGGAACCTAGAAATTACCAGGCAACCTGTAGCCAGCAGGCTGCCTGTATTTATAGTGGGGAGTGAGGGTCATGTGACGTGGCCAGCGTCACATGACCGACAGACCAACCAGTCGAGCACCGAGTGATCAGCTCGGCGCTCAAGGCAGACTTAGGAGCAAGGAGCCACCCAGCTAGTAAAGCCGCCCTGGGAATGAGGTCAAACACAGAACCTCATTCCAAAAGCTAAGCAACAGTTCTGCGGGCAATGGGGGACCGAGTGCACCTTCGGAACCCCGTGACATACCTGCTCCATTCAAGTGAATGGAGTGATTACTTATAATTATACTGTGCGACCGCTGCAAGCATGACGAAGTGCAGTATAAAGAAGAGGCAGCAGCGGTCACATGACGCGCTGTCTCCTCTTCCAACAGCTTATCAGCAGAGGCGTTGGACCTCACTGATCAGATATTGATGACCTATCCTTTAAATGTTAGAAAAGTCATATACTGTTAATGTTTTTTCCAATATGTTAGCAGATGCATACTGCTTAAACTATTTTCTAATTCAGACTATTAAACAAATACACCGTGCCTCTAACATAAACAATGTATATATCATATCTTATTTAAAGAGGACCTGTCACATGCTCATAGAACACCAACATGTTGCATGATTTTGCAGCTGCATCTTCTGTCACTCCAGTGGTGTTTTTTTTCTTATATTGCCTTTTTGGTTTAGATGCAATTATTGCCCTTAGCTTTGAATCGTCAGGTGGGCAGTTTAATGTTACTGAGCACCAAAACCAACAACACAAATAGTAGTCGAACGATGGAGCCTACAAGAACTGAGTCACAGAAGATATAGCTGAAAAGGTATGCAAACTTTTGGTGTCCTATTAGGATGTGACATATCTGCTTTAACAGAACTTTACCAAAATAATACATTTTGGGGTTCTACTTTTCCCCAGTGAGCATTGTCGTTTAGATTCCTTGGGAGCTGGATACTCACAAGGAGAAACAATAGTTTCAAGGCCATGTTCTTATGACAGTGAAAAAAATGGCCTTTAAAAATGAACACACTGTCAGTTTGTCCGTATGAATGTCATTGTTTTTTTTTATATATATCTCAACCCCTGCAGTGCTCTCAGTATATATTATTATACACATAGTGCCCCTAGTATAAATATTGCTCTCATTATCTATAATGGCCCCCCTAGTATCCCCAGTGTCTGTAATGCCCCCATAGTTTCCCTAGTATATATAAGGTCTTCAACAGTGCCCCCTGTATATAAAATGTCCTCCAATAGTGCCCTCCATTCTCCTGGGTCCAAAAATAATAAAAATTTACCTCATCCATTTGTATGTAAGGGGAAAACCAACTCAACTGCTCCACTGGAGGGAGAAGGACCTGATGCTTTCATCGTTATGACATGTGATCTCATGACGGAGCAAGTGTCAGGTCCTGCTCCCTCCAGTGCAGAGCAATTTTTCCCTCATATTCAAGTGGATGAGTTGTTTTTTTGTTTGTTTTAACCCCTGAAAGGTGCGTTTACCCATTTTTAACAGCCATTAGACAGGTCCTCTCCTGTCTAAATGGCTGTTAAAAGGGACCCGTTTATTTCAATCGGGTTTGTCTGGCCATGAAAATAGTTAAAATGTTTGTAACAGAAACCAGGTGTATATACGGTATATGTAGACATGTTTATCATGCCTGTCAATGTTCAGCTAGCCACTTTCCCATCACATTTGAGAAAACCACCCAAAATTGCATTGAAAAGGGGTCTTCTACGGTGTCATCTCAAAGAAGATGGCCAGTATGCATAGTATATTTCAAAACTGAGAATCTGCCACAGGAAATCTGGTATGAATAAGCAGGTAGTCTTCTCTAAGATGTGGTCTTTTGGAGTGGTTTCACTGTATATGCCTGGTTGTCAACATAATTTCCAGCTAAAATAAAGCAAACTGATATATAATCAAGCCTCTAATGTGGTGGTAAATTCTAGCCAATAGGTCTTTGAAAACACATGAGATATTTTACCTAAAAACATTTTGTTTCAAAGGAATGGTTATGATAATTTAGCCATGATTATTTAAAAATTTTATTTTTATATAATTCAGCCTAAGAAGCTAATTGATTTTGAAATGTACTTTCTGTTGCAAAACTGATCCAGTTGTTAGATATTCTTTTTTACTTCATTATAATTGCTCCCCTGTTTAACCTGTATAGTAATGTGGATGTCCACCTAAGGAGGTGGTTGCACATGCTCAGTTAGTTCCATATCTTCTGTTAGAAGCTGTGACAGTTACAGGGAGAGAGCAGTAGCAGAAAGGACATGCGCCCTGAGAAACAACATGCCCGTGAGCTGCCAACCTGAAGAGAATCTAGCAAAGTAATTAAAGAAATGAATGTGGTGATCTCTTGATCAGATAATCTGTAGTGCAAATAGAGTTTGTTATAGCTGTTGTTAAAAAATACTGAGACAATGTATGGTATTTTTGTGAGTTTAAAAAATAAAGAAATATCTAGTAATATAATATGCAGTTTTCTTCAAAAAAAGACATTTACAAAAGCTAATACGTAGTAGGCTGGAGGTGTTGCCTGTAATGATCAAATAGACACCTGCTGTCCCTTTTGTAGTTCAGGTTAAAAGTTTAAAGCAAACTTCCATGGAAGATGCACAATATTGTATGTGCTATGTGCTTCATAAATATTTCCTAATGCTTGTTTCTGAAAAGTTTAAAGTTTCACTGGAGGATAAAAGGTTTATATTTAGTTTCTATTCTGGACTAGTGTTGAGCGCGAATATTCGAATTGCGAATTTTTTTCTCGAATATCGCAATTTCGAGATTTCGCGAATATTTAGAATATCGTTCTATATATTCGCGAAATAGAATATTCGTTTTTTTTCTTTTTTTTTTTTATTATATTTTTTTCTTTCCCACTTCCCTAAAGTTGTTCTTACCTGTCCTTTGGATTCCTGGCTTCCTGGCTGCTCCAGTCAGTGGCGCTTTCAACTTACTGCTATATTCCATATTAGCTAAATTACAATCTAATCTATATGTGTATTTTACGAAATTTCGCAATAGTCGCAATTGCGATGCGAGTAATATAACACGAAATATTCGCATGAAGATTTCAACTTAGCACTGCTATACTCCATATTCTAGCCTAATATGGAATATAGCTGTGCTAAGTTAGCACTGCTATATTCCATATTAGGCTAGAATATGGAGTATAGCTGTGCTAAGTTGAAATCTTCATGCGAATATTTCGTGTTATATTAGTCGCATCGCAATTTAATATAACGCATCGAGTAATATAACACGAAATATTCGCATGAAGATTTCAACTTAGCACTGCTATACTCCATATTCTAGCCTAATATGGAATATAGCTGTGCTAAGTTAGCACTGCTATATTCCATATTAGGCTAGAATATGGAGTATAGCTGTGCTAAGTTGAAATCTTCATGCGAATATTTCGTGTTATATTAGTCGCATCGCAATTTCGACTTTTTCAAATGTTCTTAATATTGCTCTAACTTCGTCTTTTAGAAATTTCGTAATATTGCTCTAACTTCGTCTCTTAGAATATTACGAATATTCTAAAAGACGAAGTTAGAGCAATATTACGAAATTTCGTAAAATACACATATAGATTGTAATTTAGCTAATATAGTGCTATAATCCCTTTTTTTTCCTGTAATTTTTTTTGCCTCTTCTGAACTTAAGTTTTGTAAAATATGTACACTATTAAAAATTATTACTATAGCAGTATATTAGCTTAAATACAATCTATGTGTATTTTACGAAATTTCGTAATATTGCTCTAACTTCATCTTTTAGAATATTACGAATATTCTAAAAGACGAAGTTAGAGCAATATTAAGAACATTTGCAAAAGTCGAAATTGCGATGCGAGTAATATAACACGAAATAGTCGCATGAAGATTTCAATTTAGCACAGCTATATTCCATATTCTAGCCTAATATGGAATATAGCAGTGCTAACTTAACACAGCTATATTCCATATTAGGCTAGAATATGGAATATAGCAGTGCTAAGTTTAAATCTTCATGCGACTATTTCGTGTTATATTACTCGCATCGCAATTTCGACTTTTGCAAATGTTCTTAATATTGCTCTAACTTCGTCTTTTAGAATATTCGTAATATTCTAAGAGACGAAGTTAGAGCAATATTACGAAATTTCGTAATATACACATATTAGCCTAGCCATAGTCATTAGCATAGGAACGTTGCCTTATACTATCAAGATAAATTTTCGCAATATGCGAAAAATAATTTCGCGATAATTGGAATAATTGCGAATATTCGATTTCGACGAATATAACACGAATATTCATGCGAATATTCGCGAAATATCGCGAAACCGAATATGGCACCTCCCGCTCATCACTATTCTGGACAGTGTTGAAGGCTTCTGTCAGAATATTTGACAGACAGGTAGATGGTTGTGGATATAGGAATATTTGTAATAATGGTTGAGGTTTCTGTACTCTAAAAGAAAATAACATCCATAGTAAATTCGTCATTGGCAATTTGTTTCTGTTAAAATGTTGCTCAAATCATTCTGTCTCTTCATTTAATCATAGACAGACTCGATGATGTTATAATCTGGGTTCTGAGAGGCCCATATTATGATTTCCAGGACTCTTTGTTCTTCTTTACCCTGAAGAAAGTTCTAAATTATATTGGCTGTATGTTTACAGTCATTTTTGTACTGCAAAATCAATTTGAAGCCAATCAGACACCGCCCTGATGGTGACGAAAAAGAGGGTTCAAGCACCACTTGAATCTTGAGTGATATTTTTTTCTTTATTTTCAGTGATACAAAAAACGGCAGTAAAACTTCACAGGTCCCGGTTCAATCTACGTGTTTCAAACAGGTAAATTCTTATTCATGACTGGCTTTTTCGTCGATATTATCAAGGTCTAACCTATACTTCCGTGCACCTGGGGTGAAATACGTTCATCATTACCAAACAAGGGTGAGCTGGATATTTACATTATCTACTTCCATTATGGTATTGCATGATGGATAAATATCTCCCTGTATTATTCAGCACATGCACATAGCTCACCTGAAATGGTGAATCTTACAGTGTTGTGGAGAAAGATCACCTGCGGTTCTTCACTGTGTTCACGAAGACTGGATTAAACATTTAATCATGTGCATCTGGCAGAATGGTGGACACGTAGGACACGTCAAGTAAAGCACTTTAGAATTTTCAATTCTAGACAAAACATATATCACATGACCTCCTTCCCAGTGAAAAAACCTGAGCTGAATTCAATATGGTGGATTTCAAAATGGTGACCGAAAATGTTTCCTCCACCAAATAATGCAGCCACTCTCCTAATTAATACTATCACACCTTGGAAGTCAATTTTCTACAAATTACACCAGTTAAAAGGGTGCATCCAGACGACAAACAATTCTTAAAAATATTTTTAACATAAAAACTTGATTTTGACATATTTGAGTTATTAACCAAAACAAAAGCAAATTCTTCAAATCTGTAACTGTTTTCAACATTTGAAGTTTTAAAGTACTGTGTGTATATATATATATGTCACGGCGGACGGGATCTCAGATACACAGATAAACCAACGAACCAGATTCTAGGCGAGAAGCAGGGGAAGGGTCACCTCCTAGCAAATCCCTGACTTCTCTCCCTACCCTGCTAAGCCCACATTCAGACCTTGATGGTAGGAATAATGTATCCTCGTGCCTGGGCTAAAATACCCTAGGATCCCTGAGATGGTGAAAAGGGGAATAGGAGCAGCCTGCTCCCTCAGAACCTGGAGGGGACAGAAGACACACAAACAACCTAGACAGCAAACAACAAAAACAGAAACCAAACTTATCTGATCTGAGCTGGAACAGACAATCCTTCCTTCCTTGCTGCCAAGGCCAGACTGATTTATATAACCTACACAGAACACTGGGATTGAGTGAGATTTAAACCAATGACCCCACCCAGTGCACCTGAAGGGAGGCGGATCCAGCACGACTCCAAAACAAAACAAAAAACTAAACACGTGCTGCTATTCTGGCCGACCTCCGCACATAGTCATAGCAGGGCATGACAGTACCCCCCTTCTATGGGTGACCTCCGGACACCCCGGACCAACCTTATCCTGATGGGATCTATGAAAAGCCCTCACCAGTCGGCTGGCACTGACATCTAGCGCCGGAACCCACATCCTCTCCTCAGGGCCGTATCCCCTCCAATGTACCAGGTACTGAAGGGAACCCCAAAGAACTCTAGAGTCGAGAACCCTGGAGATCTCGAACTCCAAATTTCCATCGACCAGAACAGGAGGAGGAGGCAATGGTGATGGTTCCACCGGTTTCACGTATTTTTTCAGTAAAGACCTGTGGAACACCTCCAAGTCTGCGGAAGATCCAGCCGAAACGCTACTGGATTGATCACCGCAGATATTTTGTACAGACCAATAAATCTTGGACCCAGTTTCCAAGATGGCACTCTCAATTTAATATTTTTAGTGGACAACCACACCAGATCAGCCACACACAGGTCCGGACCAGTCACACGTCTCTTGTCAGCCATTCGCTCATACCTCTCCCCCATCTTCTCCAAATTCCCTTGGATCCTCCGCCAGATAGAAGACAAAGCAGAAGAAAATCTCTCCTCCTCTGGCATCCCAGAGGAACCAGTCCCAGAAAAGGTACCAAACTGAGGATGGAAACCACATGCGCCAAAAAATGGCGACTTACCCGTGGACTCCTGCCTACGGTTATTCAAAGCAAATTCTGCTAGGGACAAGAATGAGGACCAGTCCTCCTGATTCTCAGCCACAAAGCACCTCATGTAGGTCTCCAGGTTTTGATTAGTACGCTCTGTCTGTCCATTCGACTGCGGATGAAAAGCTGAAGAGAATGAAAGTTGAATGCCAAGCCGAGAACAGAACGCCCTCCAAAACCTGGAGACAAACTGCGTGCCCCTATCAGAGACCACATCTGAAGGAATACCATGCAATTTCACATTATTATCAACAAAAATCTGCGCAAGAGTCTTGGCGTTAGGCAGACTAGTTAATGATATGAAGTGAGCCATTTTACTGAAACGGTCAACTACCACCAAAATTACTGTTCTCCCGGAGGAACTCGGTAGATCCGTAATAAAGTCCATAGACAAGTGCGTCCAAGGATGAGACGGAATAGACAATGGAAGAAGTGAACCAGCCGGTCGAGTATGAGCAACCTTTGACGGAGCACAGGTTTCACAAGCTGCCACGTAATCCTCAATGCTCTTACGTAACCCTGGCCACCAGAACCTCCGGGACACCAGATCACAGGTGGACTTACCACCAGGATGTCCAGCAAGGACAGTATCGTGATGTTCCTTGAATACCTTGTATCGCAGACCTTCAGGAACAAACAACCTCCCTGAGGGACAAAAACCAGGAGCCCCCTCCTGGGCTCCCAACACCTCTATCTCCAATTCGGGGTACAGAGCGGAGACCACCACCCCATCAGCCAAAATCGGAGCAGGATCCTCTGAATCACCTCCCCCAGGAAAGCTGCGAGACAAGGCATCTGCCTTGATGTTCTTAACCCCTGGGCGAAAGGTAACCACAAAATTGAACCTGGTAAAAAAACAGTGACCATCTGGCCTGTCTAGGGTTCAGACGCTTGGAAGATTGCAGGTAAGCCAAATTCTTAGGATCTGTATATACTGTAATGGGGTGAGATGCCCCCTCCAACCAGTGACGCCATTCCTCAAAGGCCAACTTGATAGCCAGCAACTCTCTATCACCAACATCATAATTCTTCTCGGCGACCGAGAGCTTCTTGGAGAAAAAAGCACACGGGACCCATTTGCCAGGAGATGAACCCTGCGACAGCACCACTCTTACCCCCACTTCTGATGCATCAACCTCCACCACGAATGGCTGAGACACATCGGGCTGCACCAGAATGTAGGCAGACGCAAAACACTCCTTAATAGCCGAAAAGGCCTGCAATGCCTCATCCGACCAGACAGACGTCGGCATATCAGTGAGAGGTCTTACAATGGTAGAATAGTTCAAAATAAATTTTCTATAATAATTAGTAAACCCCAAAAACCGCATCAAAGCTTTCTGATTCTCTGGTCGGTCCCATTCCAGAACCCCCGGACCTTTTTGGGGTCCATACGAAAACCAGAGTCAGAAAGCAGATATCCCAAGAACGGAAGCTCCTGCACTGAAAACACACATTTCTCCAATTTGGCATATAATTTATTCTCCCGAAGGATCGTCAAAACCTGTCTCACATGATCCTGATGGGTCTTCAGATCAGGAGAGTAAATTAAAATGTCATCCAAGTAAGCCACCACGAACTTCCCACCAAATGATGGAAAATGTAATTGACGAATCGCTGAAATACTGCTGGCGCGTTCGTCAACCCAAAAGTCATAACCAGATTCTCAAAATGACCCTCGTGCGTATTGAAGGCCGTTTTCCACTCATCCCCCTCCTTGATTCTGATCAGATTGTAGGCCCCTCTCAAATCCAACTTGGAGAACACCTTGGCTCCAACAATCTGATCAAAAAGGTCAGAGATCAAAGGCAGGGGATATGGATCCCGGACCGTAATACGGTTCAATTCCCGGAAATCCAAACAAGGTCTCAGCGATCCATCTTTTATTTTTTACAAAGAACAAACCTACTGCCACCAGAGACTTAGATGGCCTAATATGACCTTTTGCCAAAGTCTCGGTGACATACTTTCGCATGACCTCTCTTTCGGGTTGAGAAAGATTGTAAAGCCGAGACTTTGGCAACTTAGCCCCTGGGATGAGATTAACTGGACAATCATAGTCACGATGAGGGGGCAATTCCTGAGCCCCACCGTCCGAAAAGACATCCGCAAAATCTGAAAGATACTGAGGTAAAGCCGTAGTGGACACACCAGAGATAGATGTGCCAAGACAATTATCCGAACAAAACTCACTCCAACCAATGATTTGTCTTGCTTGCCAATCTATAATTGGGTTATGTTTTGTCAACCATGGGAACCCCAAAACTATAGGAGCCGGCAAATCCTTCATGACAAAACAAGACATAATCTCAACATGTGAATCACCCACCCTTAAGTGAATACCATGAGCAATATGAGTGAGACTCCTTTGAGAAAGAGGGGAAGAATCAATTGCAAAAAACGGAATCTCTCTTTCTAAAGTGCAAGTACTTAGACCCAGATTTTGAAGAAAAAGAAAGTCAATTAGGTTTACCCCAGCACCACAGTCAAGGAATACTTAAACAAAAAAATTTCTTGAGTCTAGCGCCACCATAGCTGGAAGGAGAAAATGGGTATTACAGGGAGCTTGCATACCTGTCTGCTCCACCACACCATTCACGCTACCAAGAGTCAGGAAAGTTTTTTTTTTCTTTTTCTCTTCCACCTGCGGTTTAACAAAAGGCAAGAAAAAATAAAATGACCACTTTTCCCACAGTAGAAACATAGTGTAACAGTCCTACAGGCTCACCTGAGTCAGAGGACCGCTGGCTGGAGGTAGGAGTGGAGCCCAGTGGCAAGGACTGCAGGCAGGTAGTAGGTGCAGGAAGTCAGGGCGGACGGCAGTAAGCGTGGTCAGACAATCTGGATGGCAACGGTGGAAGCAGTTCAGTAGGTAGGGACAAAGCAGAAGAGTAGTCGGTAGGCAATTCCTGGTCAGCAGTGGACTTCCAGTAGTAGCAAGAGCAGCAGATGAGGAGAAGCTTGATCAAGGCTCAGGAGCTCAATAATCAGCAAACTGGAGTGCAAGGGGCTGGACTTATATAGGGAAGTACCAGGTGTGGGGAATCAAGGGTGATGAGCAAGGCTTGGCAAGACTGAGGTTAACTAATAGGCTTCAGGGAGGAATGTCCAGAGAGGACGGTAGCCTAGTAAGCAGGGCTACTGCCTGGGATGTGGCTGGTCACGGGTTCGAATCCCGACAGTACTCCCCCCCTTCCAAGGTGACCTCCGGGCACTGCAGGGGCAGGCTTACCGGGGTGCCGTTGGTGGAACTTTTTTACCAGTCTGGGATAGTGGACATTTTCTTCTGGCTCCCAGGAGTTATCCTCAGGAGGGTAACCCTCCCACCCAATTAGGTATTGTAGTCTTCCCCGGTGGATCCTGGAGTCGAGAATCTTTGCGACAACGTATTCTTCTTCACCCTGTACCCTCACGGGTGGTGGAGGGGGCGAGTGGCGACCTGTGAAGGTGTTCACCACATATGGCTTGAGGAGAGAGCAATGGAAGACAGGGTGCACCCTAATGGAGTCCGGAAGGTCGAGCCGGAACGTGACCTCGTTGATTTGTGCGGTGATCCGGAACGGACCCATGTATCTTTGGGCCAATTTTTTGGAGGGGACCTTCAATCTGAGGTTCCTGGTGGACAGCCACACCTTGTCTCCCACATGGAAGCCCGGGGTCGGTTTGCGACGTCTGTCTGCTCCCTGTTTAAAGCGCCTCTGGGAAAGCTGGAGGTTGTCTATAATGTTCTTTTGTGCCTCCTGTAGGGTTGTTAGGCGTTCGGCCACTGCTGGGAGGGTGGAGGCGACGGGTAGGTGGGGAATGAACACCGGGTGCGAGCCTGTGTTAGCAAAGAAGGGGCTGTGCTTGGTTGAGCTGTGCTCAGCATTGTTGTAGGCGAACTCGGCCGTAGGGAGATGATCAAGCCAGTCATCCTGCAGGTGGGAGCTGAAACAGCGTAGGTATTGCTCTAGGGTCTGATTAGTTCTCTCCGTCTGACTAAGGGTGGAAAGCAGAGGACAGGTTCACTTTAACCCCGAGCGCCAGGCAGAAGTTCTTCCAGAACTTTGAGGCAAATTGTACGCCTCGGTCGGAGACCACGTCGTCCGGGATCCCATGCAGCCTGAAGACCTCTCTGAGAATAAGATCGGCCGTCTGTTTGGCGGTGGGTAGGCCCTTGTAGGGGATGAAATGGGCCATCTTGGTGAGACGGTCGACCACGACCAGGATGGTGTTCATCCCTTTTGAAGGAGGAAGGTCTACCACAAAGTCCATGGAGATCGAGCCCCAGGGGCGGGAGGGAATCGGGAGGGGTTGTAACAGACCCACGGGAGAGGAACGAGGAGTCTTATTGCGGGCACAGACCGTGCTCGAGGAGATGTACCTCTTGATGTCCTCCTTGTATGTTGGCCACCAGAAGGAGCGGGAGAGAAGCTCCTGGGTCTTTCTTGTGCCAAAATGGCCGGCCACCTTGGAGTCATGGTTGAGTTTGAGCACTTCGAGCCGTGCGATTTCTGGTACATATAGTATTAGGTCCTGATGAAAACAATGACCGTTCTTAAACATAAGGCTGACATTCCCTGTGGGGTGGGCGAGGAAGGGGTCATTTTCATATCCCTCTTTGATTGTGCCCAGGAGTTCTTTAGAGTAGGTGGCCCCTACGACCCTTCTCTTGGGTAGGATGTTATTTTGGCCCTTGTTACTCTGTGAGGGCTCGGAAAACATTCTGGAGAGGGCATCATCCTTGCCATTTTTTGATCCGGGGCGATAGGTGATGAGAAAGTTTTGAAGCGGGAAAAGAATAGGCTCCATCTGGCCTGTCTGGCTGAGAGTCTCTTAGCGCTGCGGATGAACTCGAGGTTCTTGTGGTCAGTTAGTACGATTATGGGGTTGGTGGCTCCCTCCAGCAGGTGTCTCCACTCGGAGAAGGCATCCTTGATCGCCAGTAGTTCTTTGTTCCCGATGTCATAGTTCTTCTCGGAGGGGGACATCTGGCGGAGAAATATGCGCACGGGTGTAATAGCATCCTCCTTCCTTGTCCGTTGTGACAAAACTGCCCCCACCGCGGAGTCTGATGCATCCACTTCGACTGTAAATGGCAGCTCAGGGTTCGGGTGGATTAGGATTGGAGCAGAAGTGAAGAGGAGTTTCAACTTGGTGAAGGCCTCCTGGGACTCGAGTGTCCAGGAGTAGGGGACTGCCTTCTTGGTGAGTTGGGTGATTGGTGCTATGACCTTGGAAAAGTTCTGGATAAACTTCCGATAGAAGTTGGCGAAGCCAATGAATCTTTGTATCTCCTTCTCATTTCTCGGAACGGGCCAGTTCATCACAGCTTGGACCTTCCCCGGGTCCATACTTAGGCCCTCAGGGGAGATGATGTATCCGAGGAACTGAGTGGTGGTTCGCTCAAATTCGCATTTCTCTAGCTTGATATAGAGAGGGTTCTGTTGGAGTCTCTGCAGTACCCTGCGGACGTGTTCGCGGCAAACAGATCCAGCATGTCCCTGAGGACGTCGTTAATGAAGTGCTGGAAGGTGGCGGGAGCATTGCAGAGTCCGAAAGGCATGACCAGGTACTCGAAATGACTATAACGTGTCCGGAAGGCGGTCTTCCATTCTTCCCCAGGGCGGATTCGGATGAGGTTGTAGGCCCCTCGAGTTTAGTGAAGATCTTCGCTGCCTGGAGTCTCTCAAGGAGTTCTGAAATTAGTGGGAGCGGGTACCGTTTTTTTATGGTTATGTTGTTAAGCTTTCTGTAGTCTATGCAGGGACGCAGGGAGGAGTCTTTTTTCTCTACGAAGAAAAAGGGGGCTCCCGCTGGGGAGGTAGAGGGCCGGATGAACCCCTTCCTCAGGTCCTCGTCCAGGTACTCTTTCAGAGCCTTGAGTTCAGACTCTGAGAGGGGGTAGATACTACCAAAGGGTATTTCGGCCCCGGGCAACAGTTCTATAGGGCAGTCGTAGGGTCGGTGTGGTGGCAGCTTGTCTGCGTTTTTCTTATCGCAGACATCCTGGAACTCGCTGTATTGAGGGGGTAGCAGATCCTTGACGGATAGTTTTGAGATGGTGGTGTCTTCGGGTGGAAGGACGGGTTTGTGGGAGCAATTTAGCAAGCAGAACTCGGACGGGAATCGTATGCAGCGGGTTTACCAGTCCACCGAGGGGTTGTGGGTGGCCAACAATGGGATGCCCAATATCACCGGGAACTTCGGGGAAGCGATCAGCGAGAAGTGGATCTTTTTGCGGTGATCGGGTTCTATGAGGAGTTGTAGTTCAGTGGTCTCGTGAGTGGCCGGCCCCGAGGAGAGTGGGGATCCGTCGACGTTTTCCAGGTCAACGGGGGCTGCCTTGATTGTCAGTGGAATGTTCTTTTCACGGGCGAAGGTTAGGTCCATGAAGTTGCCTCCCGCCCCGGAGTCTAACATCGCTGAACAGGGGAGTTGTCGCCCCTCAATGTCGATGAGGATGGGAACGATGAAGTGGGATCCATGAGCCGCCGTGTTGTTATTTTCCGGGGCTGCTGGCAGGGTTGGAGTCTGTGGTTGCTCCTTTAGTTCCATGACGGCAATAGTCTTTCGGATCTTATGAGGACATTTGATGGCAAAATGACCCGGATCCCCACAGTAGAGGCAGAGGTTTTTCGGCCAGCCGTCTCTCCTTCTCAGCTGTGGATAGAGACCTACGTAGAGCATCGACCTGCATAGGTTCAGTTGCTGATTGGGGGTCGCGCTGGGCGGTGGAAGAGAAGGAGTAAGTGGGTCTGTGGTCCGAGGACCAGAGTCTTTCTTTCTTCCTCTCGGAGTGTCTTTGATCTATCCGGATGCATAACTGAATGAAGTCATCCAGATCGTCCGGGGCCTCAACTCTGGCGAGTTCATTGAATTGGCTCCTCTGTGCCGCTGGGTTCCAGGTGGTGTCCGTGACCCAACGGCGAAACTCGGCGGTGTATTCGGCGACTGAGCGTCTCCCTTGCCGCAGACCATGTAGTCGCGCCTCAGCTGTCGCACAGCGGTTGGGGTCGTCGAAGACTTGGCTCATGGCGGTGATGAAGTTGTTTAGGTTGTCCAGGAGCTGACTGTTAGTCTCCACGTAAGGTGATGCCCATGCTAATGCTTCTTCCGTCAGGAGATTGACCATGAATAGCACCTTCTTTTTCTCGTTGGTGAAGGGGGCCAGGTACATCTGAAAATAGATGCGGCATTGGTTTAGAAACGCCCGATACTGGCGTCTGTCGCCGCCGAATCTTGATGGGAGTGGCATGCGGGTGTCTGCGGCCGCGCCACAATAATCTCCCTTTGCTGGCTTTGGACTACACCTTGGAGCTGGGCAAATTTCTCCTGATATGTAGTACCAAATTCTTGAGGTTCGGAGACCTGCTTACGCAGAGTGGCCATTGGGGACTCCATAGTGTGGCTGATTATTCTGTAACAGTCCTACAGGCTCACCTGAGTCAGAGGACCACTTGCTGGAGGTAGGAGTGGAGCCCAGTGGCAAGGACCGCAGGCAGGTAGTAGGTGCAGGAAGTCTGGCAGAGGCATAGTCGGTAGGCAGGCGGTGGGTCAGGGCAGGCGGCAGTAAGCGTGGTCAGACAATCCGGATGGCAATAGTGGTAGCAGTTCAGTAGGTAGGGACAAAGCAGAAGAGTAGTCGGTAGGCAATTCCTGGTCAGCAGTGGACTTCCAGTAGTAGCAAGAGCAGCAGATGAGGAGAAGCTTGATCAAGGCTCAGGAGCTCAATAATCAGCAAACTGGAGTGCAAGGGGCAGGACTTATATAGGGAAGTACCAGGTGTGGGGAATCAAGGGTGATGAGCAAGGCTTGGCAAGACTGAGGTTAACTAATAGGCTTCAGGGAGGAATGTCCAGAGAGGACGGTAGCCTAGTAAGCAGGGCTACCGCCTGGGATATAGCTGGTCACAGGTTCGAATACCGACACATAGTTTGTGGAATTTCCTAAAGTCTCTACTACCAGAACGGCAAGAAACCTGACCCAGCTGCATGGGTTCCTCCCCTACCCCAGAGTTACCTGTAACATCACCCTGGGAAGCAGTAGAGACGGTAGGGAGCCCTACCTCTTTCTCTAATACGTCTATCTAACCGTACTGTCAAAGACATTGCATTCTCCAAAGAATCTGGGTACTCATGAAAAGCAAGGGCATCTTTCCATCTCTCAGATAACCCCTGACAAAACTGACTACGTAACGCGGGATCATTCCACTCTGATTCGGTAGCCCATCTCCTAAACTCAACACAGTAAGCCTCTGCAGTATGTTCACCCTGTAATAAATTACGTAATCTCGATTCCGCCATCTGGGTCATCGTAGATTAATCCCAGGGCCTTAAAAAATTCCTCCACCGACCGGAGGGCCTGAGAAAAGGCCCAGGATTGCGCGTCCCCTTTAAGCAGAGAAATGATTATACCTATCCTCTGACTTTCATCACCTGACGACGATGGACGCAGGCGAAAATACAATTTGCAAGACTCTCTAAAACTGATAAAGTCATCCGTACCCCTGCAAATCTATCAGGAAGAGCAACTTTAGGCTCCCCACAAATTTGACCTGCCGAAGGTTGCTGATCCCTGCTCTAGGGATAGCCCCAGCATGCGGTCAACTAACGCAACAATTGATGCCATCACAAAACCGCTGAGCAATGACAGTCAAAGTATTGGCGGGTTATAATGTCACGGCAGACGGGATCTCAGAAACACAGATAAACCAACAAACCAGATTCTAGGCGAGAAGCAGGGGAAGGGTCACCTCCTAGCAAATCCCTGACTTCTCTCCCTACCCTGCTAAGCCCACATTCAGACCTTGATGGTAGGAATAATGTGTCCTCGTGCCTGGGCTAAAATACCCTAGGATCCCTGAGATGGTGAAAAGGGGAATAGGAGCAGCCTGCTCCCTCAGAACCTGGAGGGGACAGAAGACACACAAACAACCTAGACAGCAAACAACAAAAACAGAAACCAAACTTATCTGATCTGAGCTGGAACAGACAATCCTTCCTTCCTTGCTGCCAAGGCCAGACTGATTTATATAACCCACACAGAACACTGGGATTGAGTGAGATTTAAACCAATGACCCCACCCAGTGCACCTGAAGGGAGGCGGATCCAGCACGACTCCAAAACAAAAAACTAAACACGTGCTGCTATTCTGGCCGACCTCCGCACATAGTCAGAGCAGGGCATGACAATATACAGTACAGACCAAAAGTTTGGACACACTTTCTCATTCAAAGAGTTTTCTTTATTTTCATGACTATGAAGGCATCAAAACTATGAATTAACACATGTGGAATTATATACATAACAAACAAGTGTGAAACAACTGAAAATATGTCATATTCTAGGTTCTTCAAAGTAGCCACCTTTTTTCTTTGATTACTGCTTTGCACACTCTTGGCATTCTCTTGATGAGCTTCAAGAGGTAGTCCCCTGAAATAGTCTTCCAACAGTCTTGAAGGAGTTCCCAGAGATGCTTAGCACTTGTTGGCCCTTTTGCCTTCACTCTGCGGTCCAACTCACCCCAAACCATCTCGATTGGGTTCAGGTCCGGTGACTGTGGAGGCCAGGTCATCTGGCGCAGCACCCCATCACTCTCCTTCATGGTCAAATAGCCCTTACTTTCAAACTTTTCCCAATTTTTCGGCTGACTGACTGACCTTCATTTCTTAAAGTAATGATGGCTACTCGTTTTTCTTTACTTAGCTGCTTTTTTCTTGCCATAATACCAATTCTAACAGACTATTCAGTAGGACTATCAGCTGTGTATCCACCTGACTTCTCCTCAACGCAACTGATGGTCCCAACCCCATTTATAAGGCAAGGAATCCCACTTATTAAACCTGACAGGGCACACCTGTGAAGTGAAAACCATTTCAGGGGTCTACCTCTTGAAGCTCTTTAAGAGAATGCCAAGAGTGTGCAAAGCAGTAATCAAAGCAAAAGGTGGCTACTTTGAAGAACCTAGAATATGACATATTTTCAGTTGTTTCACACTTGTTTGTTATGTATATAATTCCACATGTGTTAATTCATAGTTTTGATGCCTTCAGTGTGAATCTACAATTTTCATAGTCATGAAAATAAAGAAAACTCTTTGAATGAGAAGGTGTGTCCAAACTTTTGGTCTGTACCGTATATATATATATATATATATATATATATATATATATATATTAGCAAAAGGACCCGGATTCGAACGGGTATAATTCATCTATTTCATTTTATGTTTGCGTGTGTCGTAAAATGATATCTACAGTTTCCCCCATAACAGTGACCTCTACAGTGACCTCTACAGTGCCAGCAACCTTTACTAATGACCTCCACAGTGCCTGTCCCGTTAACAGTGATTTCCACAGTGCCTGCCCCTTTAACAGTGACCACCACAGTAGCCGCCCCTTTAACATTGACCTCCACAATGGCCGCCCCTTTAACAGTGACCTGCACAGTGCCCGCCCCTTTAACAGTCACCTCCACAGTGCCCGCCCCTTTAACAGTGACCTCCACAGTGCCCACCCCTTTAACATTGACCACCCTTTTAACAGTGACCCTCATAGTGGCTGCCACTATAACAGAGAACTTCACAGTGCCCGCCCTTTTAACAGTGACTTCTACAATGCCCGCCCGTTTAACAGTGACTTCCACAGTGCCCCTCCCCTTTAACAGTGACTTCTACAGTGCCTGCCCCTTTAACATTGACCACCCCTTTAACAGTGACCTTGATAGTGGCTGCCACTATAACAGTGAACTTCACAGTGCCCGCCCTTTTAACAGTGACTTCTACAATGGCCGCCCGTTTAACAGTGACTTCTTAATAATCTTAACTACAAAAAACAAAATGACTGCACACCATTATACATACAAACAATAGAGCTAGGAAATGGGGGTCATTCTAGATAAAAGTGGTACAATACCGACTATAAATGAATATACATGAATAATGGAAGCTCTTAGCGCACATACGTGTCGGGCCCATCTACCAAGCGTCAAGGTGGCTTCCGCAGATGGGTCCCTATCACTAAAGAAACTGCCTCACTTTGGACTTACTTAAGCCTACAATATTCAGGGCAGTGTAGGAACCAGCTACAAGCATATTCTGCTCAGAAGTCCCAGGTAGATGGGCTTGTCCAGTCTAAAAGGGGTGCCACCCCTTATACAGGCCCCTTACAGAGCAACATGGGCAGACTTATTAAATGACTTGGTAGCCCTAAAGTTAGGGGAGGCACAGTATAGCTCTGTTAAGAATACCCTAGAGGGCGACAGAGTGATAAATGACCCAAATGTGGCCTGGAGGGATTGGGAGAAGACAGAACAGTCAGGGACAGAGTACTTCAGGACTTTTAGTAGATGGGCAAGGACAAAGGAGGATGAGAGTTCACGGAGCCTGAAGTACATAGTACTGGAGGCTAAAGAGGATGTAGTCTCCTTTGAGTCAAGACTAAAAACTGTCTGGACTGACATGGGGTGGGATGCTGCCGGGCAAATAGGAGAAAAACTTCTCACGTCTGCCTTCATGGAAGGACTGAGACCAACCTTGCAGGCTAAACTCAAAGGCTGTAAGATTTAGTGGAGGGTGACACCACTGCCTCAACTTGTTGCTGCTGCCAAGGGTCTGGAATTGGACATGTCTAGCCCCAGACCCGCCAAAGTAAACATAGTCAGATCCGCAGGGACAGGGAAGGCAGAGGAGGAATGATTTCAAATGTTACAGCTCTGGAAAGCCAGGACACATTAGGAGAAACTACCGTGCTCCTCTCCAGCAGCAGGAGAATCAACAGACCCAGGGAACCTCAGACGTTAACCCTGTCTCTTCTGGTTCACAATAGGAGACTGGCAACCCCGTGTCCTTATCATCCATGAGTATAGCTAAACAAGGGTGTCAAATTCAAATTCCAGTACAAGTGGGGAATAAACAAGTCCCTTTCTTGGTGGACACGGGGGCAGCCCAAACAGTGATAAATCCCATGTTCAATCATGGTAGATGAGTGGAGATTATGTACCTGCAGCAGGTTTTACATGGGAGACAATTTTTATTTCAAGAAACAGTGCCGTTAAAATTAAAAATTAAAGATACCACAGTTGTAACACAATTGTTAGTCAAAGAAAATATTCCCTATAATTTGTTGGGAACTGATGTGTTGCAAGCCCTAGGGGCACATATACATTTCAATGAGGACGGTACCACACGGGTAGATACAAGAGCCTCGGATGAGGTTCTGTGTCAAGTTATGGCTTTGTACCTAGAGCCCGAGACAGGATGCCAGTTATATTATAAGGATTGTGAGGAATTACATGTGGTCCAGAACAAGTTGTGTGCATCTACAAAGTTGGACATTGGGAAACTTAATGTTACCCTTTTCATAGTTCATCTTAAATCAGGTTGCCAACCAACCCGTGTTAAACAGCACCCCTTGAGTCATGCCTAAGAACAAGCAGTGGCCTTACAGGTGAAGCAGTATGAGAGAATGGAGGTCTTAGTAAGGACCGGTTCACAAGCAAACACACCCCTGTTCCCAGTTAGGAAGAAGCCAATAAAGGGACAACCAGTAACATACAGGATGGTTCATGATCTTAAGGAGGTCAATAAGGTCATGATGCTGCAGACTCCCATTGTGCCAAACCTGCACACTTTGTTGTCCGAGGTGCCACCAATTGCCACAAGTTTCACTGTGATAGACCTAGCAAATGCATTTTTCATTGTTCCCATACATTCTGATTGTCAATATCTGTTTGCGTTCACATTTAAAGGTAATCAATATGTTTGGACAGTTTTACTCCATGGAGCACAGAATTTGCCTACTATGTATAGGTAGGCCCTCTAGTCAGTTTTATCTGGTTAGTCAATTCCTGATTATGTGTTACTTCAATATGTTGATGATCTACTCCTGTGTGCAGAAAACTGGAAAAGCTATAGGAAGCCACGCTGTCATTGTTGATATGTTGTGCGGAAAGTGGTTGCAAAGTTTCCCGAGACAAGCTGCAATATTGCCAATCAAGGGTCACATTTCTGGGACATTGTCTCTCAGAGGGTGCAAGGCACCTTACTGAGGAGATAAAACAAGTGGTGAAGGACATAAAATTCCCTCAGGGGCCAAAACCCTCCAGGATGTTTTTTGGGTCTGGTCTCTTACTGCAGACCCTGGATAAGGCATGCATCCTTGCTTAGGCAGCCTTTGTATGATTGTCATCAGAACCTTTTTCTCTACAGTTGCAGCCATTTTGTGCGAGGATATATGGTCTGTGCATTGAATAATCCAGGGCAAGTGGTGAAGACTCAAAGCAAGCACATTCCTAGGCCATTTTACCCATTTCAGAGACTGCAGATAGACTATATACAACTGCCTAAGGTAGGAGTATATGATCTCTTTTCAGGGTGGCCGGAAGCTTATCCCGTGTCTAAGGCAAATGCAAAGAACACTGCAAAGAAACTGGCCAGTGAACTGATATGCAGGTATGGTGTTCTTGAAGTTATTGAGTCAGATAGAGGTTCCTACTTTACAAGTGAAGTGATGAGAGAGGTTATGTAAGCCTTAGGGTTGATCCAAGCATTCCAAATGTTGGTGGGTGGCTTATGGGTATAGTACAGGGAATAATACAGATTTTGTTGATTGTTGCAATCATTTACATTGTAACTAAGCTCACATTGATGTGCTTGAGCAGAGTTGGGAATTGTGGGAACAAAGGTAGAAAAGACTATGAGACATGTTGAGATGATCCCTCACACATGTGCAGATATACAGAATCTGGGAAACCAGCAGCGAGGGGAATGTCCGGCTGAAGTATGTGTATCTGACACCTGTGGCGAGTGAATATTTCAAAATGGGGGAATTGTGAGGGTTAAAACTCCATGTTGTATCCTCATCCTCCATGTTTGTACTTCATAGTGCCATTTTACATTAATGAACTGTGAGCTTCTTGTGGATAGTTACAATAACCTCAAGGTCCCTCTTAGCCCCCACAAACCCTTGTTAGAAAGGAATCTTAACAAGCACTAGGAGTACTAGTATCTGGCTAGCACCCACAGTTAGGATTAAGGAGACGTTCTAGGCGTATAGTCAAGAAGATGCTTATTTCAGATTAAGGTTTTAATGAGTTAATGATGTAAATTTTTGACTACATCTTCAGTTGGAAATGATCCAGAAAATCGCTATATTAACCTCTGCTTTCTTTAATAAAGTTTAAAAACTCTTGATACACAGCTCTATGCCTATGTTGGTTTTTCTATATGGGTACCCATAACTTATAATTCGGAGTCCACCACTCATCCGGCATTGGGGTTTTTGGCCCAACAAAATCAATAAATTTAAACTAAATGAAGAATATTGTGAAAACAAATCAATTGCAGATGCTATCATATGCATATACTATACAAAACTGACAAAGGTAACAATACAAAATCATATAGTAAGTACAAATCGCTTTTGCATTTTAAAACTATTCCTCTCATGAACTTCTAAAACAAACGAATCAGCATAAAAAAAGTTTCCTTCTTATTAGCACAGAGGTTGTTTCTTACTTATATATCATAGGTAATGTTGAGTGCGAATAATCAAATCACAAATATCGTCACTCCGAGAATTTGTGAATATTTAGAATATAGTGCTATATATTTGTATTCCCGAATAGTATTGATTGCGAATAGAGTTGAGCGAACACCTGGATGTTCGGGTTCGAGAAGTTCGGCCGAACTTCCCGGAAATGTTCGGGTTCGGGATCCGAACCCGATCCGAACTTCGTCCCGAACCCGAACCCCATTGAAGTCAATGGGGACCCGAACTTTTGGGCACTAAAAAGGCTGTAAAACAGCCCAGGAAAGAGCTAGAGGGCTGCAAAAGGCAGCAACATGTAGGTAAATCCCCTGCAAACAAATGTGGATAGGGAAATGAATTAAAATAAAAATTAAAAAAATAAAAATGAACCCATATCAATTGGACAGAGGTCCCATAGCAGAGAATCTGGCTTCACGTCAGCAGAGAATCAGTCTCTTCATGCCATAGCAAAGAATCTGGCTTCATGTCAGCAGAGAATCAGTCTCTTCATGCCATAGCTGAGAATCTGGCTTCATGTCAGCGCAGAATCAGTCTTCATGTCATAGCAGAGAATCAGGCTTCACGTCACCCACCACTGGAACAGGCCACTGTCACACATTTAGGCCCCGGCAACAAGGCAGAGGAGAGAGGTCCCGTAACAGAGAATCTGGCCTGATGTCAGCACAGAATCTGTCTTCATGTCATAGCAGAGAATCAGGCTTCACGTCACCCACCACTGGAACAGGCCACTGTCACACATTTAGGCCCCGGCACCCAGACAGAGGAGAGCGGTCCCGTAACAGAGAATCTGGCCTTATGTCAGCGCAGAATCTGTCTTCATGTCATAGCAGAGAATCAGGCTTCACGTCACCCACCACTGGAACAGGCCACTGTCACACATTTAGGCCCAGGCACCCAGGCAGAGGAGAGAGGTCCCGTAACAGAGAATCTGGCCTTATGTCAGTGCAGAATCTGTCTTCATGTCATAGCAGCGAATCAGGCTTCACGTCACCCACCACTGGAACAGGCCACTGTCACACATTTAGGCCCAGGCACCCAGGCAGAGGAGAGAGGTCCCGTAACAGAGAATCTGGCCTTATGTCAGCGCAGAATCTGTATTCATGTCATAGCAGAGAATCAGGCTTCACGTCACCCACCACTGGAACAGGCCACTGTCACACATTTAGGCCCCGGCACCCAGACAGAGGAGAGCGGTCCCATAACAGAGAATCTGGCCTTATGTCAGCGCAGAATCTGTCTTCATGTCATAGCAGAGAATCAGGCTTCACGTCACCCACCACTGGAACAGGCCACTGTCACACATTTAGGCCCAGGCACCCAGGCAGAGAAGAGAGGTCCCGTAACAGAGAATCTGGCCTTATGTCAGCACAGAATCTGTCTTCATGTCATAGCAGAGAATCAGGCATCACGTCACCCACCACTGGAACAGGCCACTGTCACATATTTAGGCCCAGGCACCCAGGCAGAGGAGAGAGGTCCCGTAACAGAGAATCTGGCCTGATGTCAGCACAGAATCTGTCTTCATGTCATAGCAGAGAATCAGGCTTCACGTCACCCACCACTGGAACAGGCCACTGTCACACATTTAGGCCCCGGCACCCAGAGAGAGGAGAGCGGTCCCGTAACAGAGAATCTGGCCTTATGTCAGCGCAGAATCTGTCTTCATGTCATAGCAGAGAATCAGGCTTCACGTCACCCACCACTGGAACAGGCCACTGTCACACATTTAGGCCCAGGCACCCAGGCAGAGGAGAGAGGTCCCGTAACAGAGAATCTGGCCTTATGTCAGCGCAGAATCTGTCTTTATGTCATAGCAGAGAATCAGGCTTCACGTCACCCACCACTGGAACAGGCCACTGTCACACATTTAGGCCCAGGCACCCAGGCAGAGGAGAGAGGTCCCGTAACAGAGAATCTGGCCTTATGTCAGCGCAGAACCTGTATTCATGTCATAGCTAGTGTTGAGCGCGAATATTCGAATATCAAATTTTTTTCGCGAATATTTCGAATATAGTGATATAAATTCGATATTTCGAATATTCCGTTTTTTTTTGTTTTTTTTTATTGTTATATTTTTTTCTTTCCCACTTCCCTAAAGTTGTTCTTACCTGTCCTTTGGATTCCTGGCTTCCTGGCTGCTCCAGTCAGTGCCCGTTGCCGCTTCTGCCGACTTCCGTGCTCATGGAGCGTCCCCATCACCATGGGAACGTCTCCATATACTAGAATGTACTGTCGGATTTGAGAATTACGTGAAAAATCGCAATTCGATTATTTCAAGTTATAATAATCGAATTTCGATTTAAACTTAGCACTGCTATATTTAATTCTAGCCTAATATGGAATATAGCAGTGCTAAGTTAAAATCGAAATTCGATTATTATAACTTTAATTTTTTTTTTTTTTTTATTGTTATATTTTTTTTCTTTCCCACTTCCCTAAAGTTGTTCTTACCTGTCCTTTGGATTCCTGGCTTCCTGGCTGCTCCAGTCAGTGCCCGTTGCCGCTTCTGCCGACTTCCGTGCTCATGGAGCATCCCCATCACCATGGGAACGTCTCCATATACTAGAATGTACTGTCGGATTTGAGAATTACGTGAAAAATCACAATTCGATTATTTCAAGTTATAATAATCGAATTTCGATTTTAACTTAGCACTGCTATATTTAATTCTAGCCTAATATGGAATATAGCAGTGCTAAGTTAAAATCAAAATTCGATTATTATAACTTGAATTAATCGAATTGCGATTTCAACTTGGACCTGGTTTACTATGGTTGGCTTGGTAGAATTAGCGAATATGACGAATGTATTCGTCATATTCCACAAAACGAATATAACGAATGTATTCGTCATATTCCACAAAACGAAGATAACGAAGTATTCTGCATCTTCGTTTTAGCTACCTATTCATCAACTTCGCTAATTCTAGCAATCATATAGGAAAGTTTACTATAGAGACAGCTAAGTTTAATTCGCTATGCGATTATATTACTTTGCTTTTTTTTATAAATAGAATAATTATAATAATTATCAGGTATTATAATTATTCTATTTTTTATTTTTTTTAAAAAGCAGTCATATAATCGCATAGCGAATTAAACTTAGCTGTCTCTATAGTAAACTTTCCTATATGATTGCTAGAATTAGCGAAGTTGACGAATAGGTAGCTAAAACGAAGATGCAGAATACTTCGTTATCTTCGTTTTGTGGAATATGACGAATACATTAGTTATATTTGTTTTGTGGAATATGACGAATACATTCATCATATTCGCTAATTCTACCAAGCCAACCATATTAAACCAGGTCCAAGTTGAAATCGCAATTCGATTAATTCAAGTTAAAATAATGGAATTTCGATTTTAACTTAGCACTGCTATATTCCATATTAGGCTAGAATTAAATATAGCAGTGCTAAGTTAAAATCGAAATTCGATTATTATAACTTGAAATAATCGAATTGCGATTTTTCACGTAATTCTCAAATCCGACAGTACATTCTAGTATATGGAGACGTTCCCATGGTGATGGGGACGCTCCATGAGCACGGAAGTTGGCAGAAGCAGCAACGGGCACTGACTGGAGCAGCCAGGAAGCCAGGAATCCAAAGGACAGGTAAGAACAACTTTAGGGAAGTGGGAAAGAAAAAAATATAACAATAAAAAAAAATAAAAAAAAATTTCGTTATAATAATCGAATTTCGATTTTAACTTAGCACTGCAATATTCCATATTAAGCTAGAATTAACGAATATGGAATATAGCAGTGCTAAGTTAAAATCGAAATTCGATTATTATAACTTGAATTAATCGCATTGCTATTTCAATAGGAGAGTAGCCTTTAAGTTAAAATCGCAATACGCGATTATTTAAATCGCATATTAATCGCGATAACAAGAATAATGACGAATATTCGATTTCGACGAATATAAAACGAATATTCTATCGAATATTCGCAAATTTCGTCGAAATCGAATATGGCACCTGCCGCTCATCACAGGTCATAGCAGAGAATCAGGCTTCACGTCACCCACCACTGGAACAGGCCACTGTCACACATTTAGGCCCCGGCACCCAGACAGAGGAGAGCGGTCCCGTAACAGAGAATCTGGCCTTATGTCAGCGCAGAATCTGTCTTCATGTCATCAGTCTTCATGTCATAGCAGAGAATCAGGCTTCACGTCACCCACCACTGGAACAGGCCACTGTCACACATTTAGGCCCAGGCACCCAGGCAGAGGAGAGAGGTCCCGTAACAGAGAATCTGGCCTTATGTCAGCACAGAATCTGTCTTCATGTCATAGCAGAGAATCAGGCATCACGTCACCCACCACTGGAACAGGCCACTGTCACATATTTAGGCCCCGGCACCCAGACAGAGGAGAGAGGTCCCGTAACAGAGAATCTGGCCTTATGTCAGCACAGAATCTGTCTTCATGTCATAGCAGAGAATCAGGCATCACGTCACCCACCACTGGAACAGGCCACTGTCACATATTTAGGCCCAGGCACCAAGTCAGTGGTGTAGTACAGTCGATATGAACCACATGAAGTTTCACCAAATATCCAGTCTGCAGGTTTGCAATAGGGTCATACCAATATACAGGAGCTGCAGCAATGATCACTTGTTAAATATAGTTCCATATATTCATAAGCTGTTAGCAGAGAGTCAGGACATGCTAAATAAACCTCTTCAAATGTGCTATTAGATAACTGAGGAAAGTTTTAACAGACAGAGTCTTTACAGTGGACTCTTCCATAAAGCCCCCTGTGTATTCTGCTACTTGGTTTGGTCTCCTCAGTGCAGACATTTACTGTGAAGGAGGTAGGATCTCTGTCTAAGTTCTCTAAAGCTAAAGTTCATTTATCTATTGTAAAAAGTTATAATATATACCCATAATAGTTCTGTAGAATGTAAAGAGGTGACTGTATGTTTTTTAGCAGCCTTTAAACCCTGCAGCACATGCTAGGCTGAGTAGATGATGTACAGTTAGAGAGCCATGTGTTCTTCCTAAAATGGCTGCAAGACATGCTGTATTCCAGGTCACCCTGCTGCAATATCTTTGTAAATGATTTTCTCTTGTTCATTTTTCTGTATGCTTTGTTATATCCTGTAACATGTATGTGGGAATGTAATATAATGACTGCCTGTTATGATATAGGTGGGCTGGTGACCTGGCTGTATACCACATAGTGGCAGTGTTTCCCTGTTGTATTACAGGCTCCAGCCAAGTGCACTCCACCTCAATAAAGCTTTAAACCACAGAAGACCTGAGTGTCGTCCCTTAGAGTCCACTTAGAGTTTATGCCTGGAGGAGCTGGTGACCGAGTGAGTGTGAAAGCTGGAGGTGTCGCAGATGGTGCAAGGAAAAGAGGGTTACATTTGGTGCCGTGACTCGGATGTCATCATTCTGCTCAAAGTGACCAGTGAAGATACCTAAAGTCACCAGTGTGCGAGTTCTGAGGTGATTGTGCCACGGCGGAGCTGCTAGGCGGCAGATTGACCTTATTAGCGGTTTATATCCTCTCAGGAATAGAAGATGAGTGGACGAGCCAGAGCCCGCGGAAGAGCACGTGCCAGGGGGCAGCCCAGCCAAGGACAGCCTGGACAGGAGCAAGAGGCTCAAGAACCTAGACGC
The DNA here is from genome assembly GCF_905171765.1 of Bufo bufo. Lineage (NCBI taxonomy): Eukaryota > Metazoa > Chordata > Amphibia > Anura > Bufonidae > Bufo > Bufo bufo. Next base: position 312,112,470 of record NC_053392.1, read on the forward strand.
ATTGAAAGACCCCAGCAGCCACCAGCCGAGCCTTTGCTTGTGGGAAGAGGGCGCCAGAGAGGCCCGCCAGTAGTGGAGAGACCTCCGACTGATGTTCTGCAGCTTTCAGCTGGATTTCAGGACATATCCCTCGGAGAACGGGGTGGCCGCAGGCGTGACTTCCATGACCTTGGAGTGAACACCCGGCAGACCATTGAATAGAAATGTGAGACCTGTTTTTTTTTTTGCACTGTGTGACAGGTTAAGGTTTAATCTCAGAATCAGACTTCTATCTGCACGGTAGCGTGTGTCTTAGGTTTTTCTGAATGACACTATCAGTACCTTCAATGTAAGATATCCTTTTTGGGATAGATTTCAAGTAGGCCTCCAATACCAGAAACTAGTTATTTTGAGAATGGCAAATTTGGGAATAGTTTTTCAACCCAGAAAAAAAAGTGTGCTTTTACGGTCACTACAAATAACTTGACCAGCTAAAACAGTACAGATTTGCTTGAATAGAAATGTGAGACCTGTTTTTTTTTTGCACTGTGTGACAGGTTAAGGTTTAATCTCAGAATCAGACTTCTATCTGCACGGTAGCGTGTGTCTTAGGTTTTTCTGAATGACACTATCAGTACCTTCAATGTAAGATATCCTTTTTGGGATAGATTTCAAGTAGGCCTCCAATACCAGAAACTAGTTATTTTGAGAATGGCAAATTTGGGAATAGTTTTTCAACCCAGAAAAAAAAGTGTGCTTTTACGGTCACTACAAATAACTTGACCAGCTAAAACAGTACAGATTTGCTTAAATAGAAATGTGAGACCTGTTTTTTTTTGCACTGTGTGACAGGTTAAGGTTTATTCTCAGAATCAGACTTCTATCTGCACAGTAGCGTGTGTCTTAGGTTTTTCTGAATGACACTATCAATACCTTAAATGTAAGATATACTTTTTGGGATAGATTTCAAGTAGGCCTCAAATACCAGAAACTAGTTATTTTGAGAATGGCAAATTTGGGAATAGTTTTTCAACCCAGAAAAAAAAGTGTGCTTTTACGGTCACTACAAATAACTTGACCAGCTAAAACAGTACAGATTTGGTTAAATAGAGATGTGAGGCCTGTTTTCTTTTTGCGCTGTGTGACAGGTATAGGTTTAATCACAGAATCAGATTTCTATCAGCACGCTAGCGTGTGTCTTAGGTTTTTCTGAATGACACTATCAGTACCTTCAATGTAAGATATTCTTTTTGGGATAGATTTCAAGTAGGCCTCAAATACCAGAAACTAGTTATTTTGAGAATGGCAAATTTGGGAATGGTTTTTCAACCCAGAAAAAAAAGTGTGCTTTTACGGTCACTACAAATAACTTGACCAGCTAAAACAGTACAGATTTGGTTAAATAGAGATGTGAGGCCTGTTTTTTTTTGCGCTGTGTGACAGGTATAGGTTTAATCACAGAATCAGACTTCTATCTGCACGCTAGCGTGTGTCTTAGGTTTTTCTGAATGACACTATCACTAGCTTCAATGTAAGATATTCTTTTTGGGATAGATTTCAAGTAGGCCTCAAATACCAGAAACTAGTTATTTTGAGAATGGCAAATTTGGGAATGGTTTTTCAACCCAGAAAAAAAAGTGTGCTTTTACGGTCACTACAAATAACTTGACCAGCTAAAACAGTACAGATTTGGTTGAATAGAAATGTCAGGTCTATTTTTTAGGCGCTGGGTGACAGGCTCAACTTGCCCCTGATGTAATATATGGCCAAAAAATAACCACACTGTTGATGGTTAAATGCACTTGGGTGACACAGGCTCAGCCTGCACCAGATGTAGTATATGGCCAAAAAATAATCAGACTGTCGATGGTTAAATGCACTTCGGTGACACAGGCTCAGCCTGCAGCTGATGTAGTATATGGCCAAAAAATAACCAGACTGTTGATGGTTAAATGCACTTCGGTGACACAGGCTCAGCCTGCAGCTGATGTAGGATATAGCACAAAATAACCACACTATCGATGGTTAAATACACTTGGAGATAGCTTGTGCTGGCGCACCACAAGTCACAAAATGGCCGCCGATCACCCCAGAAAAAAAGTGATCTAAAAACGCTCTGGGCAGCCTCAAAAAAGTGAGCAAGTCAATAATAGCACTTCAATGATCCACAGCTGCAGATCGATCACAGAATTAAGTCTTTTGGAGGAGTTAATCTGCCTAATCTCGCCCTAACGTCGCAGCTGCAACCTCTCCCTATACTGATCATAGCAGGGTGACGTGCGGCGCTACGTGACTCCAGCTTAAATAGAGGCTGGGTCACATGCTGCACTGGCCAATTACAGCCATGCCAATAGTAGGCATGGCTGTGATGGCCTCTTGGGGCAAGTAGTATGACGCTTGTTGATTGGCTGCTTTGCAGCCTTTCAAAAAGCGCCAAGAAAGCGCCGAACACCGAACCCGAACCCGAACTTTTACGAATATGTTCGGGTTCGGGTCCGTGTCACGGACACCCCAAAATTCGGTACGAACCCAAACTATACAGTTCGGGTTCGCTCATCCCTAATTGCGAATATTCTAATCGCTAATTTATCGGCACTTAGGAACATCTCTAGGAACTAATAGGAAAGTTGCCTACCCCTTAGTGTTGATTGCGAATATTCTAATCGCAAATTTTTATTGTGAATATATTACATTGCAGATTTTTGCAATCAAGTAAATATTGACTGGAGATCACGAATTCTCAAATTTGCTAATTTATGGCGAATATTCTGCCAAAAATTCACGAAATATTGTGAATTTGAATATTGCTTATGCCGCTCATCACTAATCATAGGTACGGATCCTAATTTCTTAAAGAGAACCTGTCCAAATAACTATATCCACTGTCTAGTTGATGAATCGGGGTATAAAATTACCGAACAAACGGCTAAAATAGAACTGTTCAAAGAATATTTTGAAGCTATATATAGTAGTAAGATAAACAAGAACTTAGAACAAATAAACCAGTTTTTTAACAAAATTACTATTTCCAGACTAACAGCAGATCAATGCAAGAGCCTGGAAGTTCCCTTAACCTCTGTAGAAGTGGATGGTATACTATCCAGGATAACAAAGAATAAGGCCCCAGGAATAGATGGTATTCCGTTTGAGGTTTATGCTCGTATAAGGAAATATTAACACCGAAATTGCTTACAATTTTGGAAGCCTCGAGGAAGGTAGGCAAATTGCCAGACTCCCTGCGAGAAGCCTTAATTACACTCATTTTAAAACCTGAAAAGTATTCAGCCTTTCCGGACTCATATCGCCCTATTTCATTGATCAATACTGATAATAAAATATTGGCTAAGGTCTTGGCAGCTAGACTTAGGAGTGTGGTCTCGGTGCTTGTTCATGAGGATCAGACGGGATTCATGTCAGGAAAGACTACAACTGATAATGTCATGAGATACTTTGTGAATACTCAACTTGAACCTACGAACTGCGGTGAACGAATGATTGTAACCATAGATACCTCAAAGGCTTTTGATACTGTATAGTGGCCTTTTTTAATTAGAACATTGAAGAAAATGGGTAAAGCTACTATACACTGATACAGTCCTGATCAAAAGTTTAAGACCACTTGAAAAATGGCAAAAAATCATATTTAGCATGGCTGGATCTTAACAAGGTTCCAAGTAGAGCTTCAACATGCAACAAGAAGAAATGGGAGTGAGACAAAACATTTTCTGAGCATTCAATTTAATGAAAACAACGAATAAACTGAATAAACTGAAACAGGCTGAAAATGTTCATAGTCTCCCCCTATTACTAGTTCGTATGAGAGAGTGGTGGCCACGGCCACCTCGTGAGTCCACTTCCTGGCCACCGTGGACTAGGTCACCTGGGCGGTGGGATAATCTTTCAAGTCCCCATGAATACATACCACCCCCACCTTGGCACAGGTGGTTTGTGTCTAAGGTCTCAAGGGCATCGGCTGCACACAGTCTCCTGGCATACAACGACTGCCGATAGCCATAGTTGGTGTCCATGTGTTCGTCTTGACAGGGACAGTCAGCTCTTATGTGACCCAGTTCCTGGCACCGCCAGCAGATAATGGGAGCCGGGTCTGCGGGGGCACGTCCCGAGCAGGCTTTGCTGGAACCAGCTGTCAGGTCGAAGGCGGGGCTTTCCTGGCTTTAACCGGCCCCCTCCCAAATGAACCCCCTTGTATATTTTTAGTGGCCCAAAAATGCTCCACGAGGTCGACCATCTCTAGGGCGTTACCCGGCGATACCTGGCCTATCCAGAGTTGGAGATTGTATGGCAAAGCCCTCCAGAAGATCTCAGCCAACAACCGGTCCAGCATAGCAGCGGGGCTCATTGTCTCTGGCTGTAGCCATTTTTGTAAACGATGCAACAAGTCATAGTACTGGGGTCTGGCAGGTTCAGCCGGGTTAAACTCCCACTGATGCACCCGTTGAGCCGTACCAAAACGTTCACCCCCCATCTGGCCAATATCTCACCCTTGACGACCTGGTTATCAGCCACTTGGTCCTCGGGCAGATCGAAGAAAACCTGCTGGGGTCCAGACGACAGGAATGGAGAGAGAATCTCAGCCCATTGGTCTTGGAGCAACTTCTCCAGGATGGCGACTTTCTCAAACACCGCCAGGTAGGTCTCGACATCATCAGAGGAACCCATCTTTGAAATGGCGGCCTGAACCGCTTTCCTGGCATCAAAAGTGCTCGGGGTTGCTCCTGCTGCTTGCAACGCCATTACATGTTGTAACAGCAGCTGGTTAGTTTCTTGCTGCTGTTTGTTCGCCTCCCGCTGCTGCAGGTTAGCCTCCACGAGGGCTTTCACAACAGCCTCCATCTTGTCAGGGAACTCAGGGCACAGCTTTGCCGGCTTAATGTATGACATCCACCGGTGTTTAAGGCAAAACAAAACTTTCCCGGCCCTCAGGCCAGCCTCACTGCACCTGCCCGCATCCGACACCAAATGTGGGGAATTATAGACAGGGGTGCGGGTGCAGTATAGAGGCAAATGGAGTCCAGGTAATGAAGCAAAAGAGCGTTTATTTCACAGTTGCTCAAACAGAAAAGCAGAACAGTCACTTGGCGTTAGTTCACCCACAAAATAACAAAGAGCTTCACCTGGCTCCTTTACTGGAATGAGTCCTGTCCTGGCCGATCGCACAGCCACATAAAGTTTTCTCACAGGATGCTGGGTGCTCTGTACGCCTGTGTCGGGGTCCAGGCCTCAGCTCCACACACTGCAAAAACCACCCAGACTCACAGTGATTTTCCTCCCTTCTCCTCCCAGCTGAGGTTGCTGCCTGGGAATTTAAATCCCATCTCCAAAATCTGGTTCTGGAATATGGGGAGTAGGCACCCGCCCAACTCTTTACATACTCCCAATAAAAGCCGGCCCGGATTGGCTTTGCAGCCATAGTAAGTATTAAAGGTGTCAACAGCTTCTGCTGTTAACACACAAAATCCGTCTCTTACCTCACCGAGGCCAGGAACCTCGCTGACACGTATCTGCTATCCATTATGGTACCCTGCACCTTACCACACTGTGTATTATAGATATTTTCCATAATTAACACCAGATATGAGAACACATTAGATGTTACATAACTGGTCTCCTACCTGATATAAAATAGTATGGTATGGATAACAGACTCATATGCATACGCTTTCTTCAGGGATGCATTTGTATATATATTGCATAATGTAGAATTGTATATGTTAACAATTTATACAATAGCTTCTAATTTGCAGTTGCCAAAAGGGAAACAAAAAGGTGTCATAATATAACAGAAAATTTGAAATGTATTATTGATACATTACATATTGACATATATAATGTTTGATTTATTAAGAACACAAACCGCATACTGTAGTAAAAATAGATGTGTGCCATATGCATTTTGGTGAAATCAATATCTATTCCGGGCAAGAATGTAAGGATTCATTCTCTAATTAGTAATTGCAGAGGTATAGACCAAGTGCCAGCAGTTCATTACAAAGAACTGAAAAAAAGGTTAGCCATACATTTCACAGAGCTATTTCCAGTGACAATCACACAATGCAGTACCGAAGCTATAAAAACTGCATAGAGTACAAAGCCAGTTCCCCTGGCAAAGATACATTACACCGCAAAAATCTGTGATATCATGATATACCATTCACAGATATACTGTTTACCTCAGTTGGATACTAGATGCAAATAGAAATGCAAGAGGAGACTCAAACATAATATAGGGTGAAGCAAATGTACCGTAACACTGATTAATGGCGGTACATTAATAATTCGCAGTCAAGGCACACAAGCAGACGTACATGATCAATTGGTTTGTTATTGATGTTCGGCAGTTGAGAGAAAACAGTAGCAGTTTCTAATTTTGCAATAAGCTGAGAGTGTACACAGCCATTACTGGAAAGCAAAGTTGTCTGTAGACATACCTTTTGAACGGGGGCATACACAGATCGCAAAGGGCTCCATGGCAAAACTTAGTATGGCCCCCTGCCCTATCCATTTTTCCGGTATGTGTTATTCAAACACTCCTAGGCAATGTGGAACACAATGAGCAACATCCGAAATTTCTCATAAGAAATTTTAATTTAAAAAGTGTATAAAAAAAAAAGTTGCCCTCCGCCTCACTCGCTTCATTCAACTTCTCATGCTGAACATCATATTTCTCAATGCATTTACATATACCAGGAAACTAGCATAAATACATAAATATATTGATAATATATTGATTTCTCCCCATACAGCTCTATGTCTGCAGCTTCCTGAAGCCACCAGTAGGGGAAGCTCAGTGCATAGGAATTTAAAAAGTTACCATTGACTGTAACAAAAGCTGAAAAAAATCTCTTTGAATTCTCCCAAATGGCAGCGGCAAAAAAATGCAGTGTATTCATGTTGGGAACAAGAAGGAGTACAGCGCCAGGTCCCCCTCCACCTAGGGCTTTTGGTAGTTGTATGGTCTATCTCCATGGAAGTTACTGTTTCTGAGTGAATGATCTTTAAGTTTACAGATATCAATCCTAACTCCCATATAGTAACACTTAAGTGGCTTTAATTAACATATCTGGAAAAATAGCTTCTGATTTATGTTCATGGCTTCTTAAAATCATAGTCATATTTTTGCTATTAGAATGCACAACTTAAAATGACAAATAGAACATTTATTTTATAAAATAAAAAGTAAAGGTTGCCCACATTCGCCATACAACCCCCCTCTCACTCAGTCATATAACAAATAGGAAAATAAAATAACCGGTAGGCACAGCAATAGATGAAGAACATAATAGCACTGGCTAGCATAATGAGCTTCTTTACCAGTGCTCTACCAACACAGGTCACCATCTCTGTCCCCCTTACCGGCACAAAAGTCATCAACTATGCTCCCCCCACCAGCACACAAGTCACCAACTCTGCTACCCCCACCAGCACACAGGTCACCAACAGAGGTCACCATCTCTGCTCTGCCACTAGCACACAGGTAACAATCTGTGCTCCGCCGAACAATAGCACAGGTCAGGGGCATAGCTAGAAATGCATGGGCCCCATAGCAAAAAAATGTATGGCCCCCCCCGTGCCATCCACAGATCCCCCTCCCCTAAACAGTGCCATCCACAGATCCCTCCCTAAACAGTGCCATCCACAGATCCCCCTAAACAGTGCCATCCACAGATCCCCCTAAACAGTGCCATCCACAGATCCCCCCTAAACAGTGCCATCCACAGATCCCCCTCCCCTAAACAGTGCCATGATGGCACTGTTTAGGGGAGGGGGGATCTGTGGATGGCACTGTTTAGGGGGGATCTGTGGATGGCACTGTTTAGGGGGGAGATCTGTGGATGGCACTGTTAAGGGGAGGGGGATCTGTGGATGGCACTGTAGGGGGATCTGTGGATGGCACTGCCATCCACAGATCCCCCTACAGTGCCATCCACAGATCCCCCTCCCCGACGCTCACAGCAGTATATTTATAAACTAATCAGTAACTACTTTAACTTTAATCATTGCTCATTGCTGAGCTCTTTACTTGGATTATTTGGATATCTTACTTTGTCTTAGCTCTGGTAACAGCAGGCAGTGCGGGGGGCGGCGCTCACTCGCTGACGTCACGCGCCTGCGCCGCCTAGTGGGAGGAGCAGGCGCGTGACGTCAGTGAGTGAGCGCCGCCCCCCGCACTGCCTGCTATTACTGGAGCTAAGACAAAGTAAGATATCCAAATAATCCGAGTAAAGAGCTCAGCAATGAGCAATGATTAAAGTTAAAGTAGTTACTGATTAGTTTATAAATATACTGCTGTGAGCGGCGTGGCCCTGTATATTCTAACCCCCAGGCAAGCGTCCCTGTCACCATGAGAACACCTGGGGGTTAGAATATACCATCGGATTTGAGTTTTTACGATCTCACTGAGCTCGTAAAACTCAGATCCGATGGTATATTCTAACCCCCAGGCAAGCGTCCCCGTCACCATGGGAACACCTGGGGGTTAGAATATACCATCGGATCTTCTGAGTTACTCAGTGGCCTGGCTGGAGCCTCCGCAGCCACTATGTGGGCCCGGCCCTGCGTGCGCCCTGCTCCAGTCCTGACTCCTCCCCAGCCAGGCCCGAGCCGCGGACCGCCCGCGCCCCGCCCACTACACTAGTCTAGTGTAGTGGGCGGGCGGTCCGCGGCTCGGCTGCCTGTGTGTAGTGTGTATGTAAAAAAAATATAAAAAAATCAACAGAAGGCGGCCCAGACAGGCCCCCAGTTGCGTAGGGCCCCATAGCCACTGCTATGGTTGCTATGGCGATCCCTACGCCACTGGCACAGGTCACCATCTCTGTCCCCCCTACCAGCACACATGTTGCCATCTCTGTGCCCAGCTCCAGAACACAGATCACCATCTCTTACCCACACACACACTGACAAAAAGGTCACCATCTCTGCCCCCCCCACACCAGTGCACAGGTCACCATTTCTACATACACCACCCTTTCCCACAACTGCACAGGTCACCATCTCTTCCCACCTTACCACACACCAGTTTGTGCTTCAAAGCAACTCCAGCTAAAACTCCTTGAGAACAGGCAGCACTCCTCCTCCTATCCACGTAAAAGTACTTCCCTGTCACAAAAGCCTCCATCTGCTTCAGTCACGTGACTTGAGAACTTGATCAGAGTTGAACTGGGTTGCCTAGGACTTACCAGTGGAATTCTGGGAGCCAACAATATAGCTACATGAAATAAATAGTGTATATCCACATGGGACATACAGTAAATGTCTCACGGTACCTTCTGCGACAGAGGTTAGAAGATCGGAGAAACTGACTGCACGTGAGGTTAACTGACAGTCTCTTGATTCTCAATGTTGTTGTTTGGTAATAACCACACCTCTTGTCAGGTGCAGCTGGCGGTCATTACTGCTTCCCTATTTAGATTGGTTTCACACCTCATACCATGCGGTTGATATTCTCCGCTTGGATTTGGAAGAGTTGGTGTGTGGACCTTACCTGTGTTCCTGCTCATCCATTTTCTATAAGTTAAGTTGTACTGCTCTTTGTATTTGGTTGTTCCCTTGTGCTCGTTGTTACTAGGCCTCAGGGAGACGCTGGTTCGTTCACCTGGGAAGGAACCAGTAGTCTCATTCCCTTTCACTACCTCTAGGGTATCTCAGGGCTCCTAGGGTTTAGGTTCCTACGTATGTATTCCCACCTTCAGGGTCTATACATACTGACAGGAGTCAGGGCTAGAACTAAAGGTTTCCTAGAAGGTGACCTTACCCCTCTGCCTAGGCTTGAGGCCTAGTTCTCTGTCTTCTCCCTTCTGTTGTCTTTCTGGTGTCTCGCCCCTCCCTACTATTCGTGACATTATCAACCGCTCAAAAACCACCATTTTGTTTATATCAGTCCGACCATTTCTGCACTGGTGGGTCAACTCCAGGGGCTGTCTCTGGAGGTAGCTGACCTCCGCACGACCTTCTCCCGGATCCAGAAACCACAGGCGGCTGGTTCCGACACTTGGAACCAGGTCTGCCCTGAACCCAAGGTGGCTCTTCCGGACAGATTTTCCGGGGGAAGTGACAATTTTAGTCAGTTCAGGGAGTCGTGCGAATTATATTTTAAACTGCGTCCATGCTTTTCTGGGGACAAGAGTCAAAGAGTGGGTATAATAATTTCTTTGCAAAAAGGTGACGCTCAGTATTGTTTTTTTTTGTTGCCAACTGGATCACAGTCCCTCCGGTCGGTAGATACATTTTTCAGAGCTCTAGGGCTTATCTATGATGATTGAAGACCCAGATCGGATCTCCCTGGCCGAGACCAAGTTGCGTGGCTTACGGCAGGGAGGGAGTTTTGCGGAGACCTATTGCTCTGAATTTAGGAGATGAGCTATGGATACAGAGTGGAATGATCCTGCTCTCCGTAGTCAATTCTGCCAAGGGCTATCCGAGAGCCTGAAGGACGAATTGGCGTTTCACAAAAATCCCGAACCATTGGAGGCGGCTGTGTCCCTTGGTGTACATATTAATAGATGCTTGACCGAGAGATCTAAGGTTCCTCACACTCAGGAGGTACTATCATATAATATGGCGGCCTCTTCCGACTCTTTGGGTAAAGAGACACTTGAGCACATGTCTGGTGATGAGCCAATGCAGCTGGGGAGAGCTATCCCTGGATCTGGTAATAAGAAATTTAGGCTTAAGATGAGACTCTCCTTTTTCTGTGGAAAAGGGGGACATTTTGTTAAAGTATGTCCTTATGTTAAACGTCAAGGTGAAAAAGAAAAAAAATATGGGTTTAGTCCTCATCTCACTCTTGGTAGTGTGGGTTGGGAATCTGAGAAATAACTTTTGTCTTTTGCCGGTAGTAGCCAATTTCTCCTGCCTGCCAAGGTGGCGCTAGACTCCAAAACTGTGGGAATTGAAGTATTTATTGACAGTGGGGCATGGGTTAACCTAGTTGATGGTCAGTTAGGTTATATGCATGGGTTGACAGCAAGTGCATTAGACAAAAATATTTCAGTGTTTGCTATTAATTCCTCTCCTCTCACACAAAAATGTTTATCACAAATGGTACAGGACATTCTTTTAATGGTGGGTAATTTTCATCAAGAATCTATTTCGTGTTTTGTGCTGGAAGGTCTGCCTGCTCCCTTGGTGCTAGGTTTACCATGGTTAAGCAAACATAATCCTACCATCGATTGGCAAGAGAGACAGATTCTTGATTGTAGTGAATATTGCATAGACAACTGTTTTAGCAGGTCTCTTTCTGTTGTAACCACTAAACCTCCATCAAATACAGATAACCTAAAATCAATCACATATTATATCCATAGCCCCAAACCATGAGGTCAATTGACAACCACGGGGCGAGTGCCATTCTGGGATGGGACATTGAGGTCAGGGTGTCTATCAGCACCTATATCTCCCCTCCTGGGCAGGCCCCCGTCCCCATTCCCATCTCCATCAAATACAGATAACCTAAAATTAATCACATATTATATCCATTGCCCCAAACCACGAGGTTAATTACCTAGATACAACAGCATGTTCATTTACAGTAATTATCTACTAATAAAACCAACAATAAAATCTAGAAATACACCATTGCACTATACTCATCGATCAGTGCACTTTACCTATGCAGACATACACTCACCTAAAGAATTATTAGGAACACCTATTCTATTTCTCATTAATGCAATTATCTAGTCAACCAATCACATGGCAGTTGCTTCAATGCATTTAGGGGTGTGGTCCTGGTCAAGACAATCTCCTGAACTCCAAACTGAATTTCAGAATAGGAAAGAAAGGTGATTTTAGCTATTTTGAGCGTGGCATGGTTGTTGGTGCCAGACGGGCCGGTCTGAGTATTTCACAATCTGCTCAGTTACTAGGATTTTCATGCACAACCATTTCTAGGGTTTACAAAGAATGGTGTGAAAAGGGAAAAACATCCAGTATGCGGCAGTCCTGTGGGCAAAAATGCCTTGTGGATGCTAGAGGTCAGAGGAGAATGGGCCGACTGATTCAAGCTGATAGAAGAGCAACGTTGACTGAAATAACCACTTGTTATAACCGAGGTATGCAGCAAAGCATTTGTGAAGCCACAACATGCGCAACCTTGAAGCCGATGGGCTACAACAGCAGAAGACCCCACCGGGTACCACTCATCTCCACTACAAATAGGAAAAAGAGGCTACAATTTGCACGAGCTCACCAAAATTGGACTGTGGAAGACTGGAAAAATGTTGCCTGGTCTGATGAGTCTCGATTTCTGTTGAGACATTCAAATGGTAGAGTCTGATTTTGGCGTAAACAGAATGAGAACATGTATCCATCCTCTGATGGCTACTTCCAGCAGGATAATGCACCATATCACAAAGCTCTAATCATTTCAAATTGGTTTCTTGAACATGACAATGAGTTCACTGTACTAAAATGGCCCCCACAGTCACCAGATCTCAACCCAATAGAGCATCTTTGGGATGTGGTGGAACGGGAGCTTCGTGCCCTGGATGTGCATCCCTCAAATCTCCATCAACTGCAAGATGCTATTCTATCAATATGGGCCAACATTTCTAAAGAATGCTATCAGCACCTTGTTGAATCAATCCCATGTAGAATTAAGGCAGTTCTGAAGGTAAAAGGGGGTCCAACACCGTATTAGTATGGTGTTCCTAATAATTCTTTAGGTGAGTGTATATTACCATATATAGCACTAATCGGCACACCACCATTAATAAAACTAATAATAAAACCTAGAATAATACACAATCGCACAGGCACAATATACCATTGCACTATACACATTGATCAGTGCACTTTACCTATTAAGACATTTACCATCATATACAACACTAATTGGTACACCACCATATACACCACTGCTCACGTATTTTTATCCACACAAAGGATTGTACAATATAAGCATTCCAAACCCACTCCAAATACAGTGGGGTCATGTGTATACAATTATGAATTCCTCACTATTCCCTCTACCCGGCTTTTTCTTTTATTAGATAGATTTCCCCTGTCTCTTTATTAAATACAATATCCCCTTATCAGATACACAACACTTCTATATTTTTATTAGATACACCATCCCAATTGTCAGTGCAGTAACATGAATTCATTGTAATTCATTTGTCTTATTTTACATACGCCTCACGGACAATCCATCCCAGGTTTTCTTTCACACTTTTTGGACAACTCCTCCCCTGAAATACGCAACCTCCCTATATAAGGACTATATAGGCCATATACTGCAGGCCACTGAGGAAGAGGCACTGTGCCTCGAAACGCGTTTGATTACTCTGCAGTATTACTATCATCCATAGCGCTGAACGAACCTGGGAACTAGACCAAAAAAGTACCGCCGGTCTTCCCAAGATACCCATCACCCGAGGACCTGCACCGCGACTATATACAGGGAGTGCAGAATTATTAGGCAAGTTGTATTTTTGAGGATTAATTTTATTATTGAACAACAACCATGTTCTCAATGAACCCAAAAAACTCATTAATATCAAAGCTGAATATTTTTGGAAGTAGTTTTTAGTTTGTTTTTAGTTTTAGCTATTTTAGGGGGATATCTGTGTGTGCAGGTGACTATTACTGTGCATAATTATTAGGTAACTTAACAAAAAACAAATATATACCTATTTCAATTATTTATTTTTACCAGTGAAACCAATATAACATCTCAACATTCACAAATATACATTTCTGACATTCAAAAACAAAACAAAACAAATCAGTGACCAATATAGCCACCTTTCTTTGCAAGGACACTCAAAAGCCTGCCATCCATGGATTCTGTCAGTGTTTTGATCTGTTCACCATCAACATTGCGTGCAGCAGCAACCACAGCCTCCCAGACACTGTTCAGAGAGGTGTACTGTGTTCCCTCCTTGTAAATCTCACATTTGATGATGGACCACAGGTTCTCAATGGGGTTCAGATCAGGTGAACAAGGAGGCCATGTCATTAGATTTTCTTCTTTTATACCCTTTCTTGCCAGCCACGCTGAGGAGTACTTGGACGCGTGTGATGGAGCATTGTCCTGCATGAAAATCATGTTTTTATTGAAGGATGCAGACTTCTTCCTGTACCACTGCTTGAAGAAGGTGTCTTCCAGAAACTGTCAGTAGGACTGGGAGTTGAGCTTGACTCCATCATCAACCTGAAAAGGCCCCACAAGCTCATCTTTGATGATATCAGCCCAAACCAGTACTCCACCTCCACCTTGCTGGCGTCTGAGTCGGACTGGAGCTCTCTGCCCTTTACCAATCCAGCCACGGGCCCATCCATCTAGCCCATCAAGACTCACTCTCATTTCATCAGTCCATAAAACCTTAGAAAAATCAGTCTTGAGATATTTCTTGGCCCAGTCTTGACGTTTCAGCTTGTGTGTCTTGTTCAGTGGTGGTCGTCTTTCAGCCTTTCTTACCTTGGCCATGTCTCTGAGTATTGCACACCTTGTGCTTTTGGGCACTCCAGTGATGTTGCAGCTCTGAAATATGGCCAAACTGGTGGCAAGTGGCATCTTGGCAGCTGCACGCTTGACTTTTCTCAGTTCATGGGCAGTTATTTTGCGCCTTGGTTTTTCCACACGCTTCTTGCGACCCTGTTGACTATTTTGAATAAAAAAAAGCTTGATTGTTCGATGATCACGCTTCAGAAGCTTTGCAATTTTAAGAGTGCTGCATCCCTCTGCAAGATATCTCACTATTTTTGACTTTTCTGAGCCTGTCAAGTCCTTCTTTTGACCCATTTTGCCAAAGGAAAGGAAGTTGCCTAATAATTATGCACACCTAATATAGGGTGTTGATGTCATTAGACCACACCCCTTCTCATTACAGAGATGCACATCACCTAATATGCTTAATTGGTAGTAGGCTTTCGAGCCTATACAGCTTGGAGTAAGACAACATGCATAAAGAGGATGATGTGGTCAAAATACTCATTTGCCTAATAATTCTGCACGCAGTGTAGAATTACTGTGCTTCAGTATTAAAGGGCAGTCTAATATATTGTTGCATGCAACTTGTTCAACTGCTGCAACATTCGTATTTAATCCGGTACATTACTGGTACAGTTACTGTACACTATGGCCAACAGACAGTTGTGTGGGCTCTTCAAAGGAACCGCTTAATCTCCCACCGGCCCCCTCTCCAGCAGTCAGCGCAATGGGGAGGGCTTTCTCCTTGTGTTACTCCGGAAATGCCCCATGACCATTTTTTCTCTCCTATAAGTTCATTGGATCCAACTGCCAGTTACCTGCTGCACCATGAGATACTCTTCATATGTAGTTTCACGATGCAAGGGTTGAAGGTAAGTATAACTTTAATTCTAAGGTAAAATGTATATAGAAGTTAAATATTGGCCCCATGTGGCCCTCTTATCTAATTCTCATACAAAAGGGGCATTTTTAGGAGATGGCAGGCCACAACAGCAATAATTAGCATATTGTGCAACGCACCTAACCAGCCAAACCCCAGACCAGCAACAGCCCCTGTTTGGCCAACATATTGTATGGCAGCTACTAGTTTTCAGGCTTCTGTCCCTTATGCGGCCATGTTTGATCCATCCACTATGTTCAGGCCATCTCGTATTAACCATAATAAGGGATGAGCGAAGCGAGCTTTGGATCCTAGATCCGAAGTCGCTTCGCTCAAAACTTCGTTTTAATGCTGTATGGAGATCTGTTTCCATACAGCATTAAAATGTATGGGCTCCCCACAAGACTTTTGTGAATAACTTCGATATTTGATTATTAAACTTAAAGAACATTTTAAAACAGGTATCTGAAGCCGGCTTTGGTACTAACTGGTACCTTGGTACCAAAGCTGACTTCGGAACAAAGTTTTAAAATTGTATTCGAGTTGAAAAATCTAATCACAAAATTATTCACTGAAATCCCACGAGACTTTAGTGATAACAAATCTGCCATACAGGAGTCCATACAAATTAAGTTTTGAGCGAAGCGACTTCGGATCTAGCATAAGAAAGACGATTCCTGGCAATGATGATTACTATGACTCCTCTGTCCGGAGCTCATTGCTGGACAGAGGAGTCAGACTGTAGTAAGCCAGGTCCCTGCCCTCTGCTATGGGTGGCAGGCCCTGTATGTAAATAATTAATAGCCCTGGACTCCTACTGCCATGCCTGGCTTCTCCCCTGGAACCGGGCCTGGCGGGCTGGGACTCCTGCAGCAGCCGCTATGATTGCTATGGTAGTAGTTGCACCCTTGTTCACTGAGCATGTCAAGAATTACAGTATATTAATAGCGTGCTGAAAACATAGCAAACTTAGGTAATATGTCTTAATTACTCTATCAGTGTTTGAGGATCCACTAGGAATAAATCCACGGGGAATATCTGCAATGCTCATGTAAAGAAATAGATCCAAGAAAGGATCAGCTTACTATGATTATGCCATCTGAAATGTAGACCTATTAGCATCAATGATTTTCACTCTGATACGAATTACCTCTTTGTTAATAGTTAGGTTTTCTGAAGTGGAAAGAATAAATACAGTAAAATCCTTTATGGGAAAACATTTAATATCTATGTCAGGTTTACAACACATTAGTATGTATTGGTTAAATCACTGAATAAACTATTTACATGGGAAAAGGCTAAATCTGATTATTAATACATTTAAACTGAACATGGATGCAAATTTTGGTGGAGCATTATTAACTATAATGAGATATGAATGTCCTGAATGTCAGATGGGTCGTACTCATTTGTATGTTGTTTGCATTTTCATAGCTTCTCATTTGATGCAAAAAACGCGCAACTTACCAGTATTTATTTTCCTAAGCTAATAATTTAAAGGCACACTGCCATCAGAAAAGTGTATTTTTAAACTCAATATTCATAGAAAAAAACTTTTTTAGATGTGCTCCTGTGTTTGGGTTTCATTTGGGTACTTCAGCTTCCTTCCACACTGATAGGTTCTCTCGGAATGTAGATTGTGAGCTCCAATGGGTAGAATAGGATAATTGTATGAGTGGAGCCAAAATCCCTCATTACCTCCTTCATCTTAATCCCTGAAATGAATGCAATGTTCACTTACCACATTTTTGGTAAGTTGTGTGATATTTTGAAATAATATTATATATACACAGTGAAATACTGACCAAAGCTTATCAGTACAGCAAAAGACAAATCACAGAGGAGAGTCTGTGCCCAGCACATCTCATTTACTTAGATGGTACAGGAAGGATGAAATACTTCAAGGATAAAAACTAGACAGTGAGTCATAAAAAAAAAAGAAAGATAATATAAAAAGGTGGCCCAAATGCTCACCTGACCAACCACTTAAAAGGGTTTTCCGGGTTCAGGGCTGAACCTGGATATAAGCTGTTCTTTATTTCCTGACTATATATGAGTGGACCATCGGAGCATTTCCATGCTCCTCCTTGCCACGCTGCATCCCACAACGCAAGTCTCTGTTGTCTGCTGGTGATGTCCTGGGCTTCGTATCACTATGCTAAGCGGAGACTTCCACCTAGCAGTGAGCCCCATGATAGAGCAAGGAAATCCTCTGATGCTCTACTTATACAGTATGTAGTTAAGGAGTAAAAATAGCTTATATCCAGGTTCAGTCCTGAACTAGAAGAACCCTGTAAAGCAATATGGAAGATGTATTTTTGTACTGTACATTATTAAGGAATATTGTATAATAATAATGTCGCCAGTGTGTGACAGACATGTTTTCTGTATGAACAAAACTTTTTCTTTCTTGATGAATGCAGTTATTCTTAAGCGTCTTTTCTTGTAACATCAAAAGATTCCTTGGCTTCATGCAGCTTATGATCATCTGTAATAATATAAATGGCTTGTCCCAGTTGCACTTTCTTATTGAAGTTCATGAACTTGAAAGAAACACTGAGATTAGACGATTAGACAATCTTCATAAACAGGTATTTTAAGAATGTCCAGCCTTACTCAGTGATCAATGTTTGTGTACTTCTCCTGAATAATTCCATAGAACAGCTGTATATATACAGTATATACATTTATATTTAGAAAATTCATTAACATTTCATCCAGATCCATGAAGGATCCAAAAGGAGGTTAACCTCCCAGCTCATATAATCAATTCTCATGTCAGAGCTTTTACATATTCTTCACCCAAAACAGGCAGCTGATGGAACTCCCTGTGTCTTCAGCATGTGTACATTGATCGTATTAAACCATTTCTCTTCAGTTCTGCTTATAATCAATATCCTCAGACTCACTTTGTTTAAGGCATTTATCATGTGTGGAATACCAAATGCATTCGTAAAAAATATATATACATTTTCTTGTTACTTGTTATCACATAAACGTTTTCATTTCTGTTTGTTCACAATGAAAAGAACTTCCTTTAATGTAGATTGTAATGTCTTTGTAATATTTCTATGTACTAGAAAACAAAATATGGGATATTTCACGGATGAAGGCGCACATTTATGTAGGATTAACAGCTTCATTTTTATCAGTTTATTGCTTGAGTTTTGCATTTTACTTTTAATTAAAAAATCAAAACTGTGCTGCTTTCTTTCAATAACATATCATGTGTCTTATATACACGTATGCTATGTAGTTAGGGGTGGCAGCATCTGTTGGCCATTAAATCGGCCGATAATATGATAATTAGAGATGAGCGAATTTCTTAAAAATTTGATTTGACTGATTCGCCGAATTTCATCAAAATTCAGCCGAGATCTTCAAGCAAGATGGAGGCTGGCGGCCCTTCGCGCACAAATGGAGGCGGTAAGTTTGAATTTCAGGATTAATCAATTCACTGACACGGAGCACGAGGAAATTCGGCTTCCAGTCAAATTGAATAATTCCTCAAATTCCTTAAATTCGGATTGAATTCCACTTTGTGGGATTCGATTCGCTCATCTCTAATGATAATGAGTCTAGTGGAAAATGGAAGCTCAGGTTGTTAAATCTTTAAACAAACTAACTAAATGACGTGGTCTTAAACGGCAGAAAAAATGCTCAAATACCCCAAATGCTATTGCTCATTTTCTAGAGGTAGGAGCAAATTCCGCACATGTGATCCGTTGCTAGCAGTAATCCCCAACAATGGAGGATGCCAGCAACGGACCACATGTACCACAAAAACATCCTACACAGGTCTTAAAAAGCAGAAAATGCTCAAAACCCCAGATGCTGTTGCGCATTTCAAACTGGGGGAGCAAATGCTGCACATGTGATCCATTGCTAACAGCAATCCCCAGCAAAAATACATACAGTGGAGGATGCCCGCAGCAGACCACAAGTACCAAAAAGGGGTGAAATTGCATTCTGAATCAAACAGTTTTAGCGTGTTTTCATTTTCTATATAAGTACATCCATTTCTCCTTGATTCTGGGGTGTAATTAAAATCTGATACAACCAGTTTTGGGGTGTAGAATCTTATATAGTATAATCTTGGGCCACGGCACTGTTATTCATACTCGCTAACATTGAACTTCTAATTTCACACTTGAGTTATTTGGTCAGTTTTGGCCCCATAACTGCCCAAATAAGTGAAGTGTGCAGTGATTCTAAAAGCGACACCTGTCATCTGCATGTCATAGTGACTCACAGTACCAGTGGCGTAGGGATCGCCATAGCAACCATAGCAGTGGCTATGGGGCCCTACGCCACTGGGGGCCCGTCCGGATTGCATTCTTTTTTTTAATTTTTTTATTTTTATTAACACACAAACAGGCACTGGCAGCCAGGCCCGACCGCCCGCCCAATGTAGTGGGTGGGGCGTGGGTGGGGCGTGGGCGGTCCGCGGCTCAGGCCTGGCTGGGGGGAAGCCGCGTCAAGTCAGGACTCAGGACTGGAGCAGGCGGGCCCGGGGCAGAAGATGAGGTAGGTGGTGGAGGGGGCCGGAACAGGGGCGTACCCATAGGCGTGCCCACGAGGTGTGCCTGGGCACAGCCTAATCACACCCCTGTGCTCCGCCTCCTGCACTGCCAGCCATGCACGTGCGGCGTGACGGAGTGAATGACGTCACGTTACGCTGCCGCCGGCTGCCTATTTTGAATGTGAAGAGCGGGAGCCTGCCTGCCCGCCCCCCCCGCGCCCAGTGTGCCTAATTGATCTTCAGGATGTGTCATCAATACAGAAGTGAATGGATTCTGATCTTTTGTGCACTGCCAGCAGTCTGCCACAGTAAAAAGAAAAAGTCTGGCGTGGAGAGGAGTCCTGACTGTCCCCAGTAAGTTAGTGAAGTGTCAAGTGATAGATAAGGATTATTAGATAGTAGTATACATACTAGTACATACTTTGCACAAGTTTATTATTTACAACTTAAAGGGAACCTGTCACCAAAAAATACTATTAACAGCTTAATAAGCGATTTTTTTGGTGACAGGTTCACTTTAAGTTGTAAATAATAAACTTGTGCAAAGTATGTACTAGTATGTAGTACCTTATAGTGCTGCATAGTAGTTTCCTAATGCACTTTTTCATCGTTTAGCCGCATTTAGCCTCCTTGAGAAATCGTTGTTTTATTCAGCCGCTGCCCCCTGCAGGTCAGGTTTGAAGTCAAGGGGGCAGACGGCCTAGGCGTCTCCAATCCTGCTCTCCCCGCCGCCTTTATTTACACGCCGGATCTCAGTGCCGGGACCGCGCTCCCAGCCCGTACACTCAGCCGGCTTCAGTTTCGCTACTGCGCATGCGCCCAGCATCTTCTGTAACTGCGCTAGTATGTAAGGCTGGCGGGCGCATGCGCAGTAGCGAAACTGAAGCCGGCTGAGTGTACGAGCCGGAGCCGGGATCGCGCTACAGGATACAGCAGCCCTTTACTGCGCATGCGGGCTGGGAGCGCAGTTCCGGCACTGAGATCCGGCGTGTCAATTAAGGCGGCGGGAAGAGCAGGATTGGAGACGCCTAGGCCGCTGCCCCCTTGACTTCAAACCTGACTTGAAGCACGGGGCAGCGGCTGAATAAAACATCGATTTCTCAAGGAGGCTAAATGCGGCTAAATGAAGAAAAAGTGCATTAGGAAACTACTATGCAGCACTATAAGGTACTATTAACAGCTTAATAAGTGATTTTTTTGGTGACAGGTTCCCTTTAAGCTCACTTACATAAGGAACGCGGGGTCCGTCTTACAATAGTTGTTGGCCTCCACCCCCTGTTGGGGGTCAGTCACTGTCAGGGACACTGTTATGAAGGTGGGGGGGGGGCCCATAATTTTTTTTTGCTATGGGGCCCATGCATTTCTAGCTACGCCCCTGCACAGTACTGTTTCACTACCACAACAGACTCCCTATGCGTGTTACTGGAATGCACAGTGTTCTACACCAATATACAGGCTCTCTGCAGCCAGGAAATAGCAGTTTTTTAACAGGATTCATCACAAATAAATAAGGATTGAATCAAATCAGCGAAATCAGGAAATCCAGCAAATCATCCGAATCAAATTGTTAAAAAATTCCCTCATCTCAATCTGGAATCCTAACTTTTCCCTTTACTCTCCTTGGCAATAGTGATGGACGAACATTCGTTCGTGATCAAATGTTCGCGAACTGTGCGTTTGCTGTGAGCCACATTGACTTTAATGGCAGGCGAACCTGAAAAACCTTCAGGTCATATTTGCAGCCACCAAATACTTACTAGAAGTGCACAAATAGTCCCACAACATGGACAGTGACATAACCAAAGGGGGATCGTTGGCAAAAATTCGCACAAAAAAATATGTATTTTAATCAGGGGCTATTTTTATGCGTTTTAGGGTACTTTCACACTCATGTTTTTCTTTTCCAGTATTGAGTTCCATCCTAGGTGCTCAATAACGGAAAAAAACTGTGATCAGTTTTAACCTAACGCATTCTGAATTGAGAGCAATCTGTTCAGTATCCATCATGATGTCTTCAGTTCAGTCACTGTACGGTTTTTGGATGGAGAAAATACCGCAGCATGCTGCGGTATTTTCTCCATCCAAAATTCCGGAACACTTACCGGAAATTCCGGATCTGTCATTATTTTATGTTCCGAAAAAACAAATCCGGTTTTGCGGTCTGCGCATGCGCAGACCTTTAAAGATGTGGGAAAGATAAACACTGGATCCGTTTTTCCGGATGACAACCAGAGAGACGGATCTGGTATTGCAATACATTTGTGAGATGAGTCCACATCCGGATCCATCTACAAATGGTATCCGTTTGCATACAGATTGCTGCCGGTAACCAGTTGACGCTAGTGTGAACGTACCCTTAAAGTGAAACTCTCAAAAATGTTCCCTGCTGGAGCCTAGAAGAATTTTATTTTAGGCCACGGGAGTACAGGCCCCAAAAATTAGGCATTCACCTGACAGAAAAGAACTTGTGATGATGTGGCTGGAGGTACATTAGGCGGTCACTGGATAAAAATTTGACTGTAGGCCAGTACAGACCCCAAAAATTAAGCATTCACCTGACAGAAAAGAACTTGTGATTATGTGGCTCGAGGTACATTTGGCGGTCAATGGATAAAAATTTTACTGTAGGCCAGTACAGGCCCCAAAAATTAGGCATTTACCTAACAGAAAAGAACTTGTGATTATGTGGCTGGAGGTACAATAGACGTCACTGAATAAAAATTTTACTGTAGGCCACTGGAGTAGAGGCCCCAAAAATTAGGCATTCACCTGACAGAAAAGGCCTTTTATGCCCATGTATATATATAAAACAAGGACCATTCTTTGTTCTGGGTGGTGGCGGATATGTGTGGCAGGCATGAGGAAATTAAATTACACGTGGTCTTCACAGGTGTTGAATTCCTCAAAGATCCATGCCTCATTAATTTTTAGAAATGTAAGGTAGTCCACACTTTCATTAGCTAGGCGAGTGCGCTTATCGGTCGAGATCCCCCCTGCTGGGCTGAACGTCCTTTTGAACAGAACACTCGACAAGGGGCAAGCCAAGAGTTCCAAGGCTAAATGTGCCAGCTCTGTCCACAGGTCAAGCCTGCACACCCAGTAGTCAAGGGGTTCCTCGCTTCTCAGAGCGTCCACATCGGCCGTTAACCCTATGTAGTCGGACACTTGTCGGTCTAGGCATTCCCTGAGGCTGGATCCGGAGGGCGGCTGTCGATGGGTTGGTTGTATGAATGATCTCAAATCAGAAGTGAACAAAACATCTTCAAACCGCCCTCTTCTTGCAGGAGCGGTATGATTGCAACCAGCACCTGTTTCGCAGTGAGTGGAAATTCCTCCACCAGCGCCCGCAACAGCAGAATGCAGCATCTCTCACAGCAAGACCTGGAAATGATGCATTCTGCCAGCCCTCTGTGATGCTGGTAACATCTCCGCCATTATGTGTTTGTACCGGGGGTCTAGGTACGTTGTCACCCAGTACTGGTCCCTGCCGTCCCTCCACACTGGAGCATGAAGGCCCCCATTTGCCCTGGTGGAGTGCCCTGGCTCCTGCTCATCACCCAGGAGAATGTCGTCCTTGGTCTCCTCCCTCAAGCCATGAACAACACCAGGGATCTCCGAAAAGTTTAAAGTCCCCCTCAAAGCCTGCTCTTCCTGCTCCTCCTCCTCCTCCCCCCAGCCACCATCCTCCTCTGACTTCTCTTCAGACTCCTGCTGACTTGTCTCAGATGGAGTAGCCCCGTCTGCGAATTCATTCAGTATTGCGACTTCCTCATCTTCCTGCTCCTGCTCCTCGACGACTTGATCAATGACATGATTCAATGCACACTTCAGAAAGAAGGTGTAAGGTATGATGTCACTGATGGCACCCTGGCTGCGACTAACCAGTTTGGTGATCTCATGAAATGGCTGCAGAAGTTTGCATGCATCGCGCATGAGCAGCCACTGGCGTGGTGAAAAGAAACCAATCTCCCCAGAACCTGTCCTGCTGCAGAGTTCGTACAGGTAGTCATTAAAGGCACGATGCTGCTGGAGCAGCCCATCAAGCATATACAAGGAGTTCCAGCGCGTCGGGCTGTCACAAATCAGACGTCTGACGAGAAGGTGGTGTCGCCGCTGAACGTCAGCAAGGTGAGCCATGGTTGTGTAAGATCTTCTAAAATGGCCAGAGATACTCTTGGCCTGCCGCAAGACATCCTGGACCCCGGGGCATTTGGCAACGAATCGCTGCATGACTAAGTTCAGGACGTGTGCCATGCGCGGCACGTGTATCATTTTGCCCTGTTTCAGCGTACTCAGCAGATTGGCACTGTTGTCGCACACCACTTTACCAACTGTCAAATTGAGTGGGGTTATCCACTGATCGGCCTGAAAGCAGTGCAGGACCGGTATAGCTCTTGGCTTTCAGGCACAACAGCCACAGCACAGCATGGCAATGTCTCACCTGGGAAATTGAATAGGTTCTGGGGAGCAGTAGTTATGACAAGCCAGTGGTCAGCCATTAGGCAAGAGGGTTATCCGGAGTCATCAACTTTTTAAGCTCGAACATTTGGGCCACGGAAGCCTGCCTTCTGCCAGACAACAGCACGGTGGAAGGTGGAGTGGAGGACAAATGAAAGGAGAGAGGAGAAGGAGAAGATGCAGGACGTTGAGCGCCGGGAGTGTGGCTTTGTGGGTTCTGATGGCGTTGCTCCCACTGGGCTCGGTGATGGGAGATCAGGTGCCTTCTTAAGGCGGTCATCCCTAGGTGAGTGTTGGGCTTACCGCGACTTATGCATTGACTACAGATGGCAACACTATTGTCAGCAGCTGACATGTTAAAAAACGCCCCCACTGCGGAGCCATGTGTCGGTGTCCTGGGAGTGCCAGAAGTGACCATGCATGGTGGATTGCTCGCTCCAGATACATTTGCAGTCTGCTTTTTGCCTCCTGTGCCCTGCGAGCTCTGCCTGCTTCTCCTCCTTCTCCTCCCTCTATGCTGCTCCATCTCTCCCTCTGAACAAACCTCCTCTTCCTCTCTTGTGGGCACCCACGTGACATCCATCGACACGTTATCATCGTCACCTTCACCAGCACTGAAAATTTGAGATCTCTCAGTAGGCAGCAACAAGGATCTCCCTCCTTGGGCTGATCTGGGTACTGTCGTCAGACCGTTGGGTGGCGGCCGTTGCTACCTCCTCATCCGATGTCAAGAATGGCTGCACATCGGCATGGTCTGGGAATGGATGGGAAAATAATTCCTTTGAATCAAGTCGAGGGGCTATGGTGGTGGTGGTGGTGTCTTTTGGGCCGCACACAGCAGAGAGTGAGGAGTGTGCAGATAAAGAGGATGAGGAGGGTGCACAAGCGGAAGGCTGAATGAGCCACCCAACCAACTCTGGTGTGTCCTTTGAAGTAATCGCACGCGCCTTCTCCAACTTCTCACTTAGTCTCCGGCCTGGTGCACCTGCCCGACCCCTACCACCCCTGCGAAACGGCCTACCTCTTCCTCTGCCTGTCATTTTCAAAACTACCCTGTGCCAAAGTCCCTAGAGAAGAGCAGTATTTGTGCAGGTCTCAATCAATATTTGGTGAAAACTGGTATATTAAACCTCTTAATCTGTATTTTGTGGAAGCAGGTATATCGCAGGCCTCAATCAATATTTGCTGGAAACAGTTATATCGGACCCCTTAATCAGTATTTTGTGGAAGCAGGTATATCGCAGGCCTCAATCAGTATTTTGTGGAAGCAGCCATATATAACAGGCCCCAATCAATATTTGGTGGAAACAGGTATATAAAAGCCCTTAATCAGTATTTTGTGGAAGCAGGTATCTCGCAGGCCTCAATCAATATTTGATGGAAGCAGGTATATCAATCCCCTTAATCAATATTTTGTGGAAGCAGGTATATTGCGGCCCTCAATCAGTTTTTGTGGAAGCAGGTATATCAAACCCCTTAATAAGTATTTTGTGGAAGCGGGTATATTGCAGGCCTCAATCAATATTTGGTGGAAGCAGGTATATCAGTATTTTGTGGAAGCAGTTATATCGCAGCCCTCAATCAGTATTTTGTGGAAGCAGGTATATCAAACCCCTTAATCAGTATTTTGTGGAAACATGAATATCGCAGATCTCAATCAATATTTGGTGGAAACAGGTATATTGAACCCCTAAATCCGTATTTTGTGAAAGCAGGTATATTGCAGCCCTCAATCAGTATTTTGTGGAAGCAGGTTTATCAAACCCCTTAATCAGTATTTTGTGGAAGGAGGTATATCACACGCTCAATTTTTTATTTTTTTGCCACAACAGTTATATCACACCACCCTGTTTATTTGGGGCAACAGGTATATCACAGCTGTCAATCAGTATTTTGTGGAAGCAGGTATATCACAACCCTCAATCAGTTTTTTTGGGGGCAACAGGTATATCACATCCGTTGAAAATAGTTGTTCCAATAGCGCTTGTTCCTCTATATAGCTGCGGTATCGCAGAAGAGCCACACACAACTGCTACACAATACAAATGCACTATAATATAATTTCTATGTTAGAAAGTTATTATAAGTATATCACTCCTCTCAGTATATCAGACCTATCGATAGCACACCTATACCAGTCCTTAAAAGGACTTTTGTGGCCCTATTAGCTAGCATTTGGTGTCCCTAACAGTCTGTCCCTGCTCCACAAAACAACCTCTCCCTACACTGGCAAAACACAGAATGTAAAATGGCTGCCAGATCGGGTTCTGTTATAAGTTGGGGGTGTGTCCATGTGCTGAAATGTCTCAATGTGCTGTCCTGTCCCACCTGATGGATGTGTCATGGGTCAAAGTTTATTTCAATGCAAAAGAATATGGTGCTGGCGGACATTGCCATATGTTCGCATGTTCAGCGAATCGCGAATGCGCAAAGTTCGCTGCAAAATGATCTCCGGGTGAACCGCAAGGCCATCTCTACTTGGCAGTAAGCTTGATTGATTCTGACTTCCCCTGACTTCCTAAGATTGTTTTTGTGGCAGACACTGTCATACCCAACCGCCCTAATTCAAATCCCAGCACAGAATGGCGTTTTGCTAGGGCAGATCCCTGCCTGCTGCCATTTATTGGCTCATTCAGGCGGCTGGCTGTCAGCCTGGCAACCAATCAGGGCAAGCTGGCAAGCTCTCCTTCCACTTCCTCTCAGGATCATGTCAGACACCTTCTTCTTCCATCACAGTTCACCCCCCCCCCCCCTGAAATATGCACTAAAATGGCACTGCATGCTGTTTTAATGGCTTCATTTGAAGATCACCCTGAAAGATTCGGGTTCATCTGTTGTCCAAAAAATAGCTAAATTCAATTGGTTCAGTTCAAACTGGTTCTCTCATCCTTAGTCCATTTACAACTCAGCAGGCAATTATCAGGAATGAACTGTTCATAGCTAATCATTGCTCATCGGAGGAGGTGAGAACTAGATTTACATACAGCAATCATCTCTGCTGTATGGGGACAAGCATTCTCTGCTGTGATCGCTTGTCCCCTTACAGACTTATTGTTTGGGCAGCAGATCAAAATGTATGATCTATTCGTCCTTCAGATGAATCATAGTACCTTTATAGTTACCAATTATTTGGAATGAGAGTTCATAGGAATGTTTGTTCCTAAAATTCGGGCCAGTAGTCATTGCTTGCAAAATGGTCCTTTAAGGAGGAGAAGGTCATTCATGATAGCTGGTGTCAATGGTCTAAAGGAGAAGGATGAGGAAAGTGAGGAGTAGAAGATCAGTCTGTTTTAGCTTTCCATGATAAGTTCCTCTTAAATAAAAATCCATAACATCCAGTAACTCTATGAGGTACTGGCACTGATATTATTTTCTTCTTTTTTTTTTTTTTATACGTTTAACAGATCGCTATTAGTATCAGCTTATTAATATTTTGTGGCTCAGATGAATGTTGGCTACAAAACAAGTTATTGGACAGATTCATTGCAATATATAATTTAAAATGCAGAACAAAATTCATATTTTTCTGCCTTAGACCACTTCCTGCCTGTGGGCATTTGGAAACTAAGTACATCACCTTTCAATTACATTTACTAAAATGGAATGAAGATGCAGACTACAAAAAAACATAAAAAATAGCTGAGCACACAAATGAGGTGGTGTATGAGATTGCTTATAATATAATAGGACATTCTCGCATTTGATTGCTTAATGGATCTCAAACAGCATGAAGTTTGACCTTTTTATAACATTATAAGGCTATTTTCACACTGGCATGGTGGATTCAATAGACTTATAATAGGGTACATTGGGATTCCACCAAGGTTTGCCATTTTGACTGCAAGAATCTTTGGCAGGCTTCACAGAAAGGCTAAGCTCACATCTCCAGTAACCTGATCTAGCAGACTGTTCTGGCATTGAATAACCTGCTCTACCAGATACTGATGCTCACCGCCAGACCACATAGACTATAATGGGTTCCAGCAGGGATCAGTCCGCTTTCCGGCATGGGTGACAGGTTTTGGGCCGACAAAAAATGTTGCTTGCATTATAGTCTATGGGTCCAGCTGTGAACAGCAGTGTCTAGAAATACCAGATCAGGTGAACTTCGGCAGAATGTTCTCTGCTGGAGCAGCCTGCTGGATCAGGTTACCTGAGATGTGAACTTTGCCTTAAAGAGATCACACATTACAATTTTAAAAAAAATGATCTGTACCAGGGATATATTCACAATCTTTCTCTATATTTACCTAGAAGGGCATCCATAATATCATTATCTGCTTGATGAAGGACTCTACAATATTCAAAATGTCTCAACATTCTTTACCATCTGAAATGATAAACGGACACCAAACAATTCCTAAGTACATATGAAAACCACAGATTTTCATGACTGAGCCTACACACATTTCACTGAGATGAATGTACGTCAAGATAAAGCTTTATGTGTAAAGAAAATGGCCATAAGGTTGTTTAAATGATGACCACCTTCTTCTGTCCTTTCTTGTCTTGCCCTTTACTGTTTCACTGTGTCTGGAATTATTAAGGCTCTATTCAGACGTCCATAGAATGGGTCCGCATCCATTCCGCAATTATCCTGAACGGGTGCGGACCCATTCATTCTCTATGGGGCCGGAAGAGATGCGGAGAGCACACTATGTGCTCTCCGCATCCGCATTTCCGGAGCGCCGCCCTGATCTTACGGTCCGCAGCTCCGCAAGAAAATAGAGCATGTCCTATTCTTGTCCGCAATTGTCCCATTTATGCTGCAATAAAAAAAAAAGCTAACCCTGATAGAGGCTTAAAAAAATTGGTCATGACAGAAATTATGAAGACTGATGCACTTTGGCATCACTTTGAGGTCCACAGAAATGAACAGGATAAGTCAATTGATTTGTTGCAATCATTTTTTAAACAGAACTAACAACTGCTATTGACACCATATTTGATGTCTGCTTTTTGGAAACATTACAGTGCTAAGCAGAAACTTTAGGTATTCCATTCAATGTATGCTTTTAAAAGATTTTTTTTCTCAAAATAATTTGAGAATTATCACCCCCCAAAAAATATACGCATGTGTGTATATTTATATAGTGTGCATGTGTATCTGCAATTGTTTATTTTATGTTGTAATGTCATATTTTGTTATGCATCTACAGTACCATATGCTTCAGAATAATAAGGTAATGTTGGCATTAAGAATGGAACTTTCTACTTCATTACTCTCCTCTTGGTGGGAGTAGCCTGGTCCTGTTTCCTGCCAGGAGGGGGAGCTCTAGAGAATTCCAGAGATAGTTAGCTAAGCAAGCCTGGAGTGAGGGAGCATGTCCATCTGCTGCTGCTTGGGGCTTGAGACTGAAGATACAGCTGTACTGTGAGGATCACTACTCTAGGGAGGCTGACAAGTCTCAGGCCACAGAATATCTGCAAGACACCTGTAACCACATTTCAAGACAGGCACACTCAAAAGCCTGCATTTCACAAGTGGATGCCTATAGCCTCAATTGCCAGCTAATTGCTATCAGCGAAGGGAAATCATGTGGGAAATCAAGCTACTGTAATAATTAGGCATCACAAATTGGATGGGCCCCTGTGCCTTACTGCCTTTGGCCTAAATTAATGTGTAAAACCCATAAAAGTGACTTTATTGCAGTATTATAAAGAAATAAGGATCTATTTGCTACCAAAAAAGTGTGAAACCACGCCAGTTGTGGAGCTAGAGCATAATAGGGGTTAATCAGCCATTTTCCTTTGTGGTTTATGTGCTGGGGACCCACCCCAGAGCGGGAAAAGACTGCTACACTGTACAGAAAGAGTGGGAAAAGGAAGGAACATGCAGTGGGAGTGAGCTTAACCTGCTGTGTCACAACTAGACTTCCTTCCCCGCATACTGAGGCTGAGGCGTTTTGACTTCAAAATGTACCAGAAAAAGAGGAATCTACTAAGATTAGGAACTAATGAGCTGGCAAGAGCTCAAGAGGAGTCCGCACAAGTCCAGGGTGATATCCAGCACTGTTTGACCACTGCCGTGACCTCCTCAAATCCTCCTGCTGAACCCAACACACCTGAAGTTACACTACCGGAACTTCCAACCACCAAAAGTGACCTATCAACTAGTGAAGAATCTCTGTTAGGGGAAATCTTGGGGCAATCCCCTACTGATGCCTGGGAAATCTGTTACTTATGAGGAAACATCAAAGATCTCCAGAGGACCTTCCAGAAAGTATACACTTCACCACTGAGATCTACAGAATTGCACCAGAGTATACTTTTAATGACCTGGGAGTGGAGGAGTTGTTTTCATTAATCTAAGCCTCTACTAATGAAGGAGTTAGGAGCTTATCCCATCCTTATAATGACCCCCCCCCCCCCATGCCCGGGCCCCTCATATACAATATACTTACCTGTTCCCTGGCACCCGCATTGCTCCGAATCCCTGCACAGCCACCGCCACCAACATCACCCACAATACTATGGAGTCTTTTCTCTGTCGCAGATTGCTATTGGCTTTTCCCCCTCGTCGCTGGATGTTTTTATCCAAGCAACAGAGAGATGCAGCGGTGGCCGTGCAGGGATATGGAGTGACATTGTTTCGGGGAGCAGGTAAGTATATTGTATACGAGGGGCCCGGGAATTGGGGGAGTCATTATAGGGGTTGCATAACCCCTTTAAGAGCAACAGGAGGGTAAGAAAATTGGCCCTTTTTTTGTATGTTTTTTGTTGGGGCGGGACCAGGCACCCTCCTGCCTCTACAGGGACTCCCAATGTTGTTAAAGTCCAAGTTGCATTACCCCTACCCTTACTCAGGTTATTAACAACATCCTACCTGAGAGGTATTTTGCAAAGTTTAAAGTATTCTGACCCAATGAATAGACTCAAATTTACCTGAGCTTCTTGTACCCCCCATTATATTTATGGGACTCTTGTTGGCGCAGGTGCGGGATCCTGCTTCTCAAACTGTGCAAGATTCTTAAAAGGAATGACCTGCTGCTTAAATCATTTTTTATGTTTAACATATTTTTTAATAATTTTTGATAATGTTTTTTTAATTTTCAATGTCATTTTTGATATTTAAACTAAAACAAAAAATCCTGCAGTTTTTGCACTGGCTACTATGTCTAATAATTGCCACTTCTTGGTTTGCCAAACCCAATACCTTGGTACCTTCTGGTACCTTGGAACCGAAGCTGAGTTTGGGAAATGTTTTTTTACAGTACAAATTAATTTAGACTTTGCGAAGCAATAACTACGGCTCATCGGAGCCAATACATTCTAATACTTTACAGAGTTCCTGCTCTGTACAGTATTAGGTTTTATGCAAATCGACTTCGGATGTTGCATCCGAAGTCGATTCTCTCATCCCTATCCATAACCCTTTTCTCTCCCTTTTCTTATCAGGGATAGAGATATTGCACCTTGTACAGACAATAACTGGATGTCCTGTAAGTCATCCTTTACCATCAGTAAATAAAAACGTTTGTTATTCTTCTACATTTACCTGATTCCTTCACATCACTCTTTCACTTGTTCCTCAGGGGTTTGTTGCGCATGTCACCGGACAGAGCCCTATGGCATAAAGGCCTATTGCTTGAGATTGTGGTTCAGGCTTTTTATAGGCAGCACTGCCATGTGAATGAACTGTTTTATTATTACTGGGTTGTTGTTTTTTACTTTGTGCTCTTTGGGACCCTTAATAGGTTGCTCCAAAATTGAAAACACTGAATTTAATTTGAATTGCAAAATATTTGGATATTCACAATCTACATAATGCTGTTTTTAGTGTTCTCTTTTCATGGTAACTTAATAGTGTATATTGTGAAACAAAAAAATAGGTTTTAATATAATTAAAACGACGTCAGTAATTAAATAGATAAACACACATATTTATATGATTGAATTTCAGATTTGTGTACTGTCTTTACTCTTATAAACACATTTGTGATCTTTGACAGACACAGACGCATATTAATTACAGAGTTTGAGGACAAACTGCATTCCTTTCTTTTACAAAATGCTGCTCTTTGAAATAGTCAGTTCATTTTTCACATTGGCTCTGGATTATGGTAGAGATAGGGTTGCTTGACTTTAGCCATACACATAAGGATTAATTTGTGAAAGGAGAGCAGTTACTGAAAATGTTTATGTTTTCTTATGTTTTGAAAGGTATTTTAAAAACTCTTAGTGAACAGATCACATATCCGTAAACATTTCACAAGGTAAGAGGATACGTTTGAGACTTTATAAATCCGGATTTACAATATCAAAGTAATTATGTTTGTATAATGTAAAAGTTATTTTATGCTTTATAGATTTAGTATTTTAGCATCCAATTTCCATAATAACCCTATAAACTCTAAAGATTATGAAGCAAATCTAAAATAGTTGATTAACTTTTAGCATCAGTGATTGTTCTTCATAGTTTTTTTTTTTTGTTTAGTAAAGGTAAGAAGATACCTTATTGTGTACTTTAATATCCTGAATGACTATTCTTCTGTTTTCATTGTCCATTGACTAAGGCCACAATTAGGCATAATGTAATGTTATAATAATGTGCCCCCATGATCCTTTTAATGGAGGGGGAAAGAAAACACCCAGCTAAGCCTCAGTTATGTTCTGTTATGCTGGCCCGCAATGTAGCTATGCTATCCATGACAAGCTTTCCATCCAGAGGAAATGTTGAGCAATGCAAGCACAGTGTAATATTGCTGTGGCTAATCATACATGGGGGAACTTAACTTACATAGTTACATAGTTAATACAATTGAAAAAAGACATACTGTAAGTCCATCAAGTTCAACAAAGGGATGGGAGGGACATGGATTTCAGAAAATGGGGAGTGAGACCCAGATTTCTACACATTTTCATAAGCATTAATGTAATTTACTTTTAAGAATTGATCTAAACCCTTTTTAAAACTATCCACTGTTCCTCATGGGATCACATCCTGAGGAAGTCTATTCCACAGATTCACAGTTCTTATAGTAAAGAATCCTTGATGCTTCTGGAGACTGCACTTTTTCATCTCCAGTCGGAGGCAGTGCCCCCTTGTTTTTTGAGGTAATTTTACATGGAACAGCTTTTCGTCATCATTTTTGCACAGCCCATTTATATATTTGTGTAGGTTAATTATGCCCCCCCCCCCTTAGACGTCTCTTCTCAAAACTAAATAAATGTAATTATTTTAATCTTCCTTTAGAACTAAGTCCCTCCATGCCCCTTATCAGTTTAGTTGCTCTCCTCTGTACTTTTTCCAGCTGTAGTGCGTCCTTTCTATGGACTGGTGCTCAGAACTGAACTGCATATTCCAGATGAAGCCGCACCAAAGCTTTGTAATGTGGTAATATTACATCCCTGTCCTGTGAGTCCATCCCTCGTTTAATACATGACAATATCCTGGTGGCCTTAGAAGCAGATGATTGACATTGTATGCTGTTATTTAATCTATGATCTACAAATACATCCAAATCCTTTTCTACAAGTGACTCTGTCAGTGTTACATCCCCTAGGACATATAATTCATGAAGATTATTATACCAAGATGCATAACTTTACATTTATCCTCATTGAGCCTCATTTTCCAAGTTGCTGCCCAATCACCAAGAGTGTCCAAGACAGCATGTAGTATATGGGCATCTTCCATAGACTGCACTGTACTACACAGCTCAGTCCTGTTTATTAATAAGTACATAAAAAGAATAAAAAGATAAAAATATACACTAACACTGAATATTATTAAAAAGATTTCACACAGTATTATGCTGATCATATAATGATGTCATAAATCATATATTTGGACACCCGATATTCAATGTTGATCCTTATATAGTTTTAGTGGCCGCTACAGGAAAAAACCATGAATATTCACATATAAATTCCTGTAAGTGGAAAAGAAAGAAAAGGAAGTCCTCCTTATTTCTGTCCTAAATGAAGGCAGACAGTGCAAAATGTTATTCGCTGAAATAAAGTCAATGTATCTGCTATAGATGACTACTTCTTTCTTATGTAGGTATAGCTTGGCAATTGGCAATAGAAATGTGCCTAGTGATCACCCACTATGTAGGCTTACCTTTCCTTAGTGCCGGTCAGTCAGTCAGGTTACTCGGGGCTCGCTGAATGCCGGCATCCCGGCTGTTTCGCTGTCAGCGTCCCACGTGGGTTTGGAGATAGACTTGTCGCTCCGGAAATTACGTGTCGGCACACAGGATAGTATTCGTTTATTTTTTTGAGCTCAACCGTTCGTTGTGGCGGCCAGAATCAAACTTACAGTGCACTGTTGTAGAAGTATTTTCTTCTCACAAATGGGTCATATTCTGATCTCCTATTTGGATCTCTTGAAACCAAACGCGTTTCGGGGAACGCTCTCCCCTTCTTCAGTGGTAATTACTTTAGCTCGAACTTTAGCTCGTCACTGCGCAGCGACCACCGGCACCTCTGCACTGCGCCAGCAGGCGACGGGACCCAGTAGCCACACAGTACCTTCACTGTGCGGCAAAGCCACCTTGGCCCTGGGTCCCATTGCTCCACCAGCACAGCACAAAAGCAGCAATGGCCACCGCTCAGCACCGCATAATGTGAACAGGTGCAAAAGGCTAACCTGTTCACAAACTTTCAGGAACTCCAACTGAGAGATGGTAGGAATTTATAGACCCTTAGCAGACTTCTGCCGATTAAAAACACCTGCGCCAAATGGGGAGGAGTGCTGATCCAGAATTGGGGAAAAAGAGAATAAGACAATAAATATAACGAGTGAGAGTGAATCTGGGCTGCACATCCTCAATACTATGCTTTTGGTATAACAACAGTTTTTCAGCATAATAAAACATGGCTTTTCAGCACAATATTATTAAATATAAGCTTATGCTATGCACTAAAAGGAGGTATTGGTATGCGGTGCTAGGTGGTGGCCATTGCTGCTTTTGTGCTGGTGAAGCAATGGGACCCAGGGCCAAGGTGGCTTTGCCGCACAGTGAGGGTACTGTGTGGCTACTGGGTCCCGTCGCCTGCTGGCGCAGTGCAGAGGTGCCGGTGGTCGCTGCGCAGTGACGAGCTAAAGTTAGAGTAGGTCCCTACTAGGAAAGGCAACCTTGTCACGGTAAGTGGGCCTATGCTCTTTGATCAAACTGTATACCAATGCCTCCTTTTAGTGCATAGCATAAGGTTATACACTGCTCAAAAAAATAAAGGGAACAGAAAAATAACACATCCTAGATCTGAGTTAATTAAATATTCTTCTGAAATACTTTGTTCTTTACATAGTTGAATGTGCTGACAACAAAATCACACAAAAAGAAAAAAATGGAAATCTAATTTTTCAACCCATGGAGGTCTGGATTTGGAGTCACACTCAAAATTAAAGTGGAAAAACACACTACAGGCTGATTCAACTTTGATGTAATGTCCTTAAAACAAGTCAAAATGAGGCTCAGTAGTGTGTGTGGCCTCGACGTGCCTGTATGACCTCCCTACAACGCCTGTGCATGCTCCTGATGAGGTGGCGGACGGTCTCCTGAGGGATCTTCTCCCAGACCTGGACTAAAGCATCTGCCAACTCCTGGACAGTCTGTGGTGCAACGTGACGTGATGTCCCAGATGTGCTCAATTGGATTCAGGTCTGGGGAACGGGCGGGCCACTCCATAGCATCAATGCCTTCCTTTTGCAGGAACTGCTGACACACTCCAGCCACATGAGGTCTAGCATTGTCTTGCATTAGGAGGAACCCAGGGCCAACCGCACCAGCATATGGTCTCACAAGGGGTCTGAGGATCTCATCCTAATGGCAGTCAGGCTACCTCTGGCGAGCACATGGAGGGCTGTGTGGCCCTCCAAAGAAATGCCACCCCACACCATTACTGACTCAATGCCAAACCGGTCATGCTGGAGGATGTTGCAGGCAGCAGAACGTTCTCCACTGCGTCTCCAAACTCTGTCACGTCTGTCACATGTGCTCAGTGTGAACCTGCTTTCATCTGTGCCGTGCCCGCCGAAATTTGAAAACTAAGAACTCCTCCAAGTTCAGCTAAATCGCCTCCCAGAGGCGCGGCTAAGTGATCACCCCCCCTCCCACCCAGCGCCGCGCTCTGCGGCAAACACCCCGATCCTACTCTCGCCCGCATCCGAAATCCCGCGCAGGCGCAGTGCCGGCGATTGCCTGCGCAATGATAAGACGACTGAGGGCAACAGGGTCACTGGGCATGCGCCGATCCCAGTGACGTGTTCGATGTTTCCTCAGCCAGCTAAATCGCCCGCACTGCGCCTGTGCAGGATTTCGGATGCAGGCGAGAGGAGGATCGGGGGTGTTTGCCGCAGAGCGCGGCGCTGGGAAAGAGGGGCTTAGCACTTAGCTGCGCCTCTGGGAGGCGATTTAGCTGAACTTGGAGGAGTTCTTAGTTTTCAAATTTCGGCGGGCATGGCACTTCAGAGGGGCGTTCCTGGGCACCGTGGAGAAAGAATAACGCCCCTCTGGGCTCCTTACAGCTTCATTTGCATATCATAAGAAGCGTTTTTTTGAAGAAATGACAAGAACAAGACATATGGAAATAAGGTACTTTATTATACATGGATTCAGAATTTATTTTTTTTGCTAATATGCTAGTGACAGATTCCCTTTAAAAGGGTTGCAAACTAAAATTCTATAAACTGATGTGTGTGCATTTTACCAGAAAGTGGCCAAACCCTTTAAGTGGTTAATTAAAGGCATGAAGGTAAATGGCGGATTCATGATCTTCGAAGGTCACAGAGATTCTCATTTGCACATGCTATGCTATTCATACATGATACAAAAATAAATAAATGGCTAATAGTCACAAACTAGAATGTTATTGTTCTGAAAATGTGGTATAGCAAACTACTGTACTTTTATTTTTTGTAAATAGGTGGTAAGAAAGGGGTAATACCCAACACATTCTCAGAGCCTGCTGTGGGGAATTTCTAAGAAAGAACTGTTGAAAATTAATATAAATATACTCTCCATTAAATTCATTCACAATTTTTATATTGTATAGAGCCATATTTACCCAGAAATTCCTTCTTTCTTCAATTACAAGTCATCATACAACCATTATTTATTATGTATAACTATTGTCATATTATTGTCATAGTAATGTTGTGGTTATTATAGTGGTTTTCTTATCTCAAAATGGTGATGTCATAGGGCTACAATAAGCTTATCGGTGTGGAAGTTGAAACACAGCTCTATTCAAGCCAATGCCGCTTTGTCATAGTTATTTGCATTTTCATTACCTAGGAGCCCTCCTTCCCAAAGAGAACATTTGAAGACACTGCAGTGCTGGCCCTGTCATTTTCAGGGTTGGCAGTGCCTGACCACCACTGATCAGAAAGTGATAGCATACCCTAATGATGTGCCAACACTTTTTGGGATGGGAAGGCCCCTTTAATTATTGATTTGATTTTTTTTTTTTACATTTGTAAAATACATGCAACATTTTGAGAATTAGCAGACCTTTTTAAGTTCATATTAAGTCAATGCTATTAGCCTATGAATCCAGTCTTCCAAAATGTTGACATTTGATGAATAATGTAAGAAATTTTAAAATAATGTGAACAGTTTGCAAAGTCTGTAATTTTAATTTAAGACACATTTAAAATGAGAAGTTGAATTCTATCAGTCTTAAAGCTAATAATTGCATTATGATTTCGTTTATTTTGCTTATATTCACTACTTTCTCTACTAAGAGTTCTTCAGCTCTCTGAATCATGAATATGTCTTTATACAAGTTACTTTCTGATTGACTTTCAGACAATAACCTCAGCCAATAATAGCAGTACACATTTAAAAAAAGAACAGTTTACAAATAGAAGTTTATGACAGGCTCGAGACCCCCTGAACGCATGAAAATTCAGCCCCCATCAATAACCAAACTTTAATTATACACTAAAGAATTTTAGATAGTGTGTAGAAGTAGACCTGTGTCATATTTATGGAGCACTTCAATCAATTATTTGTCAAATCTTTCAAAACATACTTTGTTTTGCTGAGAGCAAAATGTACATATAACGATTTGTTTTTCAGCGCGTTTCAGGCTCCTGGGGACCTGCGTTTATTGTATACTACTTTTGAAACACTTTATAACTGACATGGTTGATAGCCTGGTAGATTATATTATTGAGCTAATTAGAGAATTGTATTCTGACTAGAGATACAGAATTCAAGGAACAAAACAAAACGCCTTTAAAACTGTTGAGCTACATCCATCTGCTCCTAGGCAAGTATCCACATGACTGAATGCAAATTGCAACTGGGCACTGAACAAACATGAACTTGGTGCATTTAGTGGGTCTTTTCAGTGATTTTATTCATAAACAAAGTCATATTGTTATATAGCAGAACATTGATACACAATAATATTTGCTTCTTATGGTGCGTCATGGACCAGCCAACATATTGAAAAAGGTGCCATTAAATTAGCAGGTAAAGAATATAAAAATTATTATCAGCATCCTTGGCTCTTTTTTTGGTTCAATATGAATGAGGTTTGGATGGGAAAGAGGAAGCATTGTTCTTGCTCATAGGAAGCTGTGCCTACTCTAATTGGCTCCTCTGATCTCAGTGGAAGATGTATATGGATGTTATCCAGAATTAATAACTGTACATCTGCTACATTTACAGAGGAAAGGCTTGTGATCAATAGACCTACACAAACATCACAAATGATCATTGACGGTAAGGATTCATTACAGGATATGGCTTTTATCTAAACACTTGGTGGCTCCCAAAGTTTCTCCCAGTTTTTCATTCTGTAGCCAAATTTTAAGCTATACATTAGAGTCGGTTTAATACCATTTTTTTCCCACATAGTTTACTGAGCGACACCTTGTTCCTCATATTGTGCCATTATTACCACCATTGTTGAAAGCATTTAATGATATGTACATTATGTACAGAATAAGGAATATTGGAATCCGGTCCATCTTTTATTCGACTCCAATTGGGAACTTGGCCACACCCCTAACGGGAATATAAAAAGACTCATCCATCTGGGATAATGGGTTAAGAGCCACTGATGAAGAAGCAGTCAGCTTCGAAACGCGTCTGACGGATTGCGTTATCTCTGAAGAACCGCACTATCTAATGCAAACATTGTGACCAAGCACATACAAGATGGCATTAGAGCGCTAAAAGAATTTGAATTCCGGCGTACAAACCGATCACATGGGACACCTCGTGACCCGCCGGACTACGCGTGACCTGCTACGTGGAAGTGACTCGTAGAATGCGAGATAAGCCTCAGGCTTAGACAGCATATACAGCCCCAGCATGCCGATCAAGGACGGTAGAGGAAGACGCAGAGGATACGATAAACCCATACTAATACCTTGCGGGACAAGGAGGAACATTTGCTGAATCACACATCAGGTTTTTTAACTATTAACATTATAATAGATCCATTAAGACACACTGGATCACAGGAGATTTTACTGACAAATTTACCCCATATTGCCTTGACCATCCGACAACTTGATTCACCCTATCTCCCGCAGTTACACATTAGTGGCTGGACATAACCTCCATACAAAGGAGAACTATTGGGATACAACAGAAGAACTGAACTTTACCTATACCTGTGGAGTTGGAGTTCCCAGGAGATTGCAGGACTACATAACCCTGTAGTCCCATTTGAACTATTTTATAATACATTTTTTTTTTTTTTTTTTCTTTCTTATCTTTTATTGATATATATGTATATATTTTTTTTATTCTCCTGATACCTATTTACATCTCTCTCACATCCGGTTGATGCCCACTGTGAATATATTTGCTATATCCAAACAGACCTATTTGCTGCCCCCGCCGATGCAGCTCTTTTTTTAGAAGTTGTCTGTTTTGATATTCCCAGTTTTGATGAGATAAGCCTCACATGGTATATATGTATTAGATGTTTATATAAATGCTTTTTAACACATATATGTTTCAACTGACAAACTATTGTACTTTTTTATGAAATTAAAATACCAACATTTTATTAACAGTTCCGGGTGATAGAGTGCCTGTTCCATTATTAACATATCCAGTGACTGAATAACACCACCATACACTGACTGGATAAGGCCTCTATAGTATGGCTGGAAAACAGGGTATATGGGGGCACAGCACAGCATATGACTAGGGGCACAGTATACAGTATACAGGGTAAGATTAGGGTGCACAGTACAGTGTATCATAAGAGAGCACAACACAAGGTATGGTAAGGGGGCACCGTCAAGTGTATGACTAGGAGCATAGTATGCAGGGTAAGATTAGGGTGCACAGTACAGTGTATCATAAGAGGGCACAACACAAGGTATGGTAAGGGGGCAAAGTACAGTGTATGACTAAGGGCACAGTATAGGGTACAAAGAAGCACAGAACAGGAAGAGCACTACAGGGTATATTAAGAGTTAATAGTACAGGGTATTATAAGGGGGCACAGTATAGGGTATACTAAGAGGACCGTACAGGATGTGATAAGAAGTTAACCGCATAGGTTATAAGGGGCACAGTACAGTATATGACTAGGGGCACAGTATAGGGTACAAGTAAGCATAGCACAGGGTATGATAAGGGTGCTCAGTACAGTAGTTGACTAGGGGAACAGTATAGAGTATAAGGGTACACAGTACATTATATGACTATGGTGCACAGTACAGTGTATAATAAGGAGCACATTATAGTGTATGACTAGTTACACTGCATAACATATAAGTGTGCACTGTACAGGGTATGATAAGGGGGCATAGTACAAGGTAGGGGACACACTACAGGGTATGACAAGAGGGCACAGTACAAGATATAAGGGGGATAAGTACAGACCAGAAGGCACAGTACAGGGTATAAGGGAGCTCAGAACAAGGTATGATAATGGGGCAAGGGGCACAGTACAGAGGGTAAAGGGGCACAGTACAGGGTATAAGTGACACAGTACACGGTATGTGTTTTATACTGTGTACTAGTCTCTCAGGAGGCAGACAGTGACGCTTACAAAGCTAATGTGTGGATGGTTAGTGATCCAGGGGGTGGTGTTCTCTCTACTGCACCCCAAGATTCACAGATCTTGGCCAAGCTTGCTACCAGATAGGGAGTCGTTTGCCACTCCCAGCACACTACCTGAGAGCCACTGGGACTCTGAGTATCTTGAGCACATTATCCCCCCTTCCCCGACCAGGTTATCTTGTCAGCAGGGGGGAAGGGAATTTGAAAAAAAAAAAAAAATAATATAAAAATGCCTCTCCATCCGTGCTCAGTGGCGGCCTAGGCATGTGCCCTCAAGTGCCTATTTACAACTATGGTTCTTCCTAAAATCAGCATAACTTTAAACCCACCTGAGTTTTCAGAGAACAAAAGTTATTTGTAAAATAATGTCCTAGAAATATATTGTAGATGTCAGGATCGTATACTGTGTAATTCTTTTAAATATTCAATAATTTATAGCTACAGTACCTTTAATGTACTGTATTGTCTGCTCGTTGGAGAATTAGGTTGACCTCGTTTCATAACAAATAAAATCACTAGTAAGTACATTAACCTTGAAAAATATAATGTTCTCTGAAGTGTTCTGCCATCAATTGTTCAAGGAAAAAGCTGGAAGAACATTCTTGACTTCTGATTATAATGATAGAAAAAAAAATGTTTTCTTTTTTTATAAATAACTAAATAACAAGTGAAAAATAATTATTTTATTGAAATATTAACAATATTGCTGGCTTATTAAGTTAGTAACCTTTGAAATTGCATCTGTGAGGCATTTGTCTACTACCTTGGTTTCATATACAGCTGGCTTTATAATTGACATATTAATTAATCCTAACATGACCACGCTCATTGGGACTCTCCACAAGAGATATACAGTTATGGACTTATAAATGCTCTAGCAGCAATTATACGTTAGGTTTATGAGAGCTGTAATGTTTATGGTATGTAATACCATAAATCTCTGGCCACATGAACCAACTTATTTGCACATTACGGCTCATTATTATATTATATTGGTTAATTTCCTAAGCTGCATGATTATTTATTTGTAACTATTAAGATATAACAGCAATTCATTTTGTAGTATATAATGTCTAAGGATGAGTCAAATTTAGCAATTTTAATCAAATTAGCCAACATTTTAAAGCACAAAAATACTGGAATGTATTAGTAATCTTATTTTAGTGATGATGAGAGTCATGTTTGTCACCATAAATGTAAAACTGCGAGTGGTACATGCAGTGGGGAAAGCGGCTAGTCCAGAAGCTTTACCACAGAGAGCAGTGGCATGCTATACATATGAATACAAGGATCAAGAATAGAAGAATAGATACCCCCCTATTATGGTACAGGGTTTTGCACCTCTATACACTCTATCCCTGGGGTCAATTCCACAACTCCTTGTTTGCTAACAATGTTTTTTCTTTAGGGGTTCTCACTAGCCCGTAGAAAAGAGGATGGAGGCCCTCTAACTCTAAGGGCCCCACAGAAGTCACATGTTCTGCCTCTATGGTATATACACCTTTGCAAGAGAGGTTTCTGGCATCATACATTTATCTATGCAACTGGACAGGCTTATTGCTTAGTACTGAATACAAATCTAAAATGTCACGCTTATGCAATGTTGTATGAAGCCACACAGTTGAAAAATGACATATATCCATCAAGTATGGCATTTTGCATTTAGAAAACACACTTTACAATGAGAAATTCAAAAGCCACCAAACAATACAGATACAAAAGATCCTTCCTGAACCCTACTGGTAATAAGACAGATTTCAGGATGAACATCTAACATTGTTACTACCAGCACAATATAATGGACAATAGAATCTCAGCTAGAGACTTAAAACACATCAGCCAATAATTGTGAGGTTTGTCCTGGAATCTTTTTTCAAATCTACTTTAAATAAGTATAATGATTTGAGCCAAGTCCTCTAAAGGTAGCCATACTCATTAGATGAATGAACTAGCCAACCATCTATGTGTATAGGAGCCTCCTGATGACAAATGGTGGAGATAGAGGGATTAGCTGGATGGATTTCAACAAGTACAGTTGTTTTGCTCTTAATGGAGTTGTCCAATGTATTGCTACCTCAGATTTTGGACTAGGCACAATGCAGTGTAAAGGTGGTATTACATTGCCCAGTCGATGGATGATAAAACATCCACTGGCGCTCATTTGCATCATCCTGATTACAATGAATGATGCAGACAGAAGGCGGGAGAAACGATCCATTCTATATATTATAGACAACACATCCCTGACTACAAAGGTACAGAGGGAGATGTGCTGCCGATAAGAGTCCATTAACACGTCCGTAAATGTTTTGCGGTCCGCAAGTTGCGAATTCACAAAACATGGATACTGGCTGTGTGCTTTCCGCATTTTATGGAAATGCCTATTCTTGCCTATTCTTGAATAGGACATGCTCTATGTTTTTTGAGGGGCCTTGGAACGGAACTACAAATGCGGACACCACACTTGGGGCCCCATTGAAAATTGCAGAATTGCAGAATGGATGCGGACTCAGAACTACAGACGTGTGAATGGACCCTATCGGGCATCTTTCATCCTGATGAAAGACACCCAGCAGCCAATGAGCAAGCATTTGCTCATTCATTGATTGATGTTCGATTATATACACCAATTATTCCGAACAAGCATTCCTATGAAAACTAGCTCCTGATAATTTGCTCATAATGGAGTGGTCTAACAGGCCCTTATGGTTTTATTTAAGTGGAATCCGAATGAACAGATAAAACATGTGAAAGAAGTATCTGGTCGATCCGCTTTTATCAGTAATATTTGTAGCCAAAGCTACGATGATTTGATATCAATGTTTTACATCACTGTTGAGAAATTATAGCAACATCTACTTTAATGACGACACTGATAGGTTTTCATGCATGACAAAGGACCACATTATAACAGGCACTATATTAGGAAATTAGAGCATGTCTTAGGTTCAGATCCAATTATATTTACAGTGTGTAGTCCCAGAGGATTTCTTTTTAGATAAAAAAAAAATCCATGTCCCAAATCTTGACCATATTGTGAAACAGATCCCATGCCAGTACTGTAGCTACAATTAATGGGTAGTATCCTAGACATTATTATCGCTACATTTTATAGCTATTTTAGTAAGAATAAATGCCCTTATTTTGTCTTCAAATGGCTGCGTTACATTGTATGTATATGTCATAAACCAACATACCAAGCACATTTGTTAGAGCAACAATCCGTAATGGTTGTCCTGAAGTTTTCCTTGTTCTCAGCTTTCCAAATAAGCCCTGTGTCATCTATTAAACATTGCATTGTATGATGCTTATTCTAAATGCATACTTAATAATTTATTATTTTATCATAGCGATCAGAAGGCTACAGACAAGCTGTTACGGCAGCTGTAAAGGTGCCTGTATTAAATGTCATCCGTTTCATTTATTTCTAACCTCTGTTTCCACGACTGTTATTGAGCCTCTACAATATTGCA
Source organism: Bufo bufo (assembly GCF_905171765.1). Classification (NCBI taxonomy): domain Eukaryota; kingdom Metazoa; phylum Chordata; class Amphibia; order Anura; family Bufonidae; genus Bufo; species Bufo bufo. The sequence goes on from NC_053392.1 coordinate 312,157,222, forward strand.
GATAAAGCTGTGTCATTCATAAATCACAGCTAGCAGGATGGAAGTTAGATCTGAAACAGCTTATCCTTTTAAGGCTTATGATGAACACCAGTCGCCTTAATGCTTTGTATCTGTTTTTATTTTATTCCCAGCCCGTAACGGATTTTCTACTGTATCTCATGCATTTGTTTCGCTATCCCTGTTTGGAATCAAAAAATAAAAATAAAAATAGTGAGATGAATGTCTTGTGAAATGAAGCCCTGGGACCTGAACTGGTTCAGGTTGATGCTGAACATTTATCTTTGTTAAAAAGCCAAAATTTATACTTAGGTATAATTAGAGATGAGACAACTTGGCACGGATCAGAATTTGTCAGATTTAGTGTGGTTCAAGAATAATGAAATAATTCTGGAAGCAAAATACAGTCCTTGGGGTTTCTTTTTTAGAGAGAAAAGTAAAATTGGCACAAATATAACTGCAATTAGTCCAGTGGCAATCCAACAGCACAACCAGTTTTCCCAGTCTTGTCATCATGTATTGACTTAGAAAGTCTACCATACCACTACGGTGAAGACATGCAATCAATATTACGCTCTGTCCACATCACTCTAGAGCCATACAATTCAAGTATTTGCTTTGGTATTTCAGTGCATTCTATGCAGAAGCAGAACTTGAAGCTCCTCAGCCTCAAAATAGTGATTATAAAAAGAAAATGGAGAGGGGAAAAGTGAATTCCTCCCATTTCCAAGATCTCTGTTTGCTCTCAGTGAATTATAACATTTTCTTTTATATCTAGAGGCAGAAAATCATGCCTGGTTATGCCCTGTCTCCTTTGTTTCTGTTTTCTTACCTAGTTTAAGTCCTACTTTGTTCTTGAATACAACGAATCTATAACGCCAAGTTACTGCACTTGACCAATTACTCCCAATAATAAGGGACAAAATGTACTGATCCCCTAGGGGACAAAGGGGTAAAACTTAACATTTATTCCTATGTCTAAAAAAGTGAAGCACTAACATAAAGCCTCAGCCTGAGGGGCCTCTGAACAGACTAACATGAAGACAGCCCAATGGGGCCCGGACAAACAAACACGAATAGGTAACACTGATGGAAAGCAGGCAAAAAAGGAATGTTCTCACCCATCAGATGCTGTAGGCGTAGATGGTGAAGTAACTTGAATGCATACGGCCTCCCATACGATGGATTGCATGGATGTGTTACCAATGGAGATGATTCCAACATAGAAACCTCAGCAAGGCAGGAAACGGGAGCAAAGAATCCCTAATCAACCCTGATAGAGGGGTAGGGGCTAAATCACCCTGCCTACCTATATGAGGTACTTGCCCCGCAAGGAGCGTCCACGTCCGGATACCTTTCCCTAGTAGCAGGCGGAATCCCTAGTACACCCTATAAAGGTAGACTCCCGATGTGTCACGTTTCATTCAAGACGAACTCATCAGGGGAGATGTACAAATGCAATGCCAGGCTGATGATAAAGCCTGCATTGAAAAAAACAAAAAGTGGAGAAAAAGGAATGAGCATACTGTGGTTAGAGCTAGTATACAGATATTCCAGCAAGTATAGAATGGGCTAGGCCAGTGGAGCCAAGACCACCACAAACCACAAGTAGCTTAGGTACAGGCTCACCAGTGGGTGAAGCCCGTGAAGGTCCAGATATGACCCAGGATATAGGTTATCCAAAAAAACGGCTGTCAGCAAAGGACGCTTACCTGTCAGCGCTTTTTAAAGACCCAGACCAGCGGGCTAGTGTCCCGGATACGCCCCACTTCCGCCCACGTGACTCCAGGTACAGGAAGTCACATGGCTGGGGGAACGCAGGGAGAGGCGGCCCAGGAACCGCGACGTCATAACGTATCAGTCTCATCTCAAGGAGCGCAAGCACCGCCAGTTTGTGAGAGATCTAGCAGACTTCAAAGAAAATAGGATCTACTCCTCCATAGCAAACAGGAGAGATATTGTGGGTGGTAACACCAATCAATCCTCAACAGAAACTGATTGCTCGGACTCTGATAGTGTGCCAAAGGGAGTTAGATCATCTCCTCGGGGGGTAATCATCGTGGCCGACAGAGAGGAGGTTCACGGGGAAGGGACCGGCATTTTTTCCGGGAAACTGGCCAGTATCAAAGCCAATCAAATCCTCCCCAGACTTATCCATTACGCAACCGTGTCCAACCACTGCCAAACCCCTAGGCCCCCCTCTTCCCGCCCTCTCAGTACGGCTTAGACCGAGGTCCTTCAACTTGGTCTCTCCTTTGTACCGACTCCTAATTTTAACCAGTTCGATACTATCAAGGACCTTAACCTATTTGTTCGCAAGCTCCGTTGGCACAAATTTCATAAATTACAAGAGAAAAAACTGTGCCGGGAGCTAGGCATTCCTTTAGATACCTTATCGGATGTACATCTATTATATGGTTTGGATAGGGAATTTGAGCAGCCAGAGGGCTTGGGGCTAGGGATGAGCGAACCCGAACTGTATAGTTCGGGTTTGTACCGAATTTTGGGGTGTCCGTGACACGGACCCGAACCCGAACATTTTTGTAAAAGTCTGTGTTCGGGTTCGGTGTTCGGCGCTTTCTTGGCGCTTTTTGAAAGGCTGCAAAGCAGCCAATCAACAAGCGTCATACTACTTGCCCCGAGAGGCCATCACAGCCTTGCCTACTATTGGCATGGCTGTGATTGGCCAGTGCAGCATGTGACCCAGCCTCTATTTAAGCTTGGGTCACGTAGCGCTGCACGTCACTCTGCTGATTCAAGCATAGGGAGAGGTTGCAGCTGCGACGTTAGGGCGAGATTAGGCAGATTAACTCCTCCAAAAGACTTCATTCTGTGATCGATCTGCAGCTGTGGATCATTAAAGTGCTAATATTGACTTGCTCACTTTTTTGAGGCTGCCCAGAGCGTTTTTAGATCACTTTTTTTCTGGGGTGATCGGCGGCCATTTTGTGACTTGTGGTGCGCCAGCACAAGCTATCACCAAGTGTATTTAACCATCAAGAGTGTGGTTATTTTGTGCTATATCCTACATCAGCTGCAGGCTGAGCCTGTGTCACCGAAGTGCATTTAACCATCAACAGTCTGGTTATTTTTTGGCCATATACTACATCAGCTGCAGGCTGAGCCTGTGTCACCCAAGTGCATTTAACCATCAACAGTGTGGTTATTTTTTGGCCATATACTACATCAGGGGCAAGTTGAGCCTGTCACCCAGCGCCTAAAAAATAGACCTGACATTTCTATTCAACCAAATCTGTACTGTTTTAGCTGGTCAAGTTATTTGTAGTGACCGTAAAAGCACACTTTTGTTCTGGGTTGAAAAACTATTCCCAAATTTGCCATTCTCAAAATAACTAGTTTCTGGTATATGAGGCCTACTTGAAATCTATCCCAAAAAGGATATCTTACATTGAAGGTGCTGATAGTGTCATTCAGAAAAACCTAAGACACACGCTAGCGTGCAGATAGAAGTCTGATTCTGTGATTAAACCTATACCTGTCACACAGCGCAAAAAAAAACAGGCCTCACATCTCTATTCAACCAAATCTGTACTGTTTTAGCTGGTCAAGTTATTTGTAGTGCCCGTAAAAGCACACTTTTTTTTCTGGGTTGAAAAACTATTCCCAAATTTGCCATTCTCAAAATAACTAGTTTCTGGTATTTGAGGCCTACTTGAAATCTATCCCAAAAAGGATATCTTACATTGAAGGTACTGATAGTGTCATTCAGAAAAACCTAAGACACACGCTAGCGTGCAGATAGAAGTCTGATTCTGTGATTAAACCTATACCTGTCACACAGCGCAAAAAAAAAACAGGCCTCACATCTCTATTCAACCAAATCTGTACTGTTTTCGCTGGTCAAGTTATTTGTAGTGACCGTAAAAGCACTTTTTATTTTCTGGATTAAAAAACTATTCCCAAATTTGCCATTCTCAAAATAACTAGTTTGTGGTATTTGAGGCCTACTTGAAATCTATCCCAAAAAGGATATCTTACTTTGAAGGTACTGATAGTGTCATTCAGAAAAACCTAAGACACACGCTAGCGTGCAGATAGAAGTCTGATTCTGTGATTAAACCTATACCTGTCACACAGCGCAAAAAAAAACCGGCCTCACATCTCTATTCAACCAAATCTGTACTGTTTTAGCTGGTCAAGTTATTTGTAGTGACCGTAAAAGCACTTTTTATTTTCTGGATTGAAAAACTATTCCCAAATTTGCCATTCTCAAAATAACTAGTTTCTGGTATTTGAGGCCTACTTGAAATCTATCCCAAAAAGGATATCTTACATTGAAGGTACTGATAGTGTCATTCAGAAAAACCTAAGACACACGCTAGCGTGCAGATAGAAGTCTGATTCTGTGATTAAACCTATACCTGTCACACAGCGCAAAAAAAAACAGGCCTCACATCTCTATTCAACCAAATCTGTACTGTTTTAGCTGGTCAAGTTATTTGTAGTGACCGTAAAAGCACACTTTTTGTTCTGGGTTGAAAAACTATTCCCAAATTTGCCATTCTCAAAATAACTAGTTTGTGGTATTTGAGGCCTACTTGAAATCTATCCCAAAAAGGATATCTTACATTGAAGGTACTGATAGTGTCATTCAGAAAAACCTAAGACACACGCTAGCGTGCAGATAGAAGTCTGATTCTGTGATTAAACCTATACCTGTCACACAGCGCAAAAAAAAACAGGCCTCACATCTCTATTCAACCAAATCTGTACTGTTTTAGCTGGTCAAGTGATTTGTAGTGACCGTAAAAGCACTTTTTATTTTCTGGATTGAAAAACTATTCCCAAATTTGCCATTCTCAAAATAACTAGTTTCTGGTATTTGAGGCCTACTTGAAATCTATCCCAAAAAGGATATCTTACATTGAAGGTACTGATAGTGTCATTCAGAAAAACCTAAGACACACGCTAGCGTGCAGATAGAAGTCTGATTCTGTGATTAAACCTATACCTGTCACACAGCGCAAAAAAAAACAGGCCTCACATTTCTATTCAACCAAATCTGTACTGTTTTAGCTGGTCAAGTTATTTGTATTGACCGTAAAAGCACACTTTTTGTTCTGGGTTGAAAAACTATTCCCAAATTTGCCATTCTCAAAATTGTGGTGAACGGGAACAATGAGGAAAACATCTAATAAGGGACGCGGACGTGGACACGGTCGTGGTGGTGTTAGTGGACCCTCTGGTGCTGGGAGAGGACGTGGCCGTTCTGCCACAGCCACACGTCCTAGTGTACCAACTACCTCAGGTCCCAGTAGCCGCCAGAATTTACAGGGATATTTGGTGGGGCCCAATGCCGTTCTAAGGATGGTAAGGCCTGAGCAGGTACAGGCATTAGTCAATTGGGTGGCCGACAGTGCATCCAGCACGTTCACCTTATCTCCCACCCAGTCTTCTGCAGAAAGCGCACAGATGGCGCATGAAAACCAAGCCCATCAGTCTGTCACATCACCCCCATGCATATCAGGGAAACTGTCTGAGCCTCAAGTTATGCAGCAGTCTCTTATGCTGTTTGAAGACTCTGCTGCCAGGGTTTCCCAAGGGCATCCACCTAGCCCTTCACCAGGGGTGGAAGAGATAGAATGCACTAACGCACAACCACTTATGTTTCCTGATGATGAGGACACGGGAATACCACCTCAGCACGTCTCTGATGATGACGAAACACAGGTGCCAACTGCTGCGTCTTTCTGCAGTGTGCAGACTGAACAGGAGGTCAGGGGTCAAGACTGGGTGGAAGACGATGCAGGGGACGATGAGGTCCTAGACCCCACATGGAATGAAGGTCGTGCCACTGACTTTCACAGTTCGGAGGAAGAGGCAGTGGTGAGACCGAGCCAACAGCGTAGCAAAAGAGGGAGCAGTGGGCAAAATCAGAACACCCGCCGCCAAGAGACTCCGCCTGCTACTGACCGCCGCCATTTTGGACCGAGCACCCCAAAGGCAGCTTCAAGGAGTTCCCTGGCATGGCACTACTTCAAACAATGTGCTGACGACAAGACCCGAGTGGTTTGCACGCTGTGCCATCAGAGCCTGAAGCGAGGCATTAACGTTCTGAACCTTAGCACAACCTGCATGACCAGGCACCTGCATGCAAAGCATGAACTGCAGTGGAGTAAACACCTTAAAAACAAGGAAGTCACTCAGGCTCCCCCTGCTGCCTCTTCTGCTGCTGCCGCCTCGGCTTCTTCTGCTGCTGCCGCCGCCTCGGCCTCTTCCTCTGCCTCTGGAGGAACGTTGGCACCTGCCGCCCAGCAAACATGGGATGTACCACCAACACCACCACCTGCGTCACCAAGCATCTCAACCATGTCACACGGCAGCGTTCAGCTCTCCATCTCACAAACATTTGAGAGAAAGCGTAAATTCCCACCTAGCCACCCTCGATCCCTGGCCCTGAATGCCAGCATTTCTAAACTACTGGCCTATGAAATGCTGTCATTTAGGCTGGTGGACACACACAGCTTCAAACAGCTCATGTCACTTGCTGTCCCACAGTATGTTGTTCCCAGCCGCCACTACTTCTCTAAGAGAGCCGTGCCTTCCCTGCACAAACAAGTGTCCGATAAAATCAAGTGTGCACTGCGCAACGCCATCTGTGGCAAGGTCCACCTAACCACAGATACGTGGACCAGTAAGCACGGCCAGGGATGCTATATCTCCCTAACTGCACACTGGGTAAATGTAGTGGCGGCTGGGCCCCAGGCGGAGAGCTGTTTGGCGCATGTCCTTCCGCCGCCAAGGATCGCAGGGCAACATTCTTTGCCTCCTGTCTCCTCCTCCTCCTACTCAGCTTCCTCCTCCTCTTCTTCCACCTGCTCATCCAGTCAGCCACACACCTTCAGCACCAACTTCAGCACAGCACGGGGTAAACGTCAGCAGGCCATTCTGAAACTCATATGTTTGGGGGACAGGCCCCACACCGCACAGGAGTTGTGGCGGGGTATAGAACAACAGACCGACGAGTGGTTGCTGCCGGTGAGCCTCAAGCCCGGCCTAGTGGTGTGCGATAATGGGCGAAATCTTATTGCAGCTCTGGGACTAGCCGGTTTGACGCACATCCCTTGCCTGGCGCATGTGCTGAATTTGGTGGTGCAGAAGTTCATTCGCAACTACCCTGACATGTCAGAGCTGCTGCATAAAGTGCGGGCCGTCTGTTCGCGCTTCCGGCGTTCACACCCTGCCGCTGCTCGCCTGTCTGAGCTACAGCGTAACTTCGGCCTTTTCGCTCACCGCCTCATATGCGACGTACCCACCAGGTGGAACTCCACCTTGCATATGCTGGACAGACTGTGCGAGCAGCAGCAGGCCATAGTGGAGTTTCAGCTGCAGCACGCACGGGTCAGTCGCACTGTGGATCAGACACACTTCACCACCAATGACTGGGCCTCCATGCGAGACCTGTGTGCCCTGTTGCGCTGTTTCGAGTACTCCACCAACATGGCCAGTGGCGATGACGCCGTTATCAGCGTTACAATACCACTTCTATGTCTCCTTGAGAAAACACTTAGGGCGATGATGGAAGAGGAGGTGGCCCAGGAGGAAGAGGAGGAAGAGGGGTCATTTTTAGCACTTTCAGGCCAGTCTCTTCGAAGTGACTCAGAGGGAGGTTTTTTGCAACACCAGAGGACAGGTACAAATGTGGCCAGACAGGGCCCACTACTGGAGGACGAGGAGGACGAGGATGAGGAGGAGGTGGAGGAGGATGAGGATGAAGCATGTTCACAGCGAGTGGCACCCAAAGCAGCTCGGGCCCATCACTGGTGCGTGGCTAGGGGGAAACACAGGACGATGACGATACGCCTCCCACAGAGGACAGCTTGTCCTTACCTCTGGGCAGCCTGGCACACATGAGCGACTACATGCTGCAGTGCCTGCGCAACGACAGCAGAGTTGCCCACATTTTAACGTGTGCGGACTACTGGGTTGCCACCCTGCTGGATCCCCGGTACAAAGACAATGTGCCCACCTTACTTCCTACACTGGAGCGTGATAGGAAGATGCGCGAGTAAGAGCGCATGTTGGTAGACGCGCTACTGAGAGCATTCCCAAATGTCACAGGGGAACCAGTGGAAGCCCAAGGCGAAGGCAGAGGAGGAGCAAGAGGTCGCCAACGCAGCTGTGTCACGCCCAGCTCCTCTGAGGGCAGGGTTAGCATGGCAGAGATGTGGAAAAGTTTTGTCAACACGCCACAGCTAAGTGCACCACCACCTGATACGGAACGTGTTAGCAGGAGGCAACATTTCACTAACATGGTGGAACAGTACCTGTGCACACCCCTCCACGTACTGACTGATGGTTCGGCCCCATTCAGCTTCTGGGTCTCCAAATTGTCCACGTGGCCAGAGCTAGCCTTTTATGCCTTGGAGGTGCTGGCCTGCCCGGCGGCTAGCGTTTTGTCTGAACGTGTATTCAGCACGGCAGGGGGCGTCATTACAGACAAACGCAGCCGCCTGTCTACAGCCAATGTGGACAAGCTGACGTTCATAAAAATGAACCAGGCATGGATCCCACAGGACCTGTCCATCCCTTGTGCAGATTAGATATTAACTACCTCCCCTTAACAATATATTATTCTACTCCAGGGCACTTCCTCATTCAATACTATTTTTAATTTCATTTTACCATTATATTGCGGGGCAACCCAAAGTTCAATGAACCTCTCCTCTGTCTGGGTGCCGGGGCCTAAATGTGTGACAGTGGCCTGTTCCAGTGGTGGGTGACGTGAAGCCTGATTCTCTGCTATGACATGAAGACTTATTCTGTGCTGACATGAAGCCAGATACTCTGTTACGCGACCTCTCTCCTCTGCCTGGGTGCCTGGGCCTAAATATGTGACAGTGGCCTGTTCCAGTGGTGGGTGACATGATGCCTGATTCTCTGCTATGACATGAAGACTTATTCTGTGCTGACATGAAGCCAGATTCTCTGTTACGCGACCTCTCTCCTCTGCCTGGGTGCCTGGGCCTAAATATGTGACAGTGGCCTGTTCCAGTGGTGGGTGACGTGAAGCCTGATTCTCTGCTATGACATGAAGACTGATTCTGCGCTGACATAAGACTAGATTCTCTGTTACAGGACCTCTCTCCTCTGTCTGGGTGCCGGAGCCTAAATGTGTGACAGTGGCCTGTTCCAGTGGTGGGTGACGTGAAGCCTGATTCTCTGCTATGACATGAAGACTGATTCTGCGCTGACATAAGGCCAGATTCTCTGTTACAGGACCTCTCTCCTCTGTCTGGGTGCCGGGGCCTAAATGTGTGACAGTGGCCTGTTCCAGTGGTGGGTGACGTGAAGCCTGATTCTCTGCTATGACATGAAGACTGATTCTGCGCTGACATAAGACTAGATTCTCTGTTACAGGACCTCTCTCCTCTGTCTGGGTGCCGGAGCCTAAATGTGTGACAGTGGCCTGTTCCAGTGGTGGGTGACGTGAAGCCTGATTCTCTGCTATGACATGAAGACTGATTCTGCGCTGACATAAGGCCAGATTCTCTGTTACAGGACCTCTCTCCTCTGTCTGGGTGCCGGGGCCTAAATGTGTGACAGTGGCCTGTTCCAGTGGTGGGTGACGTGAAGCCTGATTCTCTGCTATGACATGAAGACAGATTCTGCGCTGACATAACGCCAGATTCTCTGCTACGGGACCGCTCTCCCCTGTCTGGGTGTCGGGGCCTAAATGTGTGACAGTGGCCTGTTCCAGTGGTGGGTGACGTGAAGCCTGATTCTCTGCTATGACATGAAATCTGATTCTGCGCTGACATAAGGCCAGATTCTCTGTTACGGGACCTCTCTCCTCTGCCTCGGTGCCTGGGCCTAAATGTGTGACAGTGGCCTGTTCCAGTGGTGGGTGACGTGATGCCTGATTCTCTGCTATGACATGAAGACAGATTCTGTGCTGACATAAGGCCAGATTCTCTGTTACGGGACCTCTCTCCTCTGCCTGGGTGCCTGGGCCTAAATGTGTGACAGTGGCCTGTTCCAGTGGTGGGTGACGTGAAGCCTGATTCTCTGCTATGACATGAAGACTGATTCTGCGCTGACATAAGGCCAGATTCTCTGTTACGGGACCTCTCTCCTCTGCCTGGGCCTAAATGTGTGACAGTGGCCTGTTCCAGTGGTGGGTGACGTGAAGCCTGATTCTCTGCTATGACATGAAGACTGATTCTGCGCTGACATAAGGCCAGATTCTCTGTTACGGGACCTCTCTCCTCTGCCTGGGTGCCTGGGCCTAAATGTGTGACAGTGGCCTGTTCCAGTGGTGGGTGACGTGAAGCCTGATTCTCTGCTATGACATGAAGACTGATTCTGCGCTGACATAAGGCCAGATTCTCTGTTACGGGACCTCTCTCCTCTGCCTGGGTGCCTGGGCCTAAATGTGTGACAGTGGCCTGTTCCAGTGGTGGGTGACGTGAAGCCTGATTCTCTGCTATGACATGAAGACTGATTCTGTGCTGACATAAGGCCAGATTCTCTGTTACGGGACCTCTCTGCTCTGCCTGGATGCCTGGGCCTAAATGTGTGACAGTGGCCTGTTCCAGTGGTGGGTGACGTGAAGCCTGATTCTCTGCTATGACATGAAGACTGATTCTGCGCTGACATAAGGCCAGATTCTCTGTTACGGGACCTCTCTCCTCTGCCTGGGTGCCTGGGCCTAAATGTGTGACAGTGGCCTGTTCCAGTGGTGGGTGACGTGATGCCTGATACTCTGCTATGACATGAAGACAGATTCTGTGCTGACATAAGGCCAGATTCTCTGTTACAGGACCTCTCTCCTCTGTCTGGGTGCCGGGGCCTAAATGTGTGACAGTGGCCTGTTCCAGTGGTGGGTGACGTGAAGCCTGATTCTCTGCTATGACATGAAGACTGATTCTGCGCTGACATAAGGCCAGATTCTCTGTTACAGGACCTCTCTCCTCTGTCTGGGTGCCGGGGCCTAAATGTGTGACAGTGGCCTGTTCCAGTGGTGGGTGACGTGAAGCCTGATTCTCTGCTATGACATGAAGACAGATTCTGTGCTGACATAAGGCCAGATTCTCTGTTACAGGACCTCTCTCCTCTGTCTGGGTGCCGGGGCCTAAATGTGTGACAGTGGCCTGTTCCAGTGGTGGGTGACGTGAAGCCTGATTCTCTGCTATGACATGAAGACTGATTCTGCGCTGATATAAGGCCAGATTCTCTGTTACGGGACCTCTCTCCTCTGCCTGGGTGCCTGGGCTTAAATGTGTGACAGTGGCCTGTTCCAGTGGTAGGTGACGTGATGCCTGATTCTCTGCTATGACATGAAGACAGATTCTGTGCTGACATCAGGCCAGATTCTCTGTTACAGGACCTCTCTCCTCTGTCTGGGTGCCGGGGCCTAAATGTGTGACAGTGGCCTGTTCCAGTGGTGGGTGACGTGAAGCCTGATTCTCTGCTATGACATGAAGACTGACTCTGTGCTGACATGAAGCCAGATTCTCTGCTATGGCATGAAGAGACTGATTCTGTGCTGACATGAAGCCAGATTCTTTGCTATGGCATGAAGAGACTGATTCTCTGCTGACGTGAAGCCAGATTCTCTGCTATGGGACCTCTGTCCAATTGATATTGGGTCATTTTTATTTTTTTTATTTTTATTTTAATTCATTTCCCTATCCACATTTGTTTGCAGGGGATTTACCTACATGTTGCTGCCTTTTGCAGCCCTCTAGCTCTTTCCTGGGCTGTTTTACAGCCTTTTTAGTGCCCAAATTTTGGGTCCCCATTGACTTCAATGGGGTTCGGGACGAAGTTCGGTTCGGAACATTTCCGTGAAGTTCGGCCGAACTTCTCGAACCCGAACATCCAGGTGTTCGCTCAACTCTACTTGGGGCCATTTACTAGCTTAAAGCTCAAAAGCAACAAAATGCCACCTGGTTCTGGCGAACTGTCCTGTGTGGATGTTTTCCTCAGCACGGTCTCGCAGCAGATTGAGGATCTACTGTACATCCTTCTCACTGTTCTAACCTTGACCGGGTCCATGCCACCGCTGTTTCTGATCTAGAAAGTGACCTTTCGATAGTCATCAAACCCTCCGATAAAGGAGGTAACACGGTCGTGATGGACCATGGTAAATATAGAAGTGTGTGTGCGAGTCTTTGCTGGGGGACCCTTCCACATACAAAGTTTTGGCACGTAATCCCTCTGAGGAGTACAAAAAACAACTTAAGATCATCCTTGATGAGGCTAAACTGTCACGGATCATCACAGATGATGAATATAAGTTTCTGTTACCCACCCACCCGCGTTTGGCAACGTTTTATTGCCTTCCCAAATTACACAAGGGGACGCACCCTCTTAAGGGGCGTCACATTGTGTCTGGAGTGGGGAATCTTTGCCAGAATGTGGGGATTTATGTTGATCGGGTCCTTGCCCCTTTCGTTACAGCATTCCCCTCATATACTCGAGACACTACGCACCTGTTAAAACAACTAGAAGGAATTCATACTAAAGATGGAAGTATGTTAGCTAGCATTGATGTTGAAGCATTCCACATTCCTTGGGCATTAGAGCAGTTGAGCATTTTTTGAGCAGCCGTGGATGTCAGTACAGCTCCCACAGCTTATTTGTTCTCTCTTTATTGGAATTCACGCTGACTTGTAATGTGTTTTCTTTTAATGGCAGGATCTACCACCAGTTCAGGGGCACGGCGATGGGGAGTTCTTGTGCCCCTTCGTATGCCAACCTGTTCCTGGGCTGGAGGGAAGAGACCCTGGTCTTTAGAGATGAATGATCTACTCTCATGGACCAGGTGGGGCTGTGGGCGCGGTACATTGATGACATCTTCATTATATGGAACGGTAGCGTGGATTTTCTCAATAATAACAATATCGGCTTGCACTTCACCTGTGAGGCAGACTGTAAACGGTTGCCGTTTCTCGATGTTCTTTTTTCAAAGACCGATGACGGTGAACTTGAAACGTCTGTCTATAGAAAACCCACATCTACTAACACTTTGCTTAGGTGGGAGAGCAGTCATCCTCTCCCGCTTAAGCGTGGCATCCCCAAGGGACAATACCTCCGGCTCAGGAGGAACTATTCTACCAGGTGTGAAATTATTAGGCAGGTGAAGGACTTGCGGGAGAGGTCTCAGCAGCGAGACTATCCAGATAAAGTCTTGAGGAGAGCTTTTAAATCAGCACTCCATGAGAATAGAACGACTCTCCTGACTCCTAAATCCAATCAAGTGCAGACTATCAAAGTAATTCGTCCAATCACTACATTTGATAGGGCTGCAGGTGAGATTCGTGAGATCTTTGGGAAAAATTGTGCGTAGTCTCCACGACAGGTTAGTATCCAGTGAATTTATTCCGCCTATGTACACTGACTCTGCATGGTTAAAATCTAATGTTAAGGGTTGCTACAGGTGCAGTGGCTGTATTGCTTGCAGTCATTTACGTACTGGGAAGACGTTCCGCAGTACTGTTACAGGCAAGGAATACTCCATTCACCATTTTATTAATTGCCGTACCCGTGGGGTGATATATCTCCTGACATGCGAATGTGGCAGGGGGTATGTGGGTAAAACTATCCATGAACTTCGCAGAAGGGTTGGCGAACACTTAAGTGACATCTCTAAAGCCAAAGATACACCTGTGGCCAATCACATTCATAGCCACCACAATGGGAAAGCCCGTATAACAGTAATGGGCATAGACCGTGTCTTCCCTCCGCGGCTTGGGGGGGATTTGGACCGCGCCATTCTCCAACGTGAACTTCGTTGGATTTATTACTTGAAAACTATGGCCCCATTAGGCATGAATGAATAACTTAACTTCAGCTGCTACATATGATACCCCCTTTTTTTGTTTAATATATGCATTGTTCTGGGTTCTCTTTGTCGCTCTGGTCCTCACATTGTATTGTAGCTAATTGGTTTCCTGTTTGAGGCTGGTGTCTCTTTAGCCAGCCAATTATAGCTCTGTATTATGATTTTACAAAAATATGTTACCATGGGGCACTGTTACACTACAGGCTCCAATTGCCACCCGTGATGAGAGTTTTTTTTTCTCTCAGGCTATGAGCTGAGCGCTGCGATTGGCCAGCGCTACAGCATGGGAGAATGAGACGCCGGCAGGTTCCCCTGGGTGGAGCATAACTATGAAGATACCGGAGGCTATACCGGGAGAACGGAGCGGCGCCCAGGGATAATAGTAAGTGCAGGGAGATCCCTGGGCGCCGCTCTCCATGTCTGTATAGTTAGTTTAGATGTTTTATTCTAGTGAAAGGTCCTCTTTAATACATAATGCTTAGTACAATAGGGCTGGAGGGGTTAAAAAAAATATATTATAATTTAACTCACCTTAATCCACTTGTTCGCGCAGCCCGGCTTCTCTTTTGTCTTCTTCTTTGAGGAATAGGACCTTTGATGACGTCACTGCGCTCATCACATGGTCCATCACATGATCTTTTACCATGGTGATGGATCACGTGACGGACCATGTGATGTGCGTAGTGACGTCACCACAGGTCCTTTTCCTGTGCACAGCAAAGATGAAGACAGAAGAGAAGCCGGGCTGCTCGAACAAGTGGATTAATTTTATTTTTTTTAACCCCTTCAGCCCAATTGTACTATGCATTCTGTATTAACCATGTTATAAGGGAAAATAATAATGATCGGGTCTCCATCCCGATCGTCTCCTAGCAACCGTGCGTGAAAATTGCACCGCATCCGCACTTGCTTGCGGATGCTTGCGATTTTCACGCAGCCCCATTCACTTCTATGGGGCCTGCGTTGCGTGGAAAACGCACAAAGAGGTGCATGCTGCGATTTTCACGCAACGCACAAAGAAAAACTAATTGTTAAAAAAAAAAAAGGAAAGAAGCGATTTACAAGTGCAGGGGAAGGATAGTGAGAGGATTCATTTCACAGGTAGGGAGAGAGGTGTGTAGATGCTAGGGAGAGTCATAGGAAAATCCTCATTGTGAAAAAAAAAAAAGCGATTTATAAGTGCAGGGAAACATTACTTGGGAATGCAGATAGTCTCATAATACAGCTCTGTCATTCAAGCAATTAGTTATTTGGGTGCAAGTGCTATGTTGAAAAGACTTTAGTGGCTTTTATCTGTGGAAAAAGATTAATAAATATGCAGGTCACTTTTGCTGTTAACTTCGCTGATATTATTTAATGGCTTATTTCAGTATAATATGAGAAATATTTGTGCAGGTCACTTTTGTTGTTATTTGCGCTAAAAGCATTTATTCCCATATTTCTAGAGAAAAAGAGAAAAGTAGACTAAGTAGCATATTTGCTTTTATTTGCGCTAAAAGCATTTCTTGTCATATTCCACTACAATACGAGAAAAATAGATGCAGTTCACATTTGGTGTTATTTGCGCTAAAAGCGTTTATTGTCATATTTCACTACAATACGAGAAAAATAGACACAGTTAAAATTTGGTGACATTTGCGCTAAAAGCGTTTATTGACAAATTTAGAGAGAAAAATAGACTAAGTTGATATTTGCTGTTATTTGCGCTAAAAGTGCTTCTTGTCATATTTCACTCCAATACGAGAAAAATAGATGCAGTTCACATTTGGTGTTATTTGCGCTAAAAGCGTTTAATGCCATATTTCTAGAGAAAAAGAGAAAAATAGACAGTTCATCTTTGGTGTTATTAGCACTAAAATAGTTTCTTGTCATATTTCACTACAATACGAGACAAATAAACTCAGTTCACATTTGGTGTTATTTGCGATAAAAGCGTTTATTGCCATATTTCTAGAGAAAAAGAGAAAAATAGACTAAGTTCATATTGCTGTTATTTGTGCTAAAAGCGTTTCTTGTCATATTTCACTACAATATGAGAAAAATAAACACAGTTCACATTTGATGTTATTTGCGATGAAAACATTTATTGCCATATTTCTAGTGAAAAAGAGAAAAATAGACTTAGTTCATATTTGCTGCTATTTGTGATAAAAGCATTTCTTGTAATATTTCACTCCAATACGAGAAAAATAAACGCAGTTCACATTTGGCGTTATTTGCATTAAAAGCATTTATTGCCATATTTATAGAGAAAAAGATAAAAATTTACTACGTTTATATTTGCTGTTATTTGCGCTAAAAACGTTTCTTTTCGTATTTCACTCCAATAAGAGAAAAAAATATGCAGTTCACATTTGGTGTTATTTGCACTAAAAGCGTTTATTGACATATTTCTGGAGAAAAAGAGAAAAATAAACTAAGTTTATATTTTCTGCTATTTGCGCTAAAAGCGTTTCTTGTCATATTTCACTTCAATACGAGAAGCATAAACGCAGTTCACAATTGGTGTTATTTGCGCCCAGTTTCAGCCAGTCAAGGCTCCACCAAAAAAAAAAAAAAAAAAGGAGTTCTAGTGCTGAGTGTGATTTTGTGGGAGTGATTGCAGGTGGCTGAGTGTGGTTTGAAGCAGAGATCCTTGAAAGTAAAGTTTTTGCATTTTAGTACTGCCATTTAAAACTTTTTTTTTTCCTCTGCTGGGTGTTGCCATTTAAACCCTTTTTTTTTTCTCGGCTTGATTAAGGGGAGTGGCCTGGGCAACCAGGTGCTATAAATTGAACCACTAGACTCTTTAGGGCTTGCTCTTCCTGAGGCTTGCTCAACTAAATGGGCTTCTTAGTTTAAGAAAAAGAGTTGGAAACTAAGGTTGGATATAATTTCCTTGTGTGTTGTTGGCTTAATTCTAAGTAGTCCTTCAACTACAGCAGACAGGGCCTAATTCTAAATCATATTTACTATTTTTTTTTTTTACTGTTGTAATCCCCATTTAGTATGTGTTGCACAATTGACAACGCAGTCCAGTGCACATCTTGCATGATGTATGCAGTCCTGGAACAGCCGTTCGAGGGTGTATATCTTTGTTCAAGATGTGAGCAAATAGCCCTTTTGGAATCGCAAATCGAGTCTCTAAACGGGCAAGTTGCAACACTGAGAGGCATTGACAATTTGAAAAAGAGTTTGCTTCTCACCGAGCAAGCACTCTTTGGGGTAGATGAGGGGGAGGGTGACAGAGAGGAGGCTGAGGAAAGTGAGGTAGCTAGCTGGGTAACAGTTAGAAAGCGGGGTCGAGGGAAGAGTGCCAGGGAGGCTAGCCCTGATCTGACACACCCCAAGTTTGCACGTTTGGCAGATGAGGGGGATGTCAGTCCAGGGACGGCACTGCTGCAGCCGGACACTTCCTCTGCCAGTCAGGGGAATGTCAGCTCCAGTAAGCAGGGAACCAGGAGAGCAGGGCAGGCCAGACAGGTGCTGGTAGTGGGAGACTCCATTATTAGGGGAACAGATAGGGAAATCTGTCACAAAGACCGTGATCGCCGAACAGTGTGCTGTCTTCCTGGCGCTAGAGTTCGACACATCGCGGATCGGGTTGACAGATTCCTGGGAGGGGCTGAAGAAGATCAAGCGGTCATGGTCCATATCGGAACCAATGACAAAGTTAGAGGTAGGTGGAGAGTCCTTAAAAATGATTTCAGGGATTTAGGTCAAAAGCTTAGGGCAAGGACCTCAAAGGTAGTATTTTCCGAAATACTGTCTGTACCACGAGCCACACAAGAAAGGCAGTGGGAGATTAGGGAGATTAACAAGTGGCTCAAGAACTGGTGTAGGAAGGAGGGGTTTGGGTTCCTGGAGAACTGGGCCGACTTCTCTATCGGCTACAGGCTCTATCGTAGGGACGGCTGCACCTCAATGGGGAAGGGGCAGCTGTGCTGGGGAGAAAGATGGCTAGAAGGCTGGAGGAGTGTTTAAACTAGGGACTGGGGGGAGGGAAATTACACTATAGGAGGGGAAGATAGTGCAGATAGAGACCTGGGGCAAGGTAGTGGGACTGGGGGAGGAATGGAAGGAGGGACTAGAACAGTTCAGAAGGAAAGGTGTAGGGTAAAAAATATACATAAACCTCTCAAATGTATGTATACTAATGCCAGAAGCCTGACTAATAAAACTGGGGAGCTGGAATTAGTGATGTGTGAGGAGAACTATGACATAGTGGGAATAACTGAGACATGGCTGGATGATAGCTATGACTGGGCAGTTAATCTACAAGGTTACAGTCTGTTTAGAAAGGATCGTCAAAACCGGAGAGGGGGAGGGGTTTGCCTTTATGTAAAGTCTTATCTAAAGCCCACACTCCGTGACGATATAAGTGAGGGACATGAATGTGGAGTCACTGTGGGTAGAGATACATGGAGCTAAAAACAACAATAAATTACTAATAGGAGTTTACTATAAGCCACCTAATATACCAGAGTCCACAGAAAATCTACTACTAAACGAGATAGACGAGGCGGCAAATCATAATGAGGTGGTTATTATGGGGGACTTCAACTACCCAGATATAGACTGGGAAACTGAAACTTGTATATCTCATAAGGGAAACAGGTTCTTGGCAATAACCAAAGACAATTACCTCTCCCAACTGGTTCAGGACTCGACTAGAGGGACGGCCATACTGGACTTAGTATTAACCAATAGGCCTGACAGAACAACAGACGTGCAGGTTGGTGGACACCTGGGAAATAGTGACCATAAAGTAATAACCTTCCAATTATCTTTCAAAAGAGCGTTTCTACAGGGAGGATGTCACCGCCAGATCTCTGAGAAGTTCTGACAGACGTTCTTCAGTACCTCTTGCATGATGTTCTTTTATTTTGGTTTCCTTTTGTCATCTCTCCTCCCTCTCCTAGCTGTCATCTATAAGCAGTGATTGCCTCCCTTTATATCACCTCCCATACTGCTTTACTTTGCGGTTTATACCACTTCCTGGATTGTGCTCACTGCTAGATGCTGCAACTGCTGGTTCCTCAGATAAGTCTATTCCTTTATTTGTGTTTTCCTGTTGGCTTGATTCTAGGTGACCCTGACTCCCTCCGTATTGAGTGCAGGGAGCCGGTGGTCGTGTCCCCTCACTATTATAGGGATTTCAGGTGTTACTCAGTCTAGGTACGGGGCATGCAACTTTCTATCATTAAGACCTTTGCATGGGCTGAGCAGTCAGGGAGAGCTCTAGGGCTTTTGTAGGGCTCACCCATATGTTCCTTAGTTTGGGATCAAGTCAGTTGGATCTTTATTTGTGACTTCTAGTTTTCTGCATAACCATCCGTGACAGAGGAACAAAAATACCAAACTTCAAAAAAGCTAAATTTAGCCAACTAAGAGAGGCCTTAGGCCTAACTAACTGGGACAAAGTCCTCAAAAATAAAAATACAGCAACAAAATGGGATATCTTTAAAAACATCCTAAAATCTCATTGTGAGAGGTACATACCGTATGGGAATAAAAGGTTAAGGAACAAAAAGAAACCAATGTGGATAAATAGAACTGTAAAGAAAGCAATAAATGACAAAAAGAAAGCATATAAATTACTAAAACAGGAGGGTAGCACGGAAGCACTGAAAAACTATAAGGAAAAAAATAGAACATGTAAAAAACAAATAAAAACGGCCAAACTAGAGACCGAGAGATTAATTGCCAAAGAGAGTAAAACTAACCCTAAAATGTTCTTCAATTATATAAATGTTAAAAAGTATAAATCTGAAGGTGTCGGCCCTTTAAAGAGTAATGAGGGGGGAGTCGCAGAGAGCAACGAGGAGAAAGCAAAGTTGTTAAATATTTTTTCTCCAATGTATTCACTGAGGAAAATAAACTGTCAGATGACATGCAGAATGTAAAAATAAATTCCCCATTAAAAGTGTCCTGTCTGACCCAGGAAGAAGTACATCAGCGACTTAAAAAGATTAAAATAGACAAATCGCCAGGACCAGATGGCATACACCCCCGTATCCTAAGGGAATTAAGTAATGTCATAGCCAGACCCTTATTTCTGATATTTGCGGACTCTATACTGACAGGGAATGTCCCACAGGATTGGCGCATGGCAAATGTGGTGCCAATATTCAAAAAGGGTCCAAAAACAGAGCCTGGAAACTATAGGCCGGTAAGTTTAACATCTGTTGTGGGTAAACTGTTTGAAGGTTTTCTGAGAGATGCTATCTTAGAGCATCTCAACGGAAATAAGCAAATAACGCCATATCAGCATGGCTTCGTGAGGGATCGGTCATGCCAAACTAATTTAATCAGTTTCTATGAGGAGGTAAATTCTAGACTTGACAGCGGCGAATCAATGGATGTCGTATATCTGGACTTCTCCAAAGTATTTGACACTGTACCACATAAAAGGTTAGTATATAAAATGAGAATGCTCGGACTGGGAGAAAACATCTGTATGTGGGTAAGTAACTGGCTCAATGATAGAAAACAGAGGGTGGTTATTAACGGTACACACTCAGATTGGGTCACTATCACTAGTGGGGTACCTCAGGGGTCAGTATTGGGCCCTATTCTCTTCAATATATTTATTAATGATCTTGTAGAAGGCTTGCATAGTAAAGTATCAATTTTCGCTGATGACACTAAACTGTGTAAAGTAATTAACACTGAAGAGGACAGTATACTACTACAGAGGGATCTGGATAGATTTGAGGCTTGGGCAGATAAGTGGCAGATGAGGTTTAACACTGACAAATGTAAAGTTATGCACATGGGAAGGAATAATGCAAGTCACCCGTACATACTAAATGATAAAACACTCGGTAACACTGACATGGAAAAGGATCTAGGAATTTTAATAAACAGCAAACTAAGCTGCAAAAACCAGTGTCAGGCAGCTGCTGCCAAGGCCAATAAGATAATGGTTTGCTTTAGAAGGGACATAGATGCCCGTGATAAGAACATAGTCCTACCACTTTACAAATCTCTAGTCAGACCACACATGTCTGACTAGTTCTGGGCTCCTGTAAACAAGGCAGACATAGCAGAGCTGGAGAAGGCCCAGAGGAGGGCAACTAAAGTAATAACTGGAATGGGGCAACTACAGTACCCTGAAAGATTATCAAAATTAGGGTTATTCACTTTAGAAAAAAGACGACTGAGGGGAGATCTAATTAACCTCCTCAGGACCGCCGTACGCAGGATTGCGTCTTTGCGGCGGTCCTGTTGTTCTGGGTGGACGCGCCGGTGCGTCCTCTCGCGAGACGCGAGATTTCCTGTGAACGCGCGCACACAGGCGCGCGCGTTCACAGGATCGGAAGGTAAGCGAGTGGATCTCCAGCCTGCCAGCGGCGATCGTTCGCTGGCAGGCTGGAGATGTGATTTTTTTAACCCCTAACAGGTATATTAGACGCTGTTTTGATAACAGCGTCTAATATACCTGCTACCTGGTCCTCTGGTGGTCCCCTTTGTTTGGATCGACCACCAGAGGACACAGGCAGCTCAGTAATATGTTGCACCAAGCACCACTACACTACACCCCCCCCCCCCCCGTCACTTATTAACCCCTTATTAGCCCTTGATCACCCCTGATCATCCCATATAGACTCCCTGATCACCCCCCTGTCATTGATTACCCCCCTGTCATTGATCAACCCCCTGTAAAGCTCCATTCAGATGTCCGCATGATTTTTACGGATCCACTGATAGACTGATCGGATCCGTAAAAATCATACGGACGTCTGAATGCAGCCTTACAGGGGAGTGATCAATGACGGAGGTGATCACCCCATATAGACTCCCTGATCACCCCCCTGTCATTGATCACCCCCCTGTAAAGCTCCATTCAGATGTCCGCATGATTTTTACGGATCCACTGATAGACTGATCGGATCCGTAAAAATCATACGGACGTCTGAATGCAGCCTTACAGGGGAGTGATCAATGACTGTGGTGATCACCCCATATCAAACGGACGTCTGAATGGAGCCTTACAGGGGAGTGATCAATGACTGTGGTGATCACCCCATATAGACTCCCTGATCACCCCCGTCATTGATTACCCCCCTGTCATTGATCACCCCCCTGTAAAGCTCCATTCAGATGTCCGCATGATTTTTACGGATCCACTGATAGACTGATCGGATCCGTAAAAATCATACGGACGTCTGAATGCAGCCTTACAGGGGCGTGATCAATGACTGTGGTGATCACCCCATATAGACTCCCTGATCACCCCCCTGTCATTGATTACCCCTCTGTCATTGATCACCCCCCTGTAAAGCTCCATTCAGATGTCCGCATGATTTTTACGGATCCACTGATAGACTGATCGGATCCGTAAAAATCATACGGACGTCTGAATGCAGCCTTACAGGGGAGTGATCAATGACTGTGGTGATCACCCCATATAGACTCCCTGATCACCCCCCTGTCATTGATTACCCCTGTGTCATTGATCACCCCCCTGTAGAGCTCCATTCAGATGTCCGCATGATTTTTACGGATCCACTGATAGACTGATCGGATCCGTAAAAATCATACGGACGTCTGAATGCAGCCTTACAGGGGAGTGATCAATGACTGTGGTGATCACCCCATATAGACTCCCTGATCACCCCCCTGTCATTGATTACCCCTCTGTCATTGATCACCCCCCTGTAAAGCTCCATTCAGATGTCCGCATGATTTTTACGGATCCACTGATAGACTGATCGGATCCGTAAAAATCATACGGACGTCTGAATGCAGCCTTACAGGGGAGTGATCAATGACGGAGGTGATCACCCCATATAGACTCCCTGATCACCCCCCTGTCATTGATTACCCCTCTGTCATTGATCACCCCCCTGTAAAGCTCCATTCAGATGTCCGCATGATTTTTACGGATCCACTGATAGACTGATCGGATCCGTAAAAATCATACGGACGTCTGAATGCAGCCTTACAGGGGAGTGATCAATGACTGTGGTGATCACCCCATATAGACTCCCTGATCACCCCCCTGTCATTGATTACCCCTCTGTCATTGATCACCCCCCTGTAAAGCTCCATTCAGATGTCCGCATGATTTTTACGGATCCACTGATAGACTGATCGGATCCGTAAAAATCATACGGACGTCTGAATGCAGCCTTACAGGGGGGTGATCAATGACAGTTGGGTGATCACCCCATATAGACTCCCTGATCACCCCCCTGTCATTGATCACCCCCCTGTCATTGATCCCCCCCCTGTAAAGCTCCATTCAGATGTCCGCATGATTTTTACGGATCCACTGATAGACTGATCGGATCCGTAAAAATCATACGGACGTCTGAATGCAGCCTTACAGGGGAGTGATCAATGACGGAGGTGATCACCCCATATAGACTCCCTGATCACCCCCCTGTCATTGATTACCCCTCTGTCATTGATCACCCCCCTGTAAAGCTCCATTCAGATGTCCGCATGATTTTTACGGATCCACTGATAGACTGATCGGATCCGTAAAAATCATACGGACGTCTGAATGCAGCCTTACAGGGGAGTGATCAATGACTGTGGTGATCACCCCATATAGACTCCCTGATCACCCCCCTGTCATTGATTACCCCTCTGTCATTGATCACCCCCCTGTAAAGCTCCATTCAGATGTCCGCATGATTTTTACGGATCCACTGATAGACTGATCGGATCCGTAAAAATCATACGGACGTCTGAATGCAGCCTTACAGGGGGGTGATCAATGACAGTTGGGTGATCACCCCATATAGACTCCCTGATCACCCCCCTGTCATTGATCACCCCCCTGTCATTGATCCCCCCCCCCCCCCCCTGTAAGGCTGCATTCAGTCTTTTTTTTGGCCCAAGTTAGCGGAATTTTTTTTTTTTTCTTACAAAGTCACATATTCCACTAACTTGTGACAAAAAATAAAATCTCACATGAACTCACCATACCCCTCACGGAATCCAAATGCGTAAAATTTTTTAGACATTTATATTCCAGACTTCTTCTCACGCTTTAGGGCCCCTAGAATGCCAGGGCAGTATAACTACCCCACAAGTGACCCCATTTTGGAAAGAAGACAACCCAAGGTATTCTGTGAGGGGCATGGCGAGTTCCTAGAATTTTTTATTTTTTGTCACAAGTTAGTGGAAAATGATGATTTTTTTTTTTTATTTTTTTTTTCATACAAAGTCTCATATTCCACTAACTTGTGACAAAAAATAAAAACTTCCATGAACTCACTATGCCCATCAGCGAATACCTTGGGGTCTCTTCTTTCCAAAATGGGGTCACTTGTGGGGTAGTTATACTGCCCTGGCATTCTAGGGGCCCAAATGTGTGGTAAGGAGTTTGAAATCAAATTCTGTAAAAAATGACGAGTGAAATCCGAAAGGTGCTCTTTGGAATATGGGCCCCTTTGCCCACCTAGGCTGCAAAAAAGTGTCACACATCTGGTATCTCCGTACTCAGGAGAAGGTGGGGAATGTGTTTTGGGGTGTCATTTTACATATACCCATGCTGGGTGAGAGAAATATCTTGGCAAAAGACAACTTTTCCCATTTTTTTATACAAAGTTGGCATTTGACCAAGATATTTATCTCACCCAGCATGGGTATATGTAAAAAGACACCCCAAAACACATTCCCCAACTTCTACTGAATACGGAGATACCAGATGTGTGACACTTTTTTGCAGCCTAGGTGGGCAAAGGGGCCCACATTCCAAAGAGCACCTTTCGGATTTCACTCGTCATTTTTTACAGAATTTGATTTCAAACTCCTTACCACACATTTGGGCCCCTAGAATGCCAGGGCAGTATAACTACCCCACAAGTGACCCCATTTTGGAAAGAAGAGACCCCAAGGTATTCGCTGATGGGCATAGTGAGTTCATGGAAGTTTTTATTTTTTGTCATAAGTTAGTGGAATATGAGACTTTGTATGAAAAAAAAAAAAAAAAAAAAATCAGCATTTTCCACTAACTTGCGACAAAAAATAAAAAATTCTAGGAACTCGCCATGCCCCTCACGGAATACCTTGGGGTGTCTTCTTTCCAAAATGGGGTCACTTGTGGGGTAGTTATACTGCCCTGGCATTCTAGGGGCCCAAATGTGTGGTAAGGAGTTTGAAATCAAATTCTGTAAAAAATGACCTGTGAAATCCGAAAGGTGCTGTTTGGAATATGGGCCCCTTTGCCCACCTAGGCTGCAAAAAAGTGTCACACATCTGGTATCTCTGTATTCAGGAGAAGTTGAGGAATGTGTTTTGGGGTGTCTTTTTACATATACCCATGCTGGGTGAGATAAATATCTTGGTCAAATGCCAACTTTGTATAAAAAAATGGGAAAAGTTGTATTTTGCCAAGATATTTCTCTCACCCAGCATGGGTATATGTAAAATGACACCCCAAAACACATTCCCCACCTTCTCCTGAGTACGGAGATACCAGATGTGTGACACTTTTTTGCAGCCTAGGTGGGCAAAGGGGCCCATATTCCAAAGAGCACCTTTCGGATTTCACAGGTCATTTTTTACAGAATTTGATTTCAAACTCCTTACCACACATTTGGGCCCCTAGAATGCCAGGGCAGTATAACTACCCCACAAGTGACCCCATTTTGGAAAGAAGAGACCCCAAGGTATTTCGTGATGGGCATAGTGAGTTCATGGAAGTTTTTATTTTTTGTCACAAGTTAGTGGAATATGAGACTTTGTAAGAAAAAAAAAAAAAAAAAAAATCATCATTTTCCGCTAACTTGTGACAAAAAATAAAAAGTTCTATGAACTCACTATGCCCATCAGCGAATACCTTAGGGTGTGTACTTTCCGAAATGGGGTCATTTGTGGGGTGTTTGTACTGTCTGGCCATTGTAGAACCTCAGGAAACATGACAGGTGCTCAGAAAGTCAGAGCTGCTTCAAAAAGCGGAAATTCACATTTTTGTACCATAGTTTGTAAACGCTATAACTTTTACCCAAACCATTTTTTTTTTACCCAAACATTTTTTTTTTATCAAAGACATGTAGAACAATAAATTTTGTGCAAAATTTATATATGGATGTCGTTTTTTTTGCAAAATTTTACAACTGAAAGTGAAAAATTTCATTTTTTTGCAAAAAAATCGTTAAATTTCGATTAATAACAAAAAAAGTAAAAATGTCAGCAGCAATGAAATACCACCAAATGAAAGCTCTATTAGTGAGAAGAAAAGGAGGTAAAATTCATTTGGGTGGTAAGTTGCATGACCGAGCAATAAACGGTGAAAGTAGTGTAGGTCAGAAGTGTAAAAAGTGGCCTGGTCTTTCAAGGTGTTTAAGCACTGGGGGCTGAGGTGGTTAATATATATAAATATATCAGGGGTCAGTACAGAGATCTATCCCATCATCTATTTATCTCCAGGACTGTGACTGTGACGAGGGGACATCCTCTGCGTCTGGAGGAAAGAAGGTTTGTACACAAACATAGAAAAGGATTTTTTACGATAAGAGCAGTGAGACTATGGAACTCTCTGCCTGAGGAGGTGGTGATGGTGAGTACAATAAAGGAATTCAAGAGGGGCCTGGATGTATTTCTGGAGCGTAATAATATTACAGGCTATAGCTACTAGAGAGGGGTCGTTGATCCAGGGAGTTATTCTGATTGCCTGATTGGAGTCGGGAAGGAATCTTTTATTCCCCTAAAGTGGGGAAAATTGGCTTCTACCTCACAGGGGGTTTTTTTTGCCTTCCTCTGGATCAACTTGCAGGATAACAGGCCGAACTGGATGGACAAATGTCTTTTTTCGGCCTTATGTACTATGTTACTATGTTACTCCAGCCAAAGAGAGCTGTCTGTCAATCCCAGCTTCTGCTTGTCCAGATGCTCCTGGTCCTAGTCCTCATCAGTGATTCTGTCAGCAATCGATCACCAAAGCGATTGCCAAGAGACAACACTATGCGTGCACGCATCCAACGGCGCAGAAGCTGAACGTGCTCCTGTCCAAGTTCCTGGTGCTTCAGTCCCTCTCTTTCCAAGTTGTGAACTCTGCACCTTTCAGAGAACTGATGGCTTGTGCCGAGCCAAGGTGTAGACTCCCAAGCCGTAATTTCTTTGCGAAAAAGGCAATACCATCCCTGCACACACATGTAGAACAGAAGGTGGGCCAGTCCTTGAGCCTGTCGGCGTCTGCCAAAGTGCATGCCAATGCCGATGTGTGGAGCTGTAAATACAGTCAGGGACAATGCATGTCCTTTACTGCCCACTGGGTAAATGTGGTTCCTGCACAGCCACACCAGCAGTTTGGACAGGTCACGCCGCTTCCTCCTCCACGTTGTCATGCCATTGGTCCTGCGAAATTGTCAGCCTCTGCCTCCTCATCCTCCACCATGTCCTCAGCCTCCACTGCAGGGAAAAGTCACAGTGCCCCTGCAGCATACCACATGTGCAGGGCTTGCCGGTGTCACGCTATTCTGCACCTGGCTTGCCTTCGCAAACGGAGTCACACAGGGGAGGAACTGCTCCGTGTGATGCATCAAGAAATCAAATCCTGGCTTTCTTCCCTACAATTCAAAATCTGAACTATGGTGACCGATAACGGGAAGAACATTGTGTCTGCGCTGCGTCAAGAAAGGCTGAGCCATGTGCCCTGCATGGCACACGTGTTCAATCTGGTTGTCCAGCGGTTCCTGAAGTCTTCTGTCATCTGCAATACATCCTAAAAATGGTTAGGAAACGTTGCATGCACTTCAGCCACTTGTATACTGCAAAGCACACACTCCTTGAGTTGCAGCGGCAGAATGGCATCCCCCAACAAAGGCTGATCTGCGACGTTTCCACCCGTTCGAATTCCACCCTCCATATGTTGGACTGACTATACGAACAGAGAAAAGCCATCAACGATTTCTTGATGATGCAAGCGAATAGGAGTACTCCCCTGTGTAACTTCGATGTCAGCCACTGGCAGCTCATGCGTGACACCTGCCGTTTGCTCAGGCCCTTTGAGGACGCCACGTTATTTGTCAGTCGCCAGGACTACGGGATGAACATCATCATTCCACTGCTTCATGCCCTTGATCAGATGGTGGTAACAGTTTTTGCTCAGGGGACAGGAGATGTGACGCCTCGATCTCACGGCCACATGAGCCCTGTAGGGGCTGAACTGAAAGAGGAGGGGGAGGAGGACATTGGAGCACAGGCAATATTTAGCCAAATGGGTGGTTTTTCTACTCAGCTGACAGGACAGGAGGAGCAGGAGGAGCCAGAGGAGCTACAGGACAATGAGGAAGACGAGACAGAGGACCCGGACACACCGTGGCAGTATGCAGTGGAGATGGAGACAGGGAGTCCCTCCGAGTCACTTGCACAAATGGTCTGCTGCATGCTCACTTGCTTGCGTAGTGACAGCAGAATTGTCACCATTCGGCAGAGGGATGACTTCTGACTCTCCACCTTGTTGGACCCTCGCTACTGGTACAGAATGGGGGCCTTTTTAACACTCACCGAGAGGGAAGACAAACCAAACTACTACAGAGGCATCCTATGTATTCAGTTGGCTGCTGCCTATCGGCGCTGTCGGCCATCCTCTCACAGGTCCGACCGAGGGAGCCATCTCCACTCACGTTCCACTGCCATGGCTGCTGGGGAGGGGTGGGGTGGCAGGAGCAGTACCAGCTCCATCAGCAGCAGCCTGAGTCTAGAGTCGCTGACGAGTAGCTTTATTCACCCGCATAGTAAAGAAACTACTCACCAGCAGCAGCTAGACCTGAGCAGGACCTGAACCAGCAGGTGGTGGCAAAGTTGGACAGCACCCTGCCACCCCACATTGAAGATCCGCTGGACTACTGGGTAGCCAAACTGGATTTGTGGCTGCAACTAGCAGAGTTTGCCCTGGAAAAGCTGTACTGCCCAGCCAGTAGTGTGGCATCAGAGTGGGTGTTTAGCTCGGCGGGGGCCATAGTTACCCCATGAAGAACCCGCCTGTCCACCCAAAATGTGGAGAGACTGACCTTTGTCAAGATGAATCAGGCGTAGATCATCCAGGATTTCCAACAACCAATTCCTGATGCATCAGACTAGATCATCCATGGTGCCACACCAACACTTTGATACAAGAGACCGTTTTTTTCTGACTACCTGCCTCAGCTACTACCACACATCTGATGCCAAGAGCTCCTTATTTCACCCACCTTCGTTAGCGGGTACTGTTATTGCCACCCACCACCCCACTCTGTTACCCAGTCACTTTCAGGTCTCCTGATGCAACTGCTGCTGCCATCTCCAAACTTTGTCACCTTGCCACTCTGTGGTCACCTCCTGCTGCTGCCATCTCCACACTATGTCACCTTGCCACTCAATGGCATCCTCCTGATGCTGCTGCTGCTTCCATCTCCACACTATGTCAACTTGCCACTCTGTGGTCTCCTCATGCTGCTGCTGCCATCTGCACACTATGTCAACTTGCCACTCTCTGGTCTCCTCATGAGGCTGCTGCTGCTACTGCCATCTCCAAACTATGTCACCTTGCCACTCTGTGGTCTCCTCCTGCTGAAATCTCCACAATATGTCACTTTGCCACTCTGTGGTCTCCTCATGCTGCTGCCGCTATCTCCACACTATGTCACCTTGCCACTCTGTGGGATCATGCTGCTGCTTCCATCTCCACACTATGTCACATTGCCACTCTATGGTATCCTCCTGATGATGCTGCTGCTAATGCCATCTCCACACTATGTCACCTTGCCACTCTGTGGGAACTGCTGCTGCCATCTGCACACTATGTCACCTTGCCACCCTGTGGTCTCCATCTGTTGCTGCCATCTCCACATTACGTCACCTTGCCACTCTGTGGTCATCTCATGCTGCTGCCATATCCACACTATGTCATCTTGCCACTCGCTGGCCTCATCATACTGCTGCCATCTACAGACTCTGTCCTTGTGCCACTGAAGTGCCCTTCTAATGATGCTGCTGCTGCATCAGCCACCTCCAGACTCTGTCATTGTGCCACTTGGTGGCCTCCTCATACTGCTTCCACCTCCAGACCCTGTCATTGGACCACTTTGTGGTCTCCTCATGCTGCTTACACCTCACCACTATGTCATAGATCCACTCTGTAGACTTCTCATGCTGTTCCCACCCTCCCCACTTCATGAATGGTCCACTATTTTAGCTTTAGGCCTGGCTGACATCATTATTTATTTCACCTTTCTTCTGATATGTCAGTAGGAAGGAAAAATGAGACGCACAATTGATCCTGTCTTTATAACAGCTGTAAGGCCTGTATGGTCCCTGTATGGTCCCATCCGAATTGGCTTATGATTTGGTAGCCAAAAGCAGGAGTGGGTACAAAACACAGAAGACATGCAAATATTCCATTCACGTGTCAACTCTGTTTTACATCACTCCTGTTTTTTTTTGGGCATTAGCAATACTGATGGATTATTAAGCAAATGCTGACCGAGTGAAGGTGTACGCTCCACAGACTGGATCCATTTTTTGTGGGTTATTGTTCTGACGGATCAGAGGAAGGGCAAATTAATCAGTAACATGAACACAAACTTACTGCTGACACCCTCTTCACTCTGTCGGGGGGGATCTACTTGTATAAGCCTTTAATAGAACAGGTTCTGTAGACATCTATGTGTAATCAGCTGAGACGAGAGTGTAAAAGGAGTGTGCTTCTTCTTTACAGTAACATCGACCTGTAAGGCTCAGTTAATACTTGAGTTATTTGGTCGGTTTTGGCCCCGTGACTGCCCTAATAAGCGAAGTGTGCAGTGTGATTCTAATAGCGATGCCTGTCATCTGCATGTCATACTGACTGACCATATTATTTCACTACCACAGCATACTCCCTATGCGTGTTACTGCAAGGCACAGTGTTTTACACCCATATAAAGGCTCTATGCAGCCGGGAAATAGCCATGAATATATTCGGATGAAAGCAAATTTTTTCAGAAAATTAGGCGAACCGGCCAAATCGCATTTTTGAGAAATTCGCTCATCTCTAATTATTATTATTATTATTCTAAGGCCTTCAAACAACTGTGGTCAAGTCGGATTCACAAAAAACAGACCAGAGGAGGACATGCACTTGGATCGAGCATAAGAAAAAAACGGATGCGTGAATAGCCTCATTGACTTGTATGGGTGTGTGAGGCAGACAGACAGCACACAAAAGAGAAAAAGACCTAAAAGTTCCTTCCAGCTACTATAGGTTTTTATGAAAATTCTCTCACAGCATAATCATTTGTGATGATGTCTGTTATGAACTATTGTTATGACGCTACGATAAACAGTTTGCATAGCTGTAGTAATCCAGATTAGTTTAATGAACGTGTAGCACTGAGTTTATGTAACCTAGCTGAAGATAAGGCAATAGCAGAACAAATGCAGCCACAAGATTTCCATGGAAATGAGATTGCAATCATGGTTTTTGTTTCCTTTCTTTTAAAGGATTTAACTGTTAAAATCTTAATGGCTGCAAGGAGCCACATATCCTCCGAGCATGACTGATCACCTGCTAGTAAAGTCTGCTATACAGGCGAGATAAGGGCAGCTGACAAGATTAGCAGACTTATGTTTTGCTACAACACTTACCTAATAATATCTGATATGTTTAATCTCACTTTAAGACTTTGTGTCGGAGCTAATTGGTCAATAACCCAGAGTTGCATAGTCGTTATTTCAAGCCTATGAGTACATTGAGATTATATGCTCCTAGCACAGTGCTGGATTTGATACAGAACAATAATTATGTGAAATGCCTGTCACATAAATCCCAGTTTGGGAGTTCGGCATCTTGGCAGGCAGTCACACCTAACTTCCCATCCATCTGCTGTAATCATAATATATTATGATCCCTTAATTCATCCTCTGTTATCCGAACAAATAGCATTGTACACATTGTGTATATGGTACGTATGTGTTGTGTGGTAATTCAGTTCAAATACATAGAGCAAAACATAACAGCAATGGGCGCAATGCAATCAATGAAATCTTTCACCCACAAATACCCTCAAGTGTATGGAAACATGGGAAATTAAAGCCGCCTTCTTACTTAATCTGACTTCATGCCTCATTTGTATTATTTGTAGCCTCTTGATTTTTCTGGTTTTATCTAGGTAGTGTTACTTATGATCGTACGCATGTGTGAGCCATTCTCCTTATATTCCCTTAATAAGTTATTGGTTCCAAGCTTTCTTCTCTACTTTCAGAACATTTCTCAACATGTTTTGTCAATTCATCCTTTCTATTATTCCCATAAGCATTGAAATTATGTGCAATTTTTATACTAAACATGCACCCCCCCAAACAACGATAGATATGAGATCGATAGCTATGACATAGATAGACTGATATGACATAGATAGATATTAGATAGATAGATAGATAGATAGATAGATAGATAGATAGATTAAGACCTTGGTGGAGAATTTGCAGCAAATGCTAACTACAGAGGACTTTGATACATATATGTCTGCTAGCCGATCGTTTTTGATAAGTTTAGATATGATTTGCAGGCAAAGAAAAGAAGTAAATGGTCAAGAGATATGGATGATTACTCTACGCGTTATATCTATAACTGGCAAGGGGACCTGAGGAAAAGTCGGAGGCCTATGAGACACAAAAGAGGTTTCAACATGACGGGATAATAGGAAACCGGTCAACCGTGGGTTAAGAGATAAGATTTAGACTCAGTCATCCAATGCTGGCGGAGCTCCTTGTTCTCCTTTTCTAGAGCGAAGTCCAGGGACAAGAGAACCCGGCGGGGGTGACGCCAGCACAAATGGAGGAAGAGAAAAACAGTCCAGGATACAGAGAACAAGGACTGTGAAAAAGAAAACACAGTGATGGATATACAAACATTTACAACAATGAATTACCTCCTTGAAAGCTATAAGACAGCAGGACTGGACATGCGGCTATGGACTACTACAATTTTCCATATTATTATAATTTTTTTTTATGCTGTGTGCATGTAATTGTAATGGGACATGTGACGCCACAATCATGAATAGACCATGCACAAAAATTTTCATTTTTTTCTTTTTTATATTCTGGGGCCTTTGACACAGTGGACATTGACATCCTTTCTGGATGCCATGTGCCTGTGTTCATTGTACCCATAATGTATTACAAAGTTTGTAAATGTTGGTTGATGTGACTGAGTGATTCAGGAGAGGGACTGGGATGCGGAGTCGCGTCACCGCGACAATGATGTACCATACCACCGTAACGACACGTTGTCCCCAGTCAGGTGACCCCTGGGGGGGGGGCTCCGTGCCCCCTGAATGAGCATGTGATTGTTTAAGATGAGTGGGCTATGACGTATTACACATGGTGAATATATCACCTGAAATATTGATATATAAGGTTATGGGGGCAAGCTCTAGCGGGTGATAATGGCAGAATGCCACTAGCCCGATTTATATTACAGCTTGACTCCCCTCCTTAAGGAAATACAAAGGAAATACTGTAGAATGGATTGTTTGTGTCCGAATGGCGGTCATGTGACATGATCATATGATCGACACACTGCATCCAGCTTTCTGTGGGCTGGAGCATGCCCAGATAGTATTTAGTGCTAGGTCGCCATTTTGGTTGTGGGCTCCTATGTCCTCTATGTGATAGGCCATTCTCGCGGGATGAGAAGTACTCCACGCCTGATGTCTCGGACGCCGACCAGGTCCTGCCGTCTCAAGCTACATGTGACAACTTGGATTAATGAGCTATTTGTTTTTAATGAACATAATTATGTACACCTGAGATCCGATATTGGTTAATGAAGGGTCCTTTATGATATGTATTGTAACACATGAATTTATGTATTTATCACTGGCACATTGCACTTTATGACTGATTGTTTGGATATATTTGTTACAAAATCATGTACACTTTGCTTATATCATTTTTTCATGAATTCTAATACTGTTTTGATTTGTAATTGTGTAATCACTTTGTTAATTATGTATGCTATATAAGCACCTGACTTTGCACTATGTATTATGGCTTGACAAAGGCTCCATAGAGTGAGCTGAAACGTTTCTGCTATCACATGGGTTAATAAATCACCCACTGTTTGACACGAATACCCGAGTGCTGCCTTGGCTTCTTTTTGCACATATGTAACAAGACCTTGGTCCTTGGTCTTATTCAAGGTTTCGCACCACTCTTTGTTTGTGTGCTGCTCTTCAACCTTTTTTTCCTATACAGTCGTGGCCAAAAGTTTTGAGAATTACATAAATATTGGAAATTGGAAAAGTTGTTGCTTAAGTTTTTATAATAGCAATTTGCATATACTCCAGAATGTTATGAAGAGTGATCAGATGAATTGCATAGTCATTCTTTGCCATGAAAATTAACTTAATCCCAAAAAAATCTTTCCACTGCATTTCATTGCTGTCATTAAAGGACCAGCTGAGATAATTTCAATAATCGTCTTGTTAACTCAGGTGAGAATGTTGACGAGCACAAGGCTGGAGATAATTATGTCAGGCTGATTGGGTTAAAATGGCAGACTTGACATGTTAAAAGGAGGGTGATGCTTGAAATCATTGTTCTTCCATTTATAATCATGGTGACCTGCAAATAAACGCGTGCAGCCATCATTGCGTTGCATAAAAATGGCTTCACAGGCAAGGATATTGTGGCTACTAAGATTGCACTTCAATCAACAATTTATAGGATCATCAAGAACTTCAAGGAAAGAGGTTCAATTCTTGTTAAGAAGGCTTCGGGGCGTCCAAGAAAGTCCAGCAAGCGCCAGGATCGTCTCCTAAAGAGGATTCAGCTGCGGGATCGGAGTGCCACCAGTGCAGAGCTTGCTCAGGAATGGCAGCAGGCAGGTGTGAGCGCATCTGCACGCACATTGAGGCGAAGACTTTTGGAAGATGGCCTGGTGTCAAGAAGGGCAGCAAAGAAGCCACTTCTCTCCAAAAAAAACATCAGGGACAGATTGATCTTCTGCAGGAAGTATGGTGAATGGACTGCTGAGGACTGGGGCAAAGTCATATTCTCCGATAAAGCCTCTTTCCGATTGTTTGGGGCATCTGGAAAAAGGCTTGTCCGGAGAAGAAAAGGTGAGCGCTACCATCAGTCCTGTGTCATGCCAACAGTATAGCATCCTGAGACCATTCATGTGAGGGGTTGCTTGTCATCCAAGGGAGTGGGCTCACTCACAATTTTGCCCCAAAAAACAGCCATGAATAAAGAATGGTACCAAAACACCCTCCAACAGCAACTTCTTCCAACAATCCAACAACAGTTTGGTGAAGAACAATGCATTTTCCAGCACGATGGAGCACCGTGCCATCGGCAAAAGTGATAACTAAGTGGCTCGGGGACCAAAACGTTGACATTTTGGGTCCATGGCCTGGAAACTCCCCAGATCTTAATCCCATTGAGAACTTGTGGTCAATCTTCAAGAGGCGGGTGGACAAACAAAAACCCACTAATTCTGACAAACTCCAAGAAGTGATTATGAAAGAATGGGTTGCTATCAGTCAGGAATTGGCCCAGAAGTTGATGGAGAGCATGCCCAGTCGAATTGCAGAGGTCCTGAAAAAGAAGGGCCAACACTGCAAATACTGACTCTTTGCATAAATGTCATGTAATTGTCGATAAAAGCCTTTGAAACGTATGAAGTGCGTGTAATTATATTTAACTACATCACAGAAACAACTGAAACAAAGATCTAAAAGCAGTTTAGCAGCAAACTTTGTGAAAACTAATATTTTTGTCATTCTCAAAACTTTTGGCCACGGCTGTAGATAGATAGATAGATATAAATAAAAAGTCCACGGCACTCCCACAGGTTGTCGTTTAAAAAAAGTGTTCTTTAATCACCAATGCAACGTTTTTAGTCCTCTCACTGGGACTTTTCTCAAGCAGTGATACATACAAATGGTGCTGGGTACATATATATAAATGAGGAAAATAATTGATAATAGTATGTAATTGTCAAAAAAATCATCAAAAAACATAATAAAAACATTAATATACACATATGTGATACTTCCCATCAATACAATATTGTTATACATGATCTCCATTGATATTCATATAACATAATTATATCCACAAACCACATATATCCATAAAGTGTCATAATTGATATATAGTTAAAACTTCATGTGCACACCTGATTAAAAACAAAGTTAGGCCTCATGCACACGACTGTTGTGTGCATCCGCGACCGTTGTTCCGTTTTCCATTTTTTTTTCCGCTGACCCATTGACTTTCAATCGGTCCGTGGAAAAATCTGAAAAAGCACCGTTTGGCTTCTGCGTCCGTTATCCGTTTTTCCAGTCCGTGAAAAAAATATGACCTGTCCTATTTTTTTCACGGACAATGGTTCATTGACTTGAATGGGTCCGTGAAAAATCACGGATGCACACAAGATAGTCATCCGCGTCCGTGATCCGTGCCCGTGATCCGTGTCCATTTTCCTATTTCAATGCAAACTTGACTTCGTTTTTTTTTTCACTTTTCATGTCCGTGGATCCTCCAAAAATCAAGGAAGACCCACGGAAGAAAAAAAGGTCACGGATCACGGCACAATGGAAATCCGTTTTGCGGACCGCAAAAAAAAATGGTCGTGTGCATGAGGCCTTAGGGACATTGCAGATTACTGACGAGTATGAACTTTTCTACGATGCAATCAGCGTCAGGAAAACCTGACTGAGCATGATCAAAGATAAATTCAAAGGCCATGGAGCGCAGGAAGCCGTGACTGGGTGGAACGCACACACGGCTGTCAGCTGACAGCCAGGTGAGCGCATCACACCACATGACAACCCCACCGGCACACCGCGGCCCATAGCATTGATCTCTAGTCCCAATGACTGTACGACCGTGCGTGCACTACAGAACCCGATGAGTAATTCAATTGGCAAGTGCCGCTTTCATTTTTGTTTTGTGTAGATAGATAGATAAATATGAGATAAATAGATGATAGATAGATAGATAGATAGATAGATAGATAGATAGATAGATAGATAGATAGATATGAGAGAGATAGATAGATAGATAGATAGATAGATAGATAGATAGATAGATAGATAGATAGATAGATAGATAAATAGTACTAAATGTGTGTGCATGTCATATATGCGCTGTGACCTTATACATTCATATGCGGCCCTGCTCAAGAAAATGTATTAAGTAAAGGCTTTTCTTTTTGTCCAAACACTCAAATTTATTGAACTTGAACATGTTTTACAAAGCTTTTTTTATTCTATTAATTTAAAAGTATGTTTGCTAATGAAAACAAGTTTGCCCAATCCAGTTTCTCTGAGCTTTGCCTCTGGCACGTTGGTCTCTGGAACAAGAGCAACTTTGTACCAATGTTAAATGTTCCTATAATTAACATCTTTATACCTGCAGTTAAATCTCATATTGATTAGTTGAAGAGCTCTTCTCTGAATATCCTGTTTAGGTTTCCAAATATGAGTATATGAGTATATGAGTATATATGACTATATGAGTATATAGTCTTACAATAAAACTCACTGACAAAGGCAGAGCAGTTGTTATAATAGATACTTCAAAATTCTATACATAATGGAGATTAGACATTCATTGAGTGATACTGAGATATACAAGTCAGAAATATCCAGGTTGTATTGAATGAGGTTTTTTCCAACTTCTACAGTATAATATGTATTGTCGGAAATTTCACTAATCTTTCATTGATCCGCCAGGCCGCCCAATTGTTTCGCAGTCAGCCTTTTTTTTTTTGGAACATTGCAATTTTTCTTGATAAGATTCCTAGAACTTTTGCAATGGATTGTAATATTTGGGAAATTAATGACTTTTTATGCAAATTGCATAAGTTAGACAACTCAGGATTGGATATCATTTTGGCATCCTTTAATGCCGTCATCCTTTATACATCTATCCATCATGATAGAGGTATGACGGCTGTAGCTAAAAAATTGAGATCTTCCAATGTGACTTTGACAGTGAGTGATCGTGTTCTGTCTTTGTTGGAAATTGTACAATTATTTTTTGTTTCAGGATGATTTTTTCATATAATTGAAAGACATGGCCTTGGGGTCAAATGTGGTCCCGACATATGCAATTTTATGTTTGGGAACCCTGGAGGTGGATCTCGTCTATGTGTTACGCCACTTTGACCATTTTGTTGGGTGATGTCAATACATAGATGACACCTTCCTCCTGTGGTCTGAATTACAGAATTTTCATCTTTTTCTTAATGACATTGATCCAGATGTTAAATTCACTCTTGTAATTCAATAACTAAGTTGCAATTTCTTGATGTGTAAGAGATTTTTCAGGAGGAAAGATTTGTCACTGAACTATATGTGAAACCGACAGACAGAAATATGTTCCTTCAGTTTAATACTTGTCATCCTAGGAGTATAGTATGGTTACTTCCTTACAGTAAATTTTTACAAACTAGCAGAATCATTAGTGATGAGAAATCATTAGATAGGACTTGGATGATTTGGGTTTCAAATTCTGGGATAGGGGTTATCTTACCTCACGTATCCAATATCATAGATCTAGAGTAGAGGCTCTTGGCAGACACATACTTTTGGGAGCTGTTCATAGGCCTTCTAGTTTGAATAAGGTTGATTTTGCTTTCATCTACAGTAATGATGTATCTTGTATTATTCAACATCGTTGACCAATGTTGAAGGGTTGTTTGACACATATTCCAGAAATTCAACAGTCCCTGTTATTTTCTTATCGTAGATCTAAGAACTTGAGAGACCAGCTGGTGACATCAGATGTGGGAACTGCTAGGCCTTTGGTATTTTATCCCCTAAGGTGGATTGTTTCCCTTTTTTGAGGTATATTAATCACTCTCTAATGATTAAAGAGGTCGTTTTTTACATAGCTAACCAAATGTATAAAATAAGATACCCTTTGACTGGGAATTTGGATCATGTCATTTATCTTCTTCACATGGTAAAAACCTTATTGGATTTTAAGACTCGTATTGATCAACATTGTTATACTATTAGACTAAAGTGTTGGATTTGCACTTTACTGAGTTAAGACATTCTGAGCGATAACTATGTTTTCAACTTATCTCCCCCCACTAGGTAGGTGGAAGGTATGTATACTCAAGAAAAAAAAATTTGAGTCTCAATGTGGAATGAAAGGAAGTTCATGGTTGGGTTAGGTATAGCTTGCCCTGAGTTTTGTCTCTTGTTTCGGTTGCTTTCTTTAAGAGGTTTGATAGGATATTATTTGTATACATCCATGAATGATTTAATGCTGGAGTGTTATAATGTCTCTGGAGGATATATCAGTGCTGGAGCGTTACATGAAGAGCGGCTGATATCAGTCACATATGATGCAAATGTCTCTAGAGGTTATATCAGTGCTGGAGCGTTATAAGAGGAGCGGCTGATAGCAGTCACATATGATGTAATGTCTCTGGAGGTTATATCAGTGCTGGAGCGTTAAAAGAGGAGTGGCTGATATCAGTCACATACAAGTGGATATAAAAAGTCTACATACTCCTGTTAAAATGTCAGGTTTATGTGATGTAAAAAAATGAGACAAAGATAAATCATTTCAGAACTTTTTCCACCTTTAATGTGACCTGTAAACTGTACAACTCAATTTAAAAACAAACTGAAATCTTTTAGGTAGAGGGAAGAAAAAATATAAAAATAAAATAATATGGTTGCATAAGTGTGCACACCCTTAAACTTATACTTTGTTGAAGCACCTTTTGATTTTATTACAGCACTCAGTCTTTTTGGGTATGAGTCTATCAGCATGGCACATTTTGACTTGAAAGATTTGCCCACTGTTCTTTGCAAAAACACTCCAAATCTGTCAGATTGCGAGGGGATCTCCTGTGCACAGCCCTCTTCATATCACCCCACAGATTTTCAATCGGATTCAGGTCTGGGCTCTGGCTGGGCAATTCCAAAACTTTAATCTCCTTCTGGTGAAGCCATTCCTTTGTTGATTTGGATGTATGCTTTGGGTCGTTGTCATACTGAAAGATGAAGTTCCTCTTCATGTTCAGCTTTCTAACAGGAGCCTAAAGGTTT
The DNA here is from genome assembly GCF_905171765.1 of Bufo bufo. Taxonomy (NCBI): domain Eukaryota; kingdom Metazoa; phylum Chordata; class Amphibia; order Anura; family Bufonidae; genus Bufo; species Bufo bufo. The sequence goes on from NC_053392.1 coordinate 312,197,017, forward strand.
TGTACCAATGTTGACTAGTGTTTGGAACTGTTCATAATTCCCTCTAGCTTAACTAAGGCCCCAGTTCCAGCTGAAGATAGCAGCCCCAAAGCATAATGCTGCCATAACCATGCTTCACTGTGGGTATGGTGTTCTTTTGTTGATGTGCAGTGTTGTTTTTGCACCAAACATATCTTTTGGAATTATGGCCAAAAAGCTCAACCTTGTTTTCATCAGACCATAACACATTTTCCCACATGCTTTTGGGAGACTACAGATGTGTTTTTGCAAAATGTAGCCTGGCTTGGATGTTGTTCTTCGTAAGAAAAGGCTTTCGTCTTGCCACTCTACGCCATAGCCCAGACATATGAAGAATATGGGAAATTGTTGTCACATGTACCGCACAGCCAGTACTTGCCAGATATTCCTGCAGCTCCTTTAATGTTGCTGTAGGCCTCTTGGTAGTCTCCAAGACCAGTTTTCTTCTCGTCTTTTCATCAATATTGGAGGGACGTCTAGTTCTTGGTAATGTCACTGTTGTGCCATATTTTCTCCACTTGATGGTGACTGTCTTCACTGTGTTCCATGGTATATCTAATGCCTTGGAAATTCTTTTGTACCCTTCTCCTGACTGATACCTTTTAACAATGAGATCCCTCTGATGCTTTGGAAGCTCCCTGTGGACTATGGCTTTTGCTGTGGGATGCGACTATGAAAATTTCAGGAAAGACCAACTTGAGCAGCTGAACTTTATTTGGGGTTAATCAGAGGCACTTTAAATGATGGCAGGTGTATGCTTAATTCTGAACACAGCTACATCCCCAGTTATAAGAGGGTGTGCACACTTATGCAACCAGATTATTTTTATTTTTTTTTGTTTTCTTCCCTCCACCTAAAAGATTTCAGTTTGTTTTTCAATTCAGTGGTACAGTTTGCAGGTCACATCAAAGGTGGAAAAAGTTCTGAAATGATTTATTTTTGTCTCATTTTTTTAGAACACAGAAACCTGACATTTAAACAGGGGTGTGTAGACTTTTTATATCCACTGTATCAGTCTCAGGATTAGGAATAGCTATGATGATGTAGGGTTCTCTTTCCCATTTACTATCCAGCTTACTAGTGCGATGATTATTTTTCAGCCACACATGGTTGCCAATTTTTAAGGGTTCTGCTTTTGCAGACTGATCATAGTTAGGGTTGAGCGAACCCAAACTGTAAAGTTCGGGTTCGTACCGAACTTTTGGATTTTTGGACCCCGGACCCAAACATTTCAGTAAAAGTTCTGGTTCAGTGTTCGGCGCTTTCTTGGCGCTTTTTGAAAAGCTGCAGAGCAGCCAATCAACAAGCGGTTAACTGTCTGACCTACTAATGGCATGGCTGTGATTGGCCAGAGCAGCATGTGACCCAGGCTCTATATAAGCTTGAGTCACATAGCGCTGCACGTCACTCTGCTGTTACAAGTGTAGGGAGAGGATGCTGCTGGACTGGTGATTTCAGGGAGACAATAGGAGAGAATCGAACTCAGCGATCTACATAGAAATAGTTGTGTGGGTGCAGGGCACAATTGTTTTACCCTGCCCTATGCCGATTGACCAAAACAAAAATAACTTTTATAATTCTGTTAGTTAGGTGGGCAGCAGCGGCGGCCATTTTATGCAAGCTCAGTGCACCAGCACTGCATCTGAGCTTTTGGGACATTGCAAATCACAATTTTTTTGGCAATCTACAACATCTGCATTAATCAGTGTGCAATGTAAGCTAGAAATACACGCATCATTTTGTGGGGTTTTAAAAACACACTTTTTTGACAAAAAACACTATTTTCAGGCCCTGTAGCATCATCACGTGTGAAATTACAGGCTTATATACTGCTGTCAAATTCAGTTGTTAAACAAACACTCGTTTGGGCAAAAAAAAAATTGTTGGCAGCCTTTGATGCAGATGTCATTGTAAAATACACCCTTAATACATTTGGGTTAGATTCAGAGATTTGAAATACCGCCATTTGGTGCACCAATATTGAATTCAGACCTACACTGGTTCAGGCCCTTTGAGATACACCCTCTACATACAGGGGTTTGATTCAGGCATTTGAAATACAGCCATTTTGGGCAAATAAATATTTAATTCAGGCCTACACTGGTTCAGGCCGTGTGAGATACACCCTCGACATACAGGGGTTTGATTCAGGCATTTGAATACAGCCATTTGAAATCCAGCGATTTTGGGCAAAGAAATCTTTAATTCAGGCCTACACTGATTCAGGCCGTGTGAGATACACCCTCTACATACAGGGGTTTGATTCAGGCATTTTAAATACCGCCATTTTGTGCACCAATATTGATTTCAGGCCTACACTGGTTCAGGCCGTGTGAGCAGGGCTGGGACAAGGCCATTTGGTGCCCAGGGCGAAGATGGCAAACTGCGCCCCCCCCCCCCCCCCCCCCCCCCGTTTTTAAGAAAGAATCAATGTTGTTTCAAAACAAGAATATACTTAAAGCAATAGAACAAAGGACTGTGGGACTTTGAAAGTCACAGACACTATAAAGTTCCCCCCCATCATCATGTGCCAGTATAAAGTCCCCCCCATCATCATGTGCCAGTTTTGTAATAAGCCCCCCCAATGTGCCAGTAACACTATTGTAAAAAAAAACAAAAAAAAAACACTTATACTTACCTAAGTGTCAGCGATGCGATGCAGCCTCTTCCTGTGTCCCACGCTGTAATGTAAGGCTCAGGCGGCACGATGACGTCATTGCGCCGGCCTCTGATAGGCTGCCGGCCTAGTGCCTGCAGCCAGGGGCGTACATAAAAATCACTGGGCCCCATAGCAGGAATCTAAATTGGGCCCCCATTCCCCTTTTATAGCCCCTCCCTTTGTTCCATGAACTATTCTTGCTGCTGCGTTTTATAATTTATGCCATCAGGGCCGGAATGGGATTACAAAACAGCCCTGGCACACAAAAGAGGTATAATAGATGCAGATGTATATTATATACAGCAGTGTACAGTTATGTGAGGTACGCGGTATAATAGATGCAGTGTGTACAGGTATATAGTATATTCCCTAGTGTTCTGATATGTGAGGTACAGGGTATAATAGATGCAGTGTGTACAGGTATATAGTATATACAGCAGTGTACTGATATGTGAGGTACGGGGTATAATATATGCAGTGTATACAGTATATACAGTAGTGTAATATGTGAGGTACGAGGTATAATAGATGCAGTGTGTACAGGTATATAGTAAATACAGCAGTGTATTGACACCTCGTACCTCACATATCAGTACACTGCTGTATATACTATATATCTGTACACACTGCATCTATTATACCTCGTACCTCACATATATAGTATATACAGAAGTGTACTGATATCTGTACACACAGCATCTATTATACCTCATACCTCACATATCAGTGCACTGCGGTATATACTATATATCTGTACATATTGCATGTATAATACTGTGTAATATATGCAGTGTGTGTGCATGTATGTGTGTGTATATATATATATATATATATATATATACAGAGCAGTGTATTGATGTGACACATAGAAGGTATAATACTGTAGATGCAGTGTTTATAGAAATATGTGGTCAGTTATGCATTATAGTCACTGTGAGGTACATGAGGTAGTGGTAACTGTCTGAAGTAGTATACATGAGTGAGCAATGAGTAAAAACAGGGCATGGAGGGGGGGGGGGGGGTAAATGATGAAAAGTGGAGGACCTCCTCTTACCTCTCCATTCCAGTCTGTATGGATCAATACAGAGCTGCTTGTGAACTTTTAATACTTGCTGTTAGGGGTTGAAGGACCTGTGATGATGTCATCACAGGTCCTGGCAGATGTACCTTTGAAACCTAGGAACTACACCATTTTTGGTGCAGTTCCTTTGCTAGATTCTGCAGGACCTGTGATGTTGAAGATGATGTCATCACAGGTCCTGGCAGATGCACTGTTCTAACCTGGGAACTACACTTTACACTGTGCAGTTCCCTTACAGGACCTATGATGACATCATCAAAGGTCCTTTAGCTTTAGAAAGGTAAACAGGAGTAATTAGGGGGCGGGGCCTCTCCTCCACTTCGGTGCCTGCCTGCAGCCTATCAGAGGAAAGGGAAGGGACACGCCTCTCCCTCCCCTGCACCTCCGCTGGCACAGACAGTTTACAATGGAGATGAGCGCAATGGAAGCGCTCATCTCCCTGTGCCCGGCGGCGGCTGCTCACTTGGGGGGGGGGGTCATTTTAGTTGGGGGGGCACAGCATGATGTAGGGGGGGCCGTGGCCCCCTCTGGCCCCCCCCTGGCGACGCCACTGCTGCTGGCACTTCACCTGCGCCCCCCTCCTGTCCGCAAATGGTAGCGCCCAGGGCACCCGCTCCTTCGGCCCCTGCCTTGTACCGGCCCTGCGTGTGAGATACACCCGCTACATGCAGGGGTTTGATTCAGGCATTTGAAATACCGCCATTTGATGCACCAATATTAAATTCAGGCCTACACTGGTAAGGCCATGTGAGATACACCCTCTACATACAGGGGTTTTATTCAGCCATTTGAAATACAGCCATTTTGGGCAAAGAAATCTTTAATTCAGCCCTACACTGGTTCAGGCCGTGTGAGATACATCCTCTACATACAGGGGTTTGATACAGGCATTTGAAATACAGCCATTTTGGGCAAAAAAATCTTTAATCGAGGCCTAATCTGGTTCAGGCCGTGTGAGATACACGCTTTACATACTGTCATTCTATTCTACTATTAATTAAACACCCATTTAGGGCAAGATCCTAAATTCGAAAAATAAGAGGAGAGCGTCAAATAAGGGACGTGGCCCAGGTCGTGGTGCTGCTGGTGGAGCTCCTGTTGCAGGGAGAGGACGTGGTCGATCTGTGCCAGCTACACGCACAAGTGAAACCCCTTCCTCAGGTGTGAGTAGGCGACAAAATCTGCAGCAGTATTTGGTCGGGCTTAATGCTGCTCTACGAATGGTGAGGCCTGAACAAGTACAGGCGATAGTAGATTGAGTTGCTGACAGTGGATCCAGTTCCTTCACATTGTCTCCCACCCAGTCTCCTACTGAAAGATCACAGTTGGCACCTGCAGACGATGTCTATCAGTATTTCACCTCACCCCCTTGCAAATCAGCCAAGCAGTCTGAGCCCCAAGTCATGCAGCAGTCTCTTCTGCTTTTTGATGACTCTGTTAGCAGGGTTTCCCAGGGCCATCCACCTAGCCCTGCCCCAGAAGTGGAAGAGATTGAGTGCACCGATGCCCAACCACTTATCTTTCAAGATGAGTACATGGGAGGACCATCGCAGCACGTCTCGGATGATGACGAAACACAGGTGCCGACTGCTGGGGCTTTTGAAAGTATGCAGACCGACAAGGAAGGCAGGGGTGAAGACTGGGTGGAAGATGATGTGGAGGACGATGAGGTCCTCGACCCGACATGGAATCAAGGTCATGCGAGTGACCTATGTAGTTCGGAGGGAGAGGCGGTGGTCGCACAGAGCCACCAGCACAGCAGAACAGGGAGCACGGTGCAAAAGCGGAGCGGCCATCCTCTAGACAGTACGCCTGCTACTGTCCACCGCAGCAAGGGACCGATGACACCAAAGCCAGCTCCAAGGAGTTCCCTGGCGTGGCAGTTCTTCAGACAATGTGCTGATGACAAGACACAAGTGTTTTGCACGCTGTGCAATCAGAGCCTGAAGAGAGGCATAAATGTTCTCAACCTGAGCACAACCTGCATGACCAGACATTTAAGTGCAAAGCACGAGCTGCAGTGGAGTAGACACCTCAAAAACCAAGAAAGGTCTCTGGCTCCTCCTGCTTCCTCTTCTGATGCAGTCTCGGCCTCTTCATCCACCTCTGGAGTGACAGTGCCACCTGCCACCCCGCAAACAGATGATCTGCCAGCAACACAAACACCTGGGTCACCAAGGATCTCCACAATATCCCACGGAAGCGGTCAGCTCTCCATCTCCCAAACGCTGGAGAGGAAGAGGAAGTACCCCCCTACCCACCTGCGATCCCTAGCCCTGAATGCCATCATTTCTAAATTACTGGCATTTGAAATGCTGTCATTCTGTCTGGTGGAGACGGAGAGTTTTAAAGGCTTTATGGCGGTGGCTGTCCCACAGTACGTCGTGCCCAGCCACCACTACTTTTCAAGTCGAGCCATCCCTTCCCTGCACAACCAAGTAGGGGACAAAATCAGGTGTGCACTGCGCAACGCCATCTGTGGCAAGGTGCACCTGACTACGGATACATGGACCAGTAAGCACGATCAGGGCCGTTATATCTCCATAACAGCACACTGGGTAAATGCAGTGGCGGCTGGGCCTGAGGCGGATAGCAGTTTGCCGCATGTCCTTTCACCACTGAGGATTGCAGGGCGCTTCAGAATGCCTCCTGTTGCTTCCTCCTCCTACTCTGCTTCTTCATCTTCTACCAGCTCCTTATCCGGTCAGCGTAACACCTTCACCACCAACTTCAGCACAGCCAGGGGTAAACGACAGCAGGCAGTTTTAAAACGTATCTGTTTGGGGGACAAACCCCACACCGGGCAAGAGCTGTGGACGGGCCTTGAACAACAGACCAATGAGTGGTTTGTGCCAGTCAGCCTCAAGCCCGGCCTGGTGGTGTGCGATAATGGGCGAAATCTCGTAGCAGCTCTGGGACTAGCCGGTTTGACGCACATCCCTTGCCTGGCGCATGTGCTGAATTTGGTGGTGCAGAGATTCCTTAAAAATTACCGCGAGATGTCAGAGCTGCTGCATAAAGTGCGGGCTGTCTGTGCGCGCTTTCGGCGTTCTCACCCTGCTGCTGCTCGCCTGTCTGCGCTACAGCGTAACTTCGGCCTTCCCGCTCACCGCCTCATATGCGATGTGCCCACAAGGTGGAACTCCACCTTGCACATGCTGGCAAGACTGTGCGAGCAGCAGCAAGCGATAGTGGAGTTTCAGCTGCAGCACGCATGGGTGAGTCGTTCAGCGCAGCAGCACTACTTCATCACCAATGACCAATGACTGGGCCTCCATGCGAGACCTGTGTTTCTTGTTGCCCTGTTTCAAGTACTCCACCAACATGGCCAGTGCCGATAACGCCGTTCTCAGCGTTACTATCCCACTTCTATGCCTCCTTGAAAAAACGCTCCTGGCGATGATGGAAGAGGATGTGGCAAGGTACACAATTGTCCAGCCAGGGCACAGTTCTGGAGGATGAGGAGGTAGAGGAGAGGAGGAGGAGAAGGAGGAGGAGGAACCATGTTCACAGCAGGGAGGCACCCAGATCAGCTCAAGGCCATCACTGGTGCGTGGATGGGGGGATACAGAGGACACAGACGATACACCTCCCACAGAGGACAGCTTTTCGTTGCCTCTGGGCAGCCTGGCACACATGAGCGATTACATGCTGCATTGTCTCCGCAACGACCGCCGAGTTGCCCACATTCTAACTTGTGCTGATTACTGGGTGGCCACGCTGCTGGATCCCCGTTACAAGGACAACGTACCATCCTTAATTCCGTCACTGGAGCGTGATCGTAAGATGCATGAGTACAAGCGCACGCTGGTAGACGCGCTGCTGGTGGCATTCCCACCTGACAGCGGGGGCACAGTGGAAGCACAAGGCGAAGGCAGAAGAAGAGTAAGAGGTCGCCAACGCAGCTGGGGCACCGCCAGCACCTCAGAAGGCAGGGTTAGCATGGCTGAAATGTGGAAAAGCTTTGTCAGCACGCCACAACCACCAGCACCACCAGCTGATATGGAACGTCTTAGCAGGAGGCAGCATTTCACCAACATGGTGGAGCAGTATGTGTGCACACGCCTACACATACTGAATGACAGGTCTGCCCCCTTCAACTTCTGGGTGTATAGTACCACTACTATACCTAGTAGGCCGGTTCAAAATAAAAAAAATTGTCATTAATATTTTTGGGTGAAATTCACCAATTTTTGGGTGTATAGTACCACTGCTATACCTAGTAGGCCGGTTTAACCCCTTAAGGACTCAGCCCTATTTTACCTTAAGGACTTGGCCATTTTTTGCAAATCTGAACAGTGTCACCTTAAGTGCTGATAACTTTAAAACGCTTTGACTTATCCAGGCCGTTCTGAGATTGTTTTTTCGTCACATATTGTACTTCATGACACTGCTAAAATTGGGTCAAAAAAGTTAATTATTTTACATAAAAAAATACCATATTTACCAAAAATTTTGAAAAATTAGCAAATTTCAAAGTTTCAGTTTCTCTACTTCTGTAATACATAGTAATACCCCCAAAAATTGTGATGACTTTACATTCCCTATATGTCTACTTCATGTTTGTAGCATTTTGGGAATGATATTTTATTTTTTGGGGATGTTACAAGGCTTAGAAGTTGAGAAGCAAATCTTGAAATTTTTAAGAAATTTACAAAAAAAAGATTTTTTGGGACCACTAAAGCTCTGAAGTTACTTTGTGAGGCTTACATAATAGAAACCGCCCAAAAATGACCCCATTCTATAAACTAAACCCCTCAAGGTATTCAAAACTGATTTTACAAACTTCGTTAACCCTTTAGGTGTTGCACAAGAGTTATTGGCAAATGGGGATGAAATTTGAGAATTTAATTTTTTTGCCTAATTTTCCATTTTAACCCATTTTTTCCACTAACAAAGCAAGGGTTAACAGCCAAACAAGACTGTATCTTTATTGCCCTGACTCTGCCGTTTATAGAAACACCCCATATGTGGCCGTAAACTGCTGTACGGGCACACAGTAGGGCGTAGAGTGCAAGGTGCGCCGTTTGGTTTTTGGAAGCCAGATTTTGCTGGACAGTTTTTTTTACACCATGTCCCATTTGAAGCCCCCCTGATGCACCCCTAGAGTAGAAACTCCATAAAAGTAACCCCATCCAAGAAACTACACCCCTCAAGGTATTCAAAACAGATTTTACAAACTTTGTTAACCCTTTAGGTGTTGCACAAGATTTAATGGAGAATAGAGATACAATTTCAAAATTTCACTTTTTTGGCAGATTTTCCATTTTAATATTTTTTTTCCAGTTACAAATCAAGGGTTAACAGCCAAACAAAACTCATTATTTATGGCCCTGATTCTGTAGTTTGCAGAAACACCCCATATGTGGTCGTAAACCACTGTATGGGCACACGGCAGGGCGCAGAAGGAAAGGAATGCCATACGGTTTTTGGAAGGCAGATTTTGCTGGACTGTTTTTTTTGACACCATGTCCCATTTGAAGCCCCCCTGATGCACCCCTAGAGTAGAAACTCCAAAAAAGTGACCCCATTTTAGAAACTACGGGATAGGGTGGCAGTTTTTTTGGTACTAGTTCAGGGTACATATGATTTTTGGTTGCTCTATATTACACTTTTTTGTGAGGCAAGGTAACAAGAAATAGATTTTTTGGCACGTTTTTTTTTTTTTGTTATTTACAACATTCATCTGACAGGTTAGATCATGTGGTCATTTTATAGAGCAGGTTGTCACGGACACGGCGATACCTAATATGTATACAATTTTTTTTATTTATGTAAGTTTTACACAATGATTTTAATTTTAAAACAAAAAAAATGTTTTAGTGTCTCCATAGTCTAAGAGCCATAGTTTTTTCAGTTTTTGGGCGATTATCTTAAGTAGGGTCTCATTTTTTGCGGGATGAGATGACAGTTTGATTGGCACTATTTTGGGGTGCATGTTACTTTTTGATCGCTTGCTATTACACTTTTTGTGACATAAGATGACAAAAAATTGCTTTTTTACACCGTTTTTATTTTTATTTTTTTACGGTGTTCATCTGAGGGGTTAGGTCATGTGATATTTTTATAGAGCCAGTCAATACGGACGCGGCGATACTTAATATGTATACTTTTTTTTATTTATTTAAGTTTTACACAATGATTTCATTTTTGAAACAAAAAAAATCATGTTTTAGTGTTTCCATAGTTTAAGAGCCATAGTTTTTTCAGTTTTTGGGTGATTATCTTGGGTAGGGTATGATTTTTGCGGGATGAGATGACGGTTTGATTGGTACTATTTTGGCGTACATGCGACTTTTTTGATCACTTTTATTACCTTTTTTGGGAAGTAAGGTGGGCAAAATTTCAATTTCCTCATAGTTTTTATTTTTTTATTTTTATGGCGTTCACCGTGCGGGGAAAGTAACATGACCGTTTTATAGATCAGGTCGTTACGGATGCGGCGATACCAAACATGTGTAGGGAATTTTATTTTTTTCATTTTTAATCAGTGATAAATGTGTTTTTGATTTTTACTTATTTTTCACTTTTTTTCACTTTTTTTTGACCTAGACCCACTTGGTTCTTGAAGATCCAATGAGTCTGATGTCTGTATAATACAGTACAGTACACCATATAGTGTTTTGTACTGTATTTTACTTACACTTTGTCTGAACAGATCTATGCCTTTAGCACAGATCTGTTCAGCACCATGGACAGCAGAATGCCTGAGAAGGCGTCCTGTTGCCATGGGAACCTTGCCCATCTGCTCAGTAGTGGTCAGAACTTCGCAGACGGGGAAGGGTAAGGACGGGGCTGTCGGGGGGCTGTCTGGGAGCTCTCTCCCTCTCCATCGGGGGGCTGCAAAGGCACAGCAGCCCCCCGATGGGAGAGGGAGGGAGCTCCCTTTTACTGTTAACTTTTTCCATACAGCGGTCCGTACGGACCGCGGTATGGAAAGGGTTAAACGGCTGACATCTGCACAGATGTCAGCCGTTTATACCAGAGTGTCAGCAATGTGCTGACACCCTGGTATACCCACTAGACACCAACGATTATTAAAGGGGAGCCGGGCGGGGGATCGCGATCCCGCCTGCCGCACCGCCCACCTCCTGCACCGCCCCCATCGCCCACAACTCCCCCCCCCCCTGCACCACCCGCCGGCAAAAAATCATGCAGGGGTGCAGGGGGGGGGGTGGAAAATCAATATTTTAGGGACACTAAAGTTTCTGATCCCCGCGGTCAGGGACCGCGGGGATCAGAAACTGCAGAAAGCGCAGCAAACCGCAGTTCTGAATTGACCTGCGGTTTGCGGCAATCGCCGATACGGGTGGGTCACATGACCCCCCCTGTTGTTGTGACAGGATGCCGGCTGAATGATTTCAGCCGGCATCCTGTTCTGATTAACCCCTGCGGCACCGGCATAACGATTTAAAGTTAGGACGTACCGGTACGCCCTGAGTCCTTAAGGACTCGGGAAATAGGGCGTACCGGTACGCCCTGCGTCCTTAAGGGGTTAAAAAAAAATTGTCATCTACATTTTCAGGTGAAAATCACCAATCTTTGGGTGTATAGTACCACTGCTATACCTAGTAGGCCGTTTAAAAAATAAAATTCTCATTAACATTTTCGGTTGAAATTCACAATTTTTTGGGTGTATAGTACCACTGTTATACCTAGTAGGCCGTTTAAAAAAAAATAATTGTCAGTTACATTTTCTGGTGAAATTAACAAATTTTTGGGTGTATAGTACCACTGCTATACCTAGTAGACAGGTTAAAAAAAAATTGTCATTTACATTTTCGGATGAAATTAACCAATTTTTGGGTGTATAGTACCACTGCTATACCTAGTAGGCCAGTTAAAAAATAAAATAAAATTGTCATTAACATTTTCGGTTGAAATTCACAATTTTTTGGGTGTATAGTACCACTGCTATACCTAGTAGGCCGTTTAAAAAAAAAAAAAAATTGTCAGTTACATTTTCAGGTGAAATTAACAAATTTTTGGGTGTATAGTACCACTGCTATACCTAGTAGACCGGTAAAAAAATAAAATAAATTGTCAGTTACATTTTCTGGTGAAATTCACCAATTTTTGGGTGTATAGTACCACTGTTATACCTAGGCAGAACAACAAGAGAAATGGAGCTCAAAGTACCAAATGATAAATATTGGGGTAGCGCCATCCTGGGTTGTTTCACTCCTGGTCTGATTTAGGTGAGTCTCGGCTGCAACCTTACTTCCATGGTCCTTTCCGACCTGGATGTTTTTTTACGTTAGGTTTTGATCCATTGTGGTATGCTGTTTATTATTCATTCTTTATCTCATAGCTCTTGCTCAACATATCTTGCTTCATGCCCGTGTTTGTTCTTTGCAGCTGATTTTCATTCACCTTCTATTATGTATATACATTTGGTTTTTGGGCTGGTCATTGTACCATGCACTTCCTGTTGACCTCCATATATTTATGCATTTCTGACCGGTGTGTTCTCCCCAGGGTGGCACCGTTCTTTCCCTCTCCCTGCCCCCTTTTACCTTGTCCTCTGGCATCACATGTATGTAATTTTAATCATGTCTTGTTATACCATAATAAAATGTAATATTTATCATTTGGTACTTTGAGCTCCATTTCTCTTGTTGTTGTACTCGGGAGCTTGTACCGGGTTATCTCTTAGAGGTGTCCTTTTTGAGTACATTGGGTGGGCACTGCCCCCTTTCCCCTCGGCACCCCTGGGGTCTTTCCCCCCTTTTTTACACTGCTATACTTAGTAGACCGTAAAAAAAAAACTAATTTGTCTGTTACATTTCCTGGTGAAATTCACCAATTTTTGGGTGTGATGTACCAGTGCTATACCTAGTAGACAGGTTAAAAAATAAATAAATAGTCAGTTACATTTTCCGGTGAAATTCACCAATTTTTGGGTGTGATGTATCAGTGCTATACCTAGTAGACAGGTTATACCTAGTAGACAGTGCTATACCTAGTAGACAGGTTAAAAAATAAATAAATAGTCAGTTACATTTTCCGGTGAAATTCACCAATTTTTGGGTGTGATGTATCAGTGCTATACCTAGTAGACAGATTAAAAAAATAAATAGTCAGTTACATTTTCCGGTGAAATTCACCAATTTTTGGGTGTGATGTACCACTGCTATACCTAGTAGACAGGTTTAAAAAAAAATTGTCAGTTAAATTTTTGGGTGAAATTCACCAATTTTTGGGTGTAATATACCCCTCCTCTACCTAGTTGACAGCTTAATAAATTTAAATAATTTTTCTGTTACATTCTTGGGTTGACATTATACAATTTTAGACGTGAATAAACACCTGCAATGCATAGGTGACAGGGAATACAATTTAATATATTATTCAGTAATTAATGCACGCCACATCAACATACCTTGCTTCATGCCCTATTTATTTATTTTTTAACCTGTCTATAGCAGTGTCTACTAGGTATAACCTGTCTACTAGGTATAGCACTGATACATCACACCCAAAAATTGGTGAATTTCACCGGAAAATGTAACTGACTATTTATTTATTTACATAATAGAAGGTGAATGAAAATCAGCTGCAAAGAACAAACACGGGCATGAAGCAAGGTATGTTGATGTGGCGTGCATTAATTACTGAATAATATATTAAATTGTATTCCCTGTCACCTATGCATAGCAGGTGTTTATTCACGTCTAAAATTGTAGAATGTCTACTAGCACTGTCTAGTAGACAGTGCTATAGACAGGTTAAAAAAAAATTGTCAGTTAAATTTTTGGGTGAAATTCACCAATTTTTGGGTGTAATATACCCCTCCTCTACCTAGTTGACAGCTTAATAAATTTAAATAATTTTTCTGTTACATTCTTGGGTTGACATTATACAATTTTAGACGTGAATAAACACCTGCTATGCATAGGTGACAGGGAATACAATTTAATATATTATTCAGTAATTAATGCACGCCACATCCTTTCATTCAATGCTTAAACTTTGAAAAGTTGTCACACTTTTATGCTTTAATAATTTCTCCCATATTTCAACTCTATAATTTTAAATTTGAAATAATGAATCCTCCCTTGGATGTCTCTCTTTCTCACGCTCCCTCTCTGGCCTGAAAACCTGATTCCCCGACACCCGTGATCACCATGGTAGGCGCATAAAAGAACATCGAAAGTTGATAGAGCAGATATCAAATTGGATCGTGAACATCACGGGGACGTGCGACATGATGGGGCAGTAAGTGTGCACACGCCTACACGAACTAACTGACAGGGGTCAGCCCATGCAACTTCTGGGTCTCCAAATTGGGCACATGGCCTGAGCTTGCCCTTTACCCCTTGGAGGTGCTGGCCTGTTCTGCAGCCAATGTATTGTCTAAATGTGTGTTTAGCATGACTGGAGGGAGTTATCACAGGTTATATTTCCCAATGTTTTGGGGTGTACCCTAATTTTAAAAATAAAATTTAAAACCAAAAAGCACTGTAGGCTACCTCCTTCTCCTCCTCCACCGCTGCTTCCACCTACACCGCCACATCCACCGCCTCCTCAACCTCCTACTCCATATGGACCTCGTCCTCCTAGATCAAGATTATTATTTTTAATTTTTACGTATTTTATGTTATTTTAAGTTATTTCCCTATCCACATTTGTTTGCAGAGCACTTGCCATGCTCTTAACCACATTTTGATCCCATTTTCAGCCCTCTAGCCCTTTCCATTACATTTTTACAGCCATTTTAGTTCTCAAAAGTTCGGGTCCCCATTGACCCCAATGGGGTTCGGGTTCGGGGTCAAGTTCGGGTCAAGTCCGGGTCCCGAACTCAAACTTTTTTGTGAAGTTCGGCCGAACCCGTCGAACCCGAACATCCAGGTGTCCGCTCAACTCTAATCACAGTCTTTCTCTTGCTTTTGGCGTACATTCGCCATGCGTATTTGGACAATCTCTTGGGCATCAGCTAGGCATTTTTGATGTTCACTGTCCCAATCTGTTTGTGATAAAGGATTGATGGAATCTGGAACTTGTACATCTAAGGCGAGATCTGCAGGTAATCTTCCTTGACGGTCAAACATAAGGTAATATGGAGTGTATCCAGTAGAACAATGGATGGTGTTGTTGCAAATATACATCAATTGAGGTAGTAGAGTTGGCCAATCAGTTCTTTTAGCAGGTGGTTCAGCTATTAACATCTCAATCAAGGTTTGGTTCATTTTATCGCAAAGTCTGTTACCTTTAGGATGGTACGCTATTGTTCTCATCTTCTGACAATTGTGAAGTGAACATAGTTCATGGAAGAGTTGGGATTCAAAGGCAGATCCTTGATCTGTGAGAATCTTTTCAGGACATCCATAGGGCAACAGGAAAATCTTCCACAAAACGTTTGCGGTGGTTTTGGCTGTAGGTACAGCTACTACAAATTTGGTGTAGTGATCAATTATTGTCATGGCGTAGGTATATCCTGAGCGACTTGCTTCTAGCTTTACGTGATCAATGGCCACTATCTCTGGAGGTGTTTTTCTTACAATGGGATGTAATGGTGCTCTTTGATCATGTCCATCCATGGGTTAATAAATTTAGGAACATAATCAATAAACATTGGGATATCATTAGAGAGGACTATCCATCAAGCTCAGAGTTCCAAAATTTGCCAATGGTGTGTTACAAAAGGTCCAAAAACATCAGGGACACTATAATTAGGGCGGACATAGATAGTGAAAAGACTTCATTGAGACAAATTACATAGTCCACACCTAAAAGGGGTACATTCCCCTGTTTACAATGTATTCATTGCTCTAGTGTTATTAGAGGTGAATATCTCACTCATTCATACACTGGTGAAACATTTCCTATAAGTTTTTTTTACCTGTGACAGCAGCTTTGTGATTTATGTTTTAAAATGCCCCTGTGGATTGTTGTACGTTGGGGAGACATCAACCAGGATGAAAGACAGGTTTTGCAAAAACAAATCGACAATATGGAAAAAAAATTACTATTGCCTGTACCCTTTCACTTTGATCGATGCCGCCACAACGTATTTTAATTGCGATTCCAGATTATAGAGCAAGTACTACCACCATGCAGGAGTGGTGACAGAATTCATACCCTGGAGCCAAGCGGCATGAATCGCGAATATGAACTCATTTCATTTCTATAAAGTTATACTGTTTTGGAATATGAGTTATTAGTATTTCTTTCCAGGGCCGGACTGGCCTGCCGGGATACCGGGAAATTTCCCGTTAGGCCGGCAGGCCTGAGTGCCGCAAGGCCGCGGCCCTGGTGACAAGTGTGGGCGGCCGGCGGCAGGGCACAGCAGGAGATGAGCGCTTCCATTGTGGAAGCGCTCATCTCCAGAGTCATCTGTATCGCCGTCCTCAGGACGTTGATACAGATGTCTATGCTGCGACAGGGAGAGGTGTGTCCCCTCCTGTTCCTCTTATAGGCTGCCAGCACTAGGCCGGCAGCCTATCAGAGGCCGGCGCAGGCTGCGCGATGACGTCATCGCACCACCTGAGCCGTATAGTGAGGGTGGAGGTAAGTATAAGTGTTTTTTATATAGGTACAATACTGGATCATGATGGGAAGGGGGGGATACTGGCACATGATCATGGGGGCTATTGGCACATGATATGGGGCTACTGGCACATAAGGGGGGCTGCTGGCACATGGGGGGCTATTGGCACATGATAAGGGGGGCTACTGGCACATGATAAGGGGGGCTATTGGCACATGATAAGGGGGGCTATTGGCTCATGATATGGGGGCTATTGGCAATTAATGGGGGCTGCTGGCACATGGGGGGCTATTGGCACATGATAGGGGGGCTACTGGCACATGATAAGGGGGGCTACTGGCAGATGATAAGGGGGGCTACTGGCACATGATAAGGGGGGCTACTGGCACATGATAAGGGGGGCTACTGGCACATGATAAGGGGGGCTACTGATACATGATATGGGGGCTATTGGCACATGATATGGGGCTACTGGCACATAAGGGGGGCTGCTGGCACATGAGGGGGGCTATTGGCACATGATAAGGGGGGCAACAATCATTAAATAGGTGGCCAACAAAAAAGGGGCGGGTCAAAGGGCGTGGTAAAACACTGTCTGAGCATGCTAAGAGTTGTAATTTTGCAACAGTTGGAGGCATCCTGGTTGGGAAAACACTGCGATAATATGAACAATGGGGGTTCTACAAAAGAGCTATCGTGGGGCAAAGTTCATATTCGTGTTTACACAGGTGTTTTAAAATGAACACTTTCTCCTATTATAAACAAGTAAATAATGAGGCAATGCTGTGGGGCTGGTATGCAACTTTTTCCGGGGCTGGTTTTTATCCCCAGTCTGGCCCTGTTTCTTTCCAGAAAACATGATGATTGATGAGATTACTCCTTCAGGTCTCTATTATTACTACTCGTGTAATGCCATTTACCAACTAATTCTTTGCATATATTGTCATCAATCTGTAGGGTTTTACTACACTAACATGCGTTAGACTGTCCCAAGTGTGCATATAGTTGTTAAATGTGTGTCATTTCTGTTATTCCCACCCCTTTTCTGTGCACCCTTACGTAATAGACTCTGCCCGCATGGTCTTTTTGTTTTGTTTATAAGTTACTATGACGACAGCACGTCACATCCTGTGACGACAAAGCTGGCGGGTTATTTAAATGTATCTGCTTCCTTGTATTTACCTGCTTGACAAAGACTTGTGTTGAGTCGAAACGCATCATTTGTTCCTCCATGTGGGAATTAAAGAGATAAAATTGCATCCAATACAGCAAGTGCCGGTCTTCTATTTTCTTGGATTGATGGGACGCCGACCCTGGACGCGCGCACTGCTTACCATATATACGGAGTGCCGCCTGATATATCTTCTGTATCTCCTTGTTCAACCATGGCAGTGACAGGCTTTCAATAAAATACATGTTAAGTACAGTCTTACACACTTGTTGCGTAGCTTTGCTATGGGCAACCGCTACTTTGTAGGTGCCTGGCCCTTTAGCAGTCGTTGTGACAACTTAACATGGAGCAGTATGGTGCTCTGCAAGGCAGATTATGATCCCAAACAGTCCCGCTTAAAGTAATTCCTCCCAGCGGCACTCACTCTGACATTCCTGGAAGGTTCTCAGGTTGCAGGGGAGTCGGAACACTATTATATATATTTTAATTTTTTTTCCTGTGGTGAAGGGCTGTTGATCTCCTTTTTTTTTCCGTATACCCACACGTAGTCTCGCGTCTCTTCAGCGTGCTCATGCACAGCCCTCCCACTAGGTCAGTTTTCAAGGCAAGAGGGTCGGCGCTGATCCGCAAGTACTAGCAGCAGCGTAAGTATTAGAGTATTGGCTTCTCTTTTCCCGCTTTTGATATAGTGATTCTGTAGCACGTGACTTGTATCATACATCCATGCAATTTTAAGCAATTGAAAGAGTTCTGCAGCCCAATAAAGCGTGAAACAAACAAAGGTCTTTCAATAAAGCAAGTGGGGCTTATTCTCACTATGTGCAGAGGATTTTGTATCCTGTTGGTATATAGTTCACATAAGGCGCAAAGGATTTGATCCTGTTCGTGACACCAATTCTTGTAACGCTACCAAACCACAGGGCAAACATGTGAGGCTCAGGGTGGACCGATGGGTGTAATAGTTCATGTATTCATGGTTAGCAGATGCCTCCCTGGTCTGGTGTACAGTGGATGGGAAGACAGCACAAACTTCTCTGGGGCACTCTCTGTTGCAGGGAACACCAGCCAGACGTTGGTTGAGGTGCCCTTGATGGTAATTGGTCTTTAAGGTGCTTTGGTAGCTGGGCCCCTGGTTCGTGACGCCAGCACCGCTAGGTGCAAATGTTGAGATTAGTAGTAATGATGATATAGAAAAAGGAGACTAGAGCTTTTAACGAACTTCCAGTACTTTACTGAAGCAGATCCACAGGTCTTCAATGTATGCAAAAGTCATTTACATCAAGGCAGCTTTTGCAGGGATTCACATTAATTCCCAGAAGTTGCATAAGGTATGGACCTCTATGACAATCAGTCATTCTCTTTCTTATTTCTCCAGGTTGGAGGGATGAACTATCTCTGTTGTACTGTATAATCCTATACCTCTGTGTCCTCTTCTAGCGATACTATATACTGACAAATGGCCTTTTTGTCTTTAATTATGGTGGGTAGCTTGTAGCTTAGAATCTCTCCACCTGATGCAAAGGAGGCTGGAGGCTGATAAACGACAGTTACCTTCCTTTGTCAATATTCTCATTCCCTCTCTGAGTTGCCTGGTTATTCTGTAATCTTTTCCCTTCTATGAGCTGGTACATGGAACTAAGTATGGAGTTTGTATAACTCTCCAAAATGGCTGCGGAGGTCAGACATCGCACACCCTAACCTTCTTGCTCCTTCTGCTCAGTGCTGTGTGTAGGGCGAAGTTAGCCCTGGGAGGCTTGTTAGAACCTCCCCCTCCCTATGCAACTTTATGAGAACACATTTACAAGCACTGGGCATCTAAACAGTATTAAGCAGTGTGTTTCAGGACACTGCATCTGCTCTCTTACAAAATAACTGACTGACTACAGAATATGTTGTGAGTGCTTACATATTCCCATTTACTGTACTTACAGTTGGTATCCAGTGAGATTTGTCAATAACATGTAGAGAATACATGATTACACAGCAGCTGACTATGACAATGACGGCTAAGAAATGATTACCTTAGCATGCTGTCATTTTGAGCACAATTATCTGGAGAAACCTAACAGAATATTTGCATTCTGTAATGCTATAATTCCAAGTTGCTATACAGGATAAATGAAATACCATCTGCATTTTTTTATTTTAACAATGTGTAATAGAGGTACTAACTGGTGAATATTTGACAACATCCATCACCAGCAACTATACTTCAGAATAGACAGCATATAGTGGTGCAATGGAAATTGGACCACTGTGTCTTCCAACAGATTTGACTTTGCAGCTAATTCTAAGGGCATTATACTGGCATTCCCCTTGCATTCACCCATTAACACCTATACAGGGATCTTGACTTTGCTACAGGGGAACTACCAGGCTGCTACCTCCTGGAGTATTCTCTGTGTCCACAGGGGTCAGAGACACTGATGAGGAGCACAGAGAAAGCAGGCAAAACTGTAGTGAGGGACAGGTCGAAGTCAGGGTAGGCAGTGTACGAGCAATCCGATTAACAGTCTAAGGTCAGGGCAGGCAACAAAGGGTCAATATGGAGGTTAGGCACAGGTCCGGTAGAGGAGGGTCAATATCAAAAAAAAGGATAGAAGATAGTACACTGGCGGACAAATGAGAACAGCCACGCTTTATCAATAACTAACAAGCTAGGAAATCTAAAGCTCAAGCACCCTCCCACTGGGGAAGGTGCATGAAGTAGATAAGGGTTTCCAGCCTTCAGCTTGTAAAGATTAGGGTGCACGTTCTGGCCCTTTAAGAGCTGGAGGGAGCGTTATTGGATCCCCTACAAGCAAAAGGGAGAGGCCTTGCAGGCAAAAGCAAGCCACTGCGTGCCAAGAAAGGTGGACCAGCTGGCTCTGGACGACTGACTGACTGCAAAGAAGCTGCAGAAGACAGGCAGGTCTGGGTAATCCGAGAAGGAGCAAGAGGGTGAGTGGACCACCACCCATGCCGCCCGGGATATCAGGGCAGTGACGGTCAAGGGCCACCCACATAGCAAGTGACATATAGTTTGCCATGGTTTTTGATTGCCCTGCAAATAAAATATTGTGTTGTTGATCCCAATGCATCCCATTATACAGTAGGTGGACTAGGGGCTATCTATTAGTATCTGGTAGAATAAATAGTAGGATGACTGAAAAAAACCTGCACAGGTTACCTGGAGTCATTAAGGTAATCTGTCACCAAAAGCTGCTAGGACTTCACTGCAATAAGGGACACTGTTAAGGCACTGTAATGGTCGCGTACACACACAGGGGGAAGGGAAGTGACCACTGCGCTCCACCCTTATCCTTTGCCTTGCCTACTTGCCTTGCGAGTCCTAATGACAGGGGACAACTGGACGGAAATCCCTAGCTTGGAATAAGTGCAGGGATGACAGACAGACAAACAACAGAACGTGAACGGACCGAGTCAATACCAGGAAAGCTACAAAGTACAAATGGAGCAAGCAGAGAATTGTCAGGAGAAGCCGGGGTCATAAATACCAGGAGAGTCGTGAAGTACCAAAGGAGTCAGCAGAGGATTGTCAGGAGGAGGCCGGGGTCAGAATACCAGGAGAGCAGCAAAGTACACAAGGAGCAGGCAGAGGATTGTCAGGAATTCAGCAGGAGGTAAGTACGCCAGGAAGACAAAGTCACAGGTGGAACCTAAATTAACAGGCAACCTGTGGCCAGCAGGCTGCCTGTATTTATAGTGGGGAGTGAGGGTCATGTGACGTGGCCAGCGTCACATGACCGACAGACCAACCAGTCGAGCACCGAGTGATCAGCTTGGCGCTCAAGGCAGACTTAGGAGCAAGGGGCCTCCCAGCTAGAAAAGCCGCCCTGGGAACGAGGTCAAACACAGATCCTCGCTCCAGAAGCTAAGCAGCAGGTCTGCGGCTAATGGGAGACCGAGTGCACCTTCAGAACCCCGTTACAGTACCCCCCCTTTTACAAGACTTCAGGCGATGGCTTTTCAAGTCTAGAAGCATGAACCTCCCTGGCAGGTACCCAAGATCTCTCTTCAGGTCCATGCCCCTTCCAGTGAATCAGGTACTGCAAGGAATTACGCACCTTCCTGACATCCACTATTTTAGACACCACATACTCGACAGCATCATTAACAAGAACCGGCAGAGGTGAGGCTTTCGATGGTACTACCGGTTCAAAATCTTTTTTAAGCAGAGATTTATGGAACACATTATGAATGTGGAATGACTCGGGCAGCTCCAACCTAAATGATACCGGGTTAATCACCTCCATGATCTTATATGGTCCAATAAAACGAGGAGCAAACTTTTTAGAATCTACCTTAAGAGAGAGATTCTTGGAGGACAACCATACCTTATCCCCAATCTGAAAATTCACCCCCCTTAAACGTCTCCTATTGGCCTTGAGTTTCTGAGAACTTTGAGCCTTTTCTAAGTTCGATTGAACCCGGGCCCAAACTGTGCACAGTTCAGAGGAGAGCGTATCTGCCTCAGGGTTAGAGGAGGAGACGGATGACCCAGAATGAAAACAGGGATGGAAACCATGGTTACAAAAGAAAGGTGAAACCCGAGCAGAAGAATTGACACGGTTATTCAAAGCAAATTCAGCCAATGGAAGAAATCTCACCCATAATTGCTGGTCATCAGCAACATACAACCTCAAGAATTGTTCCACAGACTGATTAAGGCCCATTACTCTCAGGATGGTAGGCAGAGGAAAAAGACAATGAAATTTTAAATTTTTGACAGAAGGCCCTCCAGAATTTGGACACAAACTGCACACCCCTGTCAGAAACAATATTTTCCGGGTTACCATGAAATCGAACAATTTCTTTCACAAAAATAGACGCCAGGGTTTTGGCATTCGGGAGTTTAGACAGGGGAATGAAATGGACCATCTTGCTAAACCTATCGACCACTACCCAAACTACAGTCTTACCCTCCGCCGGCGGTAGGTCAGTTATAAAGTCCATCGAGATATGGGACCAGGGTCTAATGGGAATGGGTAGGGGTCGTAGGTTACCAGCAGGGAGAGTCCTAGGTGTCTTGGACCTGGCACAAATCTCACAGGCTGACACGTAGGACTTGACATCCCTAGTTAGAGTGGGCCACCAATAAGATCTAGAAACCAGATCCTTAGTGCCCTCAACACCCGGATGTCCACAAAAGGCAGAATCGTGACACTCACCCAACAGCTGGAGACGAAATTGTACGGGAACAAACAACTTATCTGTTGGGGTGGATACCGGTGCCAGATGTTGTTCAGACCTAATGCGAGCCGAGATATCCTGGGTTAGAGCTGCTATGAAGATTTTTGCTGGTAGAATGGATTCAGGTGGTACCTCAGTAGGTTGAAAAGCATGGAAGCTCCGAGACAATGAATCCGCCTTCACATTTTTACTTCCCGGCCTGAACGTAATGGAAAAATCAAAACGAGTAAAAAACAGAGCCCATCTGGCTTGACGGGGATTCAACCTCTTAGCAGACTCGAGAAACATCAGGTTTTTATGGTCAGTGACAACAGTTGCACAATGCCTTGCCCCCTCTAGAAAATGCCTCCACTCCTCAAATATCCATTTAATGGCCAGCAGCTCCCTATTCCCTATGTTGTAGTTTCTCTCAGTGGGAGAGAATTTCCTGGAGAAGAAGGCACATGGTCTCAGGTTAGTGAGGCTAGCAGGACCTTGTGAAAGGACTGCTCCTGCGCCGTCCTCGGACGCATCCACCTCCACAATAAAAGGTTTCTCCTGATCAGGCTGGATCAGAATGGGAGCGCTACTGAATGCCTTTTTTAATTTTTCAAATGCAGAAATGGCCTCAGTAGACCAATTCTCCAAATCCGCCCCTTTCTTAGTAAGGTCGGTCAACGGTTTAGCAATTACGGAAAAATTCATAATAAATTTACGATAGTAATTGGCGAAACCTAAGAACCGTTGTAAGGCCTTTAAGGATGAAGGTCTTACCCATTCCTTAATTGCTAGTACCTTACCAGGATCCATCTTGAAGGTGTGAGGAGTCAGAACATGCCCTAGAAACAGAATCTCCTGTACACCAAAGACACATTTCTCTTGCTTAGCGGATAGCTGATTCTCCCTCAACACCTCTAATACTTGTTTAACATGAGACACATGGGATTCGAAGTCAGGAGAGAATATCAAAATGTCGTCAAGATAGACAATAACAAATTTACCTAAGAACTCCCTAAGGCTACTTTCACACTAGCGTTCGGGGGTCCGCTTGTGAGCTCCGTTTGAAGGGGCTCACAAGCGGCCCCGAACGCATCCGTACTGCCCTAATGCATTCTGAGTGGACGCGGATCCGCTCAGAATGCATCAGTCTGGCAACGTTCAGCCTCCGCTCCGCTCAGCAAGCGGACACCTGAACGCTGCTTGCAGCGTTCGGGTGTCCGCCTGGCCGTGCGGAGGCAAGCGGATCCGTCCAGACTTACAATGTAAGTCAATGGGGACGGATCCGTTTGAAGATGACACAATATGGCTCAATCTTCAAACGGATCCGTCCCCCATTGACTTTCAATGTAAAGTCTGGACGGATCCGTCTGAACTACTTTCACACTTAGAATTTTTTCTAAGCTATAATGCAGACGGATCCGTTCTGAACGGATCCAAACGTCTGCAATATAGGAGCGGATCCGTCTGTGCAGACAGCAGACGGATCCGCTCTGAATGCTAGTGTGAAAGTAGCCTAAGAATGTCATTCATGAAGTTTTGGAACACAGCTGGGGCATTGCTGAGTCCAAAAGGCATCACCTGATATTCAAAGTGTCCTACCGGAGTATTGAACGCCGTCTTCCATTCGTCTCCCTCCTTGATTCGGATTATTGTATGCCCCTTTCAGGTCAATTTTGGAAAACCAGGTTGCCCCCAGAACCTGGTTAAATAAATCCGGAATCAATGGGAGGGAGTATCTATTCTGGACAGTGATTTTATTTAATCTCCGGTAATCAATACATGGCCTAAGACCTCCATCTTTTTTCTTAACGAAGAAAAACCCTGCCCCCATAGGAGAGACAGAAGGTCTAATATGCCCTTTACCAAGGCTGTCCTTAATATAATCTTCCATGGCCTTGCGTTCGGGCTTAGAAAGATTATAAATTCGCCCCTTAGGAAACTTGGTCCCCTCTACTAGCTCTATAGTACAATCATAAGGTCTATGGGGGGGTAGAACCTCCGGGGTTGGTGATGAGAATAAATCCGAATATTCCCTAACAACAGTGGGTAAAGTATCAGACTTTACTTAGACCCCAGCCTGTACCACGGACAAGCACGATTCACACTTAGGCCCCCATCTCACCAACTCCCCATTGGACCAATCTATAGTGGGGTTATGTAGTTGGAGCCAAGGCAACCCTAGTACCACCTGAGCCGGTTCTCCAGGAATAAAAGGGAACATCTCTCTGAGTGGCACACACCCACAGTTAGAGAAATCTCCGAGGTACATGAGCTCATCGTACCACCAATAAGAGGAGTATCATCAATAGCCATGACATGGATAGGAGTTGGTAAAGCAAACATTGGAATACCCAATCTTACAGCATACTCAGAGTCAATAAAGCTGGCCGCTGAGCCAGAATCAATAAAGGCCTTACCCGGCCATTTATCTACTCCCAAAGAAATCGTAATGGGTACCAAAAGCTTACATTTAGAAAAATAAGGGTGTACCTGGTCTTTAGGTAGCCTTGCCTTAGGAGACTTGACAGAGAGGACCTTCTTAGGACACTGGTTGATCCAATGGTCAGGATCTCCACAGTAAAAGCATTCTCCACGTCTGCGTCGAAGATTCCCTCGGGTCATGCCAACCTGCATGGGTTCCTCGGTGGAGACCTCAGCATTGTCTCTGGGATAGGCCTCTGGCTGGACCACCATCTGGAAAGAGAACTGTTGTTCCTGTCGCCTCTCTCTAACCTGTCGGTCAAGTCGGACAACAAGGGTCATCATCTCCTCTAAGGTCTCTGGAAGTTGATAACTGACCAGAAGATCCTTTAAATTATCAGACAGACCTGACCTGAACTGACTCTTCAGGGCTGGTTCGTTCCATCCTGAGGGGACACACCACCTTCTGAATTGGGTGCAATAATCCTCCGCAGGTAGATTGCCCTGAACCAGTGCTTTTAGAGCCGTCTCGGCTACTAGAGCCCTGTCTGGTTCATCATAGAGGGTACCCAGGGCCTGAAAGAACCCCTCCACAGAAAATAAACAACTGGCGCCAGCAGGTAAAGAGAACGCCCAGTCCTGGGGATCACCCTGTAGTCGGGAAATGATAATGCCCAGGCGTTGACTCTCGGGGCCAGAGGACACGGGGCGCAAACGGAAGTAAAGTTTGCAATTCTCCTTAAAAGAGAGAAACTTCTTCCGGTCTCCAGAATAGGGTTCTGGGAGCTTAATCTGGGGCTCAAAATGCGGACTGGAGGCCTGAGGAGTGGAAGAATCTTGCCCTAACTCAAAAGAACTGAGTTTTTCCCCTAACTCCTGCACCATCTGCGTCAGATTAGAGAAATGGTCCGTCAGGGTCACCAGAGGATTCATTATACAGTGGTTATTGGGCCTGTTAATCTGTAACGGTCGCGTACACACACACACAGGGGGAAGGGAAGTGACTACTGCTCTCCACCCTTACCCCTTGCCCTGCCTACTTGCCTCACGAGTCCTAATGACAGGGGACAACTGGACGGCAATCCCTAGCTTGGAATAAGTGCAGGGATGACAGACAGACAAACAACAGAACGTGAACGGACCGAGTCAATACCAGGAAAGCTACAAAGTACAAATGGAGCAAGCAGAGAATTGTCAGGAGAAGCCGGGGTCATAAATACCAGGAGAGTCGTGAAGTACCAAAGGAGTCAGCAGAGGATCGTCAGGAGGAGGCCGGGGTCAGAATACCAGGAGAGCAGCAAAGTACACAAGGAGCAGGCAGAGGATCGTCAGGAATTCAGCAGGAGGTAAGCACGCCAGGAAGACAAAGTCACAGGTGGAACCTAAATTAGCAGGCAACCTGTGGCCAGCAGGCTGCCTATATTTATAGTGGGGAGAGAGGGTCATGTGACGTGGCCAGCGTCACATGACCGACAGACCAACCAGTCGAGCACCGAGTGATCAGCTCGGCGCTCAAGCAGACTTAGGCGCAGGGGGCCCCCCAGCTAGCAAAGCCGCCCTGGGAACGAGGTCAAACACAGATCCTCGCTCCAGAAGCTAAGTAGCAGGTCTGCGGCTAATGGGAGACCGAGTGCACCTTCGGAACCCCGTTACAGGCACCCTTCACACCGGCCAGTTGTATCACTAAAACCCTGTATCCCCCATTGGCTACTACAGAGACAAGAGTACTAGTGTTGATCACAAATATTCAAATTACGAATATTAATCGTGAATATCGGACCTTGAAAATTTGCGAATATTTAGAATATACATTCGTGATTTCAAATATTCTATTTTTTATTTTTTTTGCAGCAGTAACCTTCCTTCTTGCTTGTGGGCCAATGAGAAGGCTGCAATGTCTTTGTTCGAGCTTAGCAACATCTCTAGCAACCAATAGGAAAGTTGCCTACCCCTTACTATGTAATAACCTCACTAGCAGCCATTTTCTACAGTTTTTAAAAGTTCTGAGAGAGACAGCAGTGTCATTGCTGTGCTCTATGCTTTCCACACTACAGTAGATAGATAGTTTAATAGCTTATATATATAATACAGATAGTTGGTGGGAGATAGTCAGTGTAGGTTATATCCTGATATAGTGTAGCTGTTGCAGTGCAGTGTGTTAGGTAGAGTGAGGGCACCAACCTACTCGCAGCTTATCAAGCAGAGCGCTGTAAATTGTATAGCGGCTGTGCTTGGTATCGCAGCTCAGCCCTATTCACTTCCATGGGTCTGAGCTGTGCTTAGACTATGTGACCGATGAATGTGTTGTTACTGGTCTAGAAGTGCTGAGAGAAGGCCACAGAGCTACAGTCTTCTCCAACATCTGATCATGGGTTTCTGGGTTTCGGACCCCCACTGATCAGATACTGATGACCTATCCAAAGGACATTTCATCAGTATAAAAATCTCGGAAAACCCCTGTAAGCAAAAGAGACATTTGTTCTTTTAAGTCCGTCTGACCTGGTTACTGACTCCTGCACCATACACTTGGCATTGCATACCACACACCCTTGCAACCATTCAGAGACTTAACATCACGTGCACCCCAACAACCATCAGGCAGGAGCCGCCAGAACCAGGTTGTGCCTTGAGGAAAGAAAGGGTGTGCCCTCCTGTCAATGCCCAACGGCGAGAGGATAGTCACTATGATAAATTGTTGCCACCAGAGCCACCCTCATCCTCTACTCCTAATCCTCCTGGGCTGCGGCAATACTACTTGGTTCTTTTTGTAACTTCTATAGACTTCAATGGAGAGAGCCATCTCTCTAACAACACCTTCTCTTGATGAGTGTGGGTCTGCTCTATCAAGCATTATGGGAATGTGTAAGACTTCAAATGGAGATAGCTCTTTAATCGCTTTCTACATAATCATAATGATTTACATTACCCTGTTCTAACATCAGACCACATTACTAGGATTCATATTAGAGAGCACAGAACACTTTATTATTAGGTTATAGCACAGCATAACTCCAGGCTCATGAATTTCCAAACCTTATAAGCCAAGTAAAAAAACAATGCTTCAGTTTTACATGCATAATTTTGTTTTTCCAACAGAAGATATGAAAGCATGACCATGGCAAATGCGAAATACATTTCATTTAATAAAAAGAATATCTTTTAAATCTAAATAATCATTTTTTATTTTTTTTTATGTTTCTCTTCACCAGCCAAACAATGAAATGACGACATTCAAAATGTGGAGGGCTTAAATGTGACACACTAAATAATTGGTTCTGTGACGATTCATAATACAGCAAAGAACAAAATGTGTCTGTACAGAAGCTCTGAAATGTTGGAAAGTTAGGGTCAATCCTGTGTGAATGTTGAATGTTATTCTGTATCTGCTTATAATGTGGTAATACTGGGGATTGATTTATGCTTTACATTGCATGAAGTTATATGGTATGCTATTAACACTTTCCCTGTCAAAAGTTTGTGCCAAAACCATAAATTAGGTAGACTCGTTTCATGATTTGCAACTCCCCCTATTTTTCACTGAAATAGAAAACATAGAATATTCACATTTCATTTGAAATCATATTAACTTCTGTTTGAAAAATTATTATTCATTTAAAACCCACTAGCCATGCACTTGCCTGATACCTGAGTCATGCTTAAAGAGCCACTGTACTTTCATGCAATTTTAGAAGTCACTTGATTTAAAAATTCTTCTTGCTTCCACCTGAAAAAATGCTGTAAAGGGGGTCTCTCTTCCGTCTGATTTTCAGTCCACTGCCCGTTGTCAGGCAAGATCCGTCCCTGGTAGCAGAGACTTATAAAACAGCTGAAAGGAATAAGGACGTGACAGAGCTAGCTGAGAGAATGAGTAGTGTTGAGTGAATCAAAGTCCACGAAGAGGACTTCAATCCAAATTTCAGGAAATTTTGATTAGCTGCGAAGCCGAATTTCCTCGTGCTTTGTGGTAGCTAATCTATTTTCCCTGAATGGTGAAAAAAAACAAAAAACATACTTACCTCGTCTATTTTGCGATGAGCCAGACGTGCCACCTTGATTATAGATCTTGCATGAAATCCGAAGTGATGATGTCATCATGGGCCACTAGATCTTCAATCAAGATGGTAGCTGCCGGACGTCGCGATTAAATGGATGAGGTAGGTATGATTTATTTTTATTTTTTATTCTACACTATGTTATTACTGTCAGATGCCACAATCAGTTATGAACACGTCATCTGGGGGATACAATGACAAGGGGCGGTGCAATCACCACTCCCTGTCATCGCACCCACTACTTACAAAGAAATGTGCATCATGACTAGTGATGGACGAACATCAGCCGGGACGTTTTGCAAACGCATGTTTGTGATCAAATGTTCGGGAACCGCGCGTTTGCGGCGGGCCCCATTCACTTTAATTGCAGGCGAACCTAAAAATCACTTCATGTCATATTTGCAGCCACCAAATATTTACTAGAAGTCAAAAATAGTCCCACAACATGGACAGTGACATACCAGAGTGGGATCAATGGCAAAAATTCCCACAAAAAATATGTATTTTAATCAGGGGCCATTTATATGCATCTTAAAGGGAAACTCTAAAAAGTGCCCTGCTGGAGCCTAGAAATTTTTTATTTTAGGCCACGGGAGTACAGACCCCAAAAATTAAGCATTCACCTGACAGAAAAGAACAAGTGATTATGTGGCTGGAGGTATATTAGACAGTCAGTACATAGCAATTTTACTGTAGGCCAGTGGAGTAAAGGCCCCAAAAATTATGCATTCACTTGACAGAAAAGAACAAGTGATTATGTGGCTAGAGGTATATTAGGCGGTCAGTCAATAACAATTTTACTGCAGGCCAGTGGAATATAGGCCCCAAGCATTAGGCATTTACCTGACAGAAAAGAACAAGTGATTATGTGGCTGGAGGTATATTAGGCGTTCAGTGGATAACAATTTTACTGCAGGCCAGTGAAGTACAGGCCCCAAACATTAGGCATTTACCGGACAGAAAAGAACAAGTGATTATGTGGATGGAGGTATATTAGGCTGCAAGTGGATAACAATTTTACTGTAGGCCAGTGGAGTACAGGCCCCAAACATTAGGCATTCACTGGACAGAAAAGAACAAGTGATTATGTGGCTGGAGGTATATTAGGCGGTCAGTGGATAACAATTTTACTGCAGGCCAGTGGAGTACAGGCCCCAAACATTAGGCATTCACCAGACAGAAAAGAACAAGTGATTATGTGGCTAGAGGTATATTAGGAGATCAGTGGATAACAATTTTACTTCAGGCCAGTGGAGTACAAGCCCCAAGCATTAGGCATTTACCGGACAGAAAAGTGATTATGTGGCTGGAGGTATATTAGATGGTAGTGATGGACGAACATCGGCCGGGATGACTCGTGAACAGCGCGTTCGCGGCGGGCCCCATTCACTTTAATAGCACAGGTGTTGAATTCTTCCGAGATCCTCATTCATTTTTTTAAAAATGTGAGGTAGTCCACACTGTCGTGAGCCAGGCGAGTGCGCTTATCGGTCACGATCCCCCCTGCTGCGCTGAACGTCCTTTCAGACAGGACACTCGACGAGGGGAAAGCCAAAAGTTCCATGGCAAATTGTGCCAGCTCTGGCCACAGATCAAGCCTGCACACCCAGTAGTCAAGGATTCCTTGCTTCTCAGAGCGTCCACATCGGCCGTTAACCCAATGTCGTCGGACACCTGTCGGTCTAGGCGTTCCCTGAGGCTGGATCCGGAGGGTAGCTGTCGATAGGTTGGCTGCAAGAATGATCTCATATATGAAGTGACCAACACATCTTCAAACCGCCTTCTTCTTGCAGGCGCGATAGGAATGGTACCCGCACCTGTTTTGCTGTGGGTGGAAATTCCTCTGCCAGTGCCCGCAACAGCATAATGCAGCATCTCTCGCAGCAAGGCCTAGAAATGCTGCATTCTGAAAGCCCTCTGTGATGTTGGTAACAAGTCAGCCATTGTGTGTTTGTACCGGGGGTCTAAGTACGTTGCCACCCAGTACAGGTCCTTGACCTTTATGCTTTTTATACGGGGGTGCCGCTTCAAACACTGAAGCATGAAGGCCCCCATTTGCACAAAATTGGAAGTGGTGGTGCACCCTGGCTCCTGCTCATCGCCCAGGAGAATGTCGTCCTCGGGATCCTTCGCCCAGCCACGGACAACACCATGGTCCCCGAAAAGTTTAAAGCCTGCTATTCTTGCTCCTCTTCCTTCACCCCCAGCCATCATCATCCTCTGACTCCTCTTTAGACTCCTGCTGACTTGTCTCAGATGGAGTAGCCCCCCCTCGGAATTCATTCAGCATTGTGACTTCCTCATCTTCCAGCTCCTGCTCCTCGACGGCTTGATCAATGACACGACGCAATGCACGCTCCAGAAAGAAAGCGTAAGGTATGATGTCATTGATGGCTCCCTGACTGCGACTGACCAGTTTGGTGATCTCATCAAATGGCCGCAGAAGTCTGCATGCGTCGCACATGAGCAGCCACTAGCACGGTGGAAAAAAACTAAGCTCCCAGAACCTGTCCTGCTGCAGAGTTCGTACAGGTAGTCGTTAACGGCACGTTTCTGCTGGAGCAGCCTATCAAGTATATACAAGGTGGAGTTCCAGCGCATCGGGCAGTCACAAATCAGAAGTCTGACGGGCAAGTGGTGTCGCCGCTGAACGTCAGCAAGGCGAGCCATGGCCGCGTTAGATCTTCTAAAATGGCCATACATTTTCCTGGCCTTCCGCAAGACGCCCTGGACCCCGGGGTATTTGGCAACGAATCGCTGCACGACTAAGTTCAGGACGTGTGCCATGCACGGCACGTGTGTCATTTTGCGCTGTTTCAGCACGCTCAGCAGATTGGTACCGGTGTCGAACACCACTTTACCAACTGTCAAATTGACAGGCTTCCAGGCACAACAGCCGCAGCACAGCATGGAAAGGTCTGACCTGGCATGTTAAACAGGTTCTGGGGAGCTTGGGGGGTGAAGCGAAAGAAGCGGTAGCAAAGGAAAAGGAAGAGTCAGCAGAGGAGGAGACGGAGGATGTTGCTGGAGGAGGAGAAGAAGAGGCAGGTCTGCATGCAATCTGTGACGGTAACACCAAATCCAAACAGGTCCCACGGGTTATATGCTTGACCGAGTGGGCAGAAAAAGTTATTTACCTTTCCTGACCGTGTTTGCTAGACCACTTGTCAGATGTATCTTGGCACCCACACTGTGTGCCAGAGATAAATTAACTTGCCGCTGAACGTGGCTATATAGTTCATGGATGCCCTTCTGGGAGAAATATTTCCTTCAGGGGACCTTCCATTGCACGCGACAACTGCACAGTGGAAGGTGGAGGACAAATGGGAGGAGAGAGGAGAAGGAGAAGAGGCAGGATGTGGAGCGCAGGGAGTGTGGCTTTGTGGGATCTGACGGAGTTGCTTCCACTGGGCTCGGTGATGGGAGGACAGGTGCCTTCTTAAGACGGTCGTCCCTAGGTGAGTGATGGGCTTACTTACCATGACTTATGCGTTGACAGCACAAGCTGCAGGCGCCAACACTATTGTCAGCAGCTGACACGTTAAAAAAAGCCCACACTGCGGAGCCATGTGCCGGCGTCCTGGGAGCGCAAGATGTGACCGTTCATGGTGGATGGCTCACTCTAGATACATTTGCAGTCTGATTCTTTCCTCCTGTGAACTGCAAGTTCTGCCTGCTTCTCCTCCTTTTCCTCCCTATCTGCTGCTCTCCTTCTCTCCCTCTGAACTCCCCTCCTCTTGCTCTCTTGTGGGCACCCACGCAACGTCCATTGACACATCATCATCGTCACCTTCACCACCACTGACATTAGATATATCAGGGTAGGCAGCAACAGCGGGGACCACACTCCTTGGGCTGATCTAGGTATTGTCATCAGACCGCTGGGTGGCGGCCGTTGCTACCTCTTCTTCCTCCTCCGATTCCAAGGATGACAGTGCATCGGTAAAGTTTGGGAATAGATGGGAAAATACTTCCTCTGACTCAAGTGGAGGGGCTATGGTGGTGGTGGTGTCTTTGGGGGTGCATGCAGCAGAGAGTGAGGAGGGTGCATATACAGAGAATGAGGAGGGTGCAGAAACGGAAGCGGAAGGCTGAGTGAGCCACTCAACCACCTCTGGTGCGTCATTTGATGTAATCGCACGCACCTTGTCCAAATTCCCACTTAGGCTCCGGCCTGGTGCACCTGCCCGAACTCTACCACTCCTGCTGATCGGCCTGCCTCTTCCTCTGCCTGTCATTTTCAAAATGATCCATTTCCAAATTCCCTAGAGAAGAGTAGTATTTGTGGAAGCAGGTATATCGCAGGCCTCAATCAGTGTTTGGTGGAAGCCGGTATTTTGCACCCCTAAATCAGTATTTTATGGAAGCAGGTATATAGAATACCTTAATCAGTATTTTGTAGAAGCAGGTATATCACACCCCTCAATCAGTATTTTGTGGAAACAGGTCTATAGAACATCTGAATCAATAATTGGTGGAAGCAGGTATATCGCACCCCTCAATCAGTATTTTGTGGAAGCAGGTATATCGCACCCCTCTATTAGTATTTTGTGGCAGCAGGTATATAGAACCCCTTAATCAGTATTTTGTAGAAGCAGGTATATCGCCCCCCTCAATCAGCATTTTGTGGAGACAGGTATATAGAACCCCTGAATCAATATTTGGTAGAAGCAGGTTCATTGCACCCCTCAATCAGTATTTTGTGGAAGCCAGTGTATCGCAGGCCTCAATCAATATTTTGTGGAAGCAGGTATATCGCACCCCTCAATTAGTATTTTGTGGAAGCAGGTATATAGCACCCCTTAATCAGTATTTTGTAGAAGCAGGTATATCACACCCCTCAATCAGTATTTTGTGAAAACAAGTATGTAGAACCCCTCAATCAATATTTGGTGGAAGCAGGTATATCGCACCCCTCAATCAGTATTTTGTGGAAGCAGGTATATTGCACCCCTCAATTTTTTATTTTTTTTGGGGCAACAGGTATATCACACCCATTGCAAATAGTTGTTCCAATAACGCTTGTACCTCTTTATACCTGCGGTATCACAGCAGAACCGCACAAAACTGCTGCACAATACAAATGCACTATAATATACTTTCTATGTTAGAAAGTATATTATAGGTGTATCACACCCCTCAATCAGTTTTTTTGGGGGCAACAGGTATATCACACCAGTTGCAATTAGTTATTCCAATAGCGTTTGTCCCTCTATATAGCTGCGGTATCGCAGCAGAACCGCAAACAACTGCACAATACAAATGCACTAAAATATACTTTCTATGTTAGAAAGTATAAGTATATCACACCCCTCAGTATATCACACCTATCGATAGCACACCTATACCAGTTCTTAAAAGGACTTTTGTGGCCCTATTAGCTAGCGTTTGGTGTCCCTAACAGTCTGTCCCAGCTCCACAAAGCAACCTTTCCCTGCACTGGCAAAACACAGAATGTAAAATGGCTGCCAGATTGGGTTCTGTTATATGGGGGGTGTGCCCATGTGCTGAAAGGTCTCAATGTGCTGTCCTGTCCCACCTGAAGGATGTGTCATGGGTCAAAGTTTGGCGCAATGCAAAAGTATATGGCGCATGCGAACATAGCCATATGTTCGCATGTTCGGGGAATCGCGAACGAGCAAAGTTCGCCGCGAAACGATGCCGGGCAAACCGCAAGGCCATCTCTAATTGTGACGAAGAAAAATTTTTTGTAACATTCTTTTGTAAAATTGAGAGAAGCAAACAAATCAAATTTTACAATACTTCGCTCATCACTAATCATGAGCCTGATAAAAGAACTGCTTCTACACTGCTTCTGAATATCAGGAGCCTCCTGATTTATCCCTCCTTATCTGTTCTGTCAGCTCTGGAGCTGAAAACAAACATTGTGGGAAGTAAAGGAAATTATGTCACAGCAGTACAGTGCTGGCAGACTTGCTTAGAAGGGATACACCACCTGCTTCTGAGTGAAATGTATCTAGGTGTGCAGCTGAAACAGGATAATAATATGACTGAAAGAGACTTTAGGGAAGCCCAAACATAACTGTTCCTTCACAGTTATGATTGTACAAAGAAGCATGGCCATTATGCAAACAGTTTTTTAAACTCAGGTAGACTTTAAAGAGGACCTGTACCCTTCCAATATGTGGTATTTTAGTAACTACTTGCATTCTCTATGAAATAACAATTCTGGCCCATCTATTCATATGATTCTATGTTGTGCCATTCCTCTATTATTCCTACTTGAATTTTATAAATTAATTGCCAGCAGTCTGTAATAAAGGTACAACTGGGTGTTACCGGTTGGTGCTGTGTCCCTGCACAATCTGACACTGGAAGCACTGATTAGATAATGTCAGATTGTGCAAGGACACCCCCTCCCCCCCCCCCCCCCAAATTAGTAACAACCATGGATGGAGATATGAGATATATGAAGATTCATGACTGAAATATGCTCCTGTATAGCCTTAAAGAATATGTTTTTGGATGCCTCTGCATAGAATAGCATAGTTGCATGTTATTCTAAAAAAGTATACCAATATATACAGGCCTAACAGGACAACAAAGGGACAGCCTTTTGACCTCCATTGGGTGAATCATTGCCTATGGATACATTTCATGTGTATGCCAAATGCATACTGACACTGCATACTGACTGCAGTGTGAACCCACCCTTACTGACATGTGAGATATGTAACTTGAATCATCAATATTCTTGCTACATCTTAATGAACAGAACAGGAATATATTGTCTCCCTTGACTTTTCACCCATACTTCAGAACACATTGCAGTCCTAGTTTTATCCTCAAAAATAAGAGCGCTACATGAAATCCATATTTATAGAATGCTTCACAGGAGGTCATCATTATTTTTCACCCCTATAGTTTTAAATATAGAGAATACACCTAACTCATTTTTACTGGAGATTTAGCATAAAACAGGAGTCAGACCACAAAGAATTGTCTTGCATAGACTCATAAGGGTGCCTGTGAACCTGAAGCTACTTATCTTACTAGAAGGCACACGTGCCTACTTTACTGATTGTTGCTATGGCTACAAAATACAATGCTACCATGTTCATTATATGAATTATAGGTGCAACTATTAAAATTGACATTCAACGTAGACACAAAAAGAAGTTTGAAATACAATAGATTTTCTTTTTATCCAGACAATGCTGTGATTTTAATAGCTCTTTTCTTAACTTTTAGGTAGCAGCTTTTATTAAATTCCTTTTGCACATATGTGCCTTAGTATAAACACTATGACAAGAACTTTTTTACGAACATTACCATGGCTGTAATACAAGTTGGTAATTGGGTGTCTTTCCCACTTAGTCTCATATTTTGCATTTGTGAAACGCTGACCTTGTAGAAAATTAAAACCTTACTCTGCGAATCTTTAAAATTACACATAGAAATCTTTTTTATTGGGTCGCATGCTTTTTCCACACAGAAGATTGGACTAATAATTAAGTCGACTAAATGTGGTCCGTAATATGACCTTTGGTATATGCAATATCTAATTGAGTTTAAAATAACTTTTCTAAAGTAAAGTGATTGCTTAATTAAAATTTGTTCTTGTATGTAATGTAAATCTAATAGTTCATTTGCAAGTCTTATGCTTTTAAATATTCTTTCCTTTTAGGAACGTATATTGTGCATTGAGCAGCACACCATAGTTAGTGTGAAACTGTGCAGATTGCCTAATATTTATTGCTCAGTGATGCTCATGCACTTCTGATGCAGAAGTCTTTTTACTGTGAGGTGTAGTAGAAGATATAGACAGATATAAGGGCACTTTATAATCCATCCTAGTAATCAAGATAAGAAAAACAAAATTACCATATCACAGAAAAGAATATTAAAGGGTATCTGCACCCTTGTCATGGAAATAATTTTAGATCTGTGTACATGGAGTGCAAGGAGAGAGCCAACAAGTTCTGATTGTGAAGCTGCAAGTTTAGATCTCAGTGGGCATTCTCCATGAAGCACACACTCTCTCCCTTCTTTCAGTGCTTTAGCCCAGGGATCAGCAATCTCCAGCACTCCAGCGGTTCTGACACTACAGCTCCCAGAATCCTACTTTCACTTCTGTGAGAGTTACAAGAACAGACAAGTTAAGTGTGCATGTTGGGAGCTGTAGTTTCACAGCAGCTGGAGTGCCAACGGTTGCTGATCCCTGCTCTAGCCTGTGCACTTGCATCTCCCTGAAATAAACTGTAAATGCCTGATACTTATACCCTTATTAACTGCATGATATTGTCATTGAGAAACACTGATAACTACTGTTACTGTCAGGGGAGGGCTGGCAGCCTTAGTCCTGGGGGGCAAATCCAGTCAAGTGGCCCATTTTTAGCCCCGCCCATTATTAAAAGCCCCTCCTACATTTAATAGGCCACTCCCAACACACACTGTACAGCTGACATTCTATAGTTGCGGCCTGTCTCTACACATCATACGGAGAGGGGAGGCCTGTCCTGGCTGCACTGCCTGCTTATATAACAAGCTACAGCCAGGAAGCTCCTCCGCTCTCCTCCCTCCCCTGATCCTGCTCAAGGCCTGTGGTTCCCCCCACCATCTGCCACCCGCCCGTGGCCTGCTACCCCCCTTGACCGTCCTCACCCAGCTCTGAATCCTCCTTCTGCAAATGGCAGGGGGAGGAGCCGGAGCATCTCCTCTCCTACATAGCGCCCCCTACCTCTTACATCCAGTGATGTCACCTTTGTTGTAGACGTTCTCTTTCCTCATCTTCTCCATTCAGACCAGACCGCCATGATGATTTTTCTGCCATCTCCCATCTCTGCAGAGATTGAGAAACAGACATTAGTTTCCTGCCACCCCCAATACTATACTGCAGAAACAGTCCCCCTGTGAATACTACTACCACACAGATAGTGCCCCCTTAAACAATTATTGGCACACAGTGCTCTAAAAAATAACTGTGCCCAGACACTAATAGTATAAAGATAATGTCCCCCAAAAATAATAGTGCTAAGCTGATACTGTGCTAGGGTGCCCCCAAAGTAACAGTGCTCCCCAAAATCCCACCAATAGAAATAATTCTCTGCCAGAGCACACTTAGTAGTAATAATGCCCCTATAGTGCCCTAGTAATCATGTTCCTCATAGCCCCCCAGTAGTAGTAAAGCTCCCCATAATACCCCCTAGTAGTAATAATTCTCCCTATAATATTACAGTACATAAAATACCCCCGCTTAGTGTCCACAGTTGAGCTAATGTCCCCATAATGTATGCCAGTATAAAATACCCCTATATAGTGCCCCAGTAAATGCACTCATACTGCTCCTCCCCCCCTTCCCCATAGTGTCCCCCATAATATGCCAGTAAAAAAATGCCCCTTAGTACCCCCAGCAGATGCCCCTATAGTGCTCCTCTCCCCCACAATGTGCCAGTAAAAAAATTCCCCTTCTTAGTGCCACCATATGCCCCAATAGTGCTCCACTCCCCCATAGTGCCCCCAAATAATGCCCCATAGTGCCGCTCTCCCCTATAGTGCCTGCCATAATGTGCAAGTAAAAAATGCCCCCTTAGTGCTACCAAATGCCATAATGCCCCCCATAATGTTCCAATACAAAAGGCCCCTTTAGAGCCCCCACTTCCCCATAGTGCCCCCAAATAATGCCCCTATAGTAACACCAGATGCCCCATAGTGCTGCTCTCCCCTATAGTGCACCCTAGAATGTGCCAATAATAAAAAAAAAGCCCCTTTAGAGCCCCCAGATACCCCCATAGTGCTCCTCTCCCCCATGGTGCCCCCCCATAATGTGCCAGCAAGAAATGCCCCCATAGTGCCAGCTCCTCCAATAGTGCCAGCTCCCCCCCCATAGTGCCAGCTCCCCCCCCCATAGTGCCAGCCCCCTTATAGTGCCAGCTCCCCCATAGTGCCAGCCCCCCCATAGTGCCAGCCCCCCCATAGTGCTAGCTCCCCCTATAGTGCCAGCTCCCCCTATAGTGCAAGCCCCCCCATAGTGTCAGCTCCTCCCCCATAGTGCCAGCCCCCCCATAGTGCCAGCCCCCCCCATAGTGCCAGCCCCCCCTATAGTGCCCCCCCATAGTGCTAGCTCCCCCAAAGTGCCAGATTCCCCCCCATAGTGCCAGATCCCCCCCATAGTGCCAGCTCCCCCTATAGTGCAA
Source organism: Bufo bufo (assembly GCF_905171765.1). NCBI lineage: Eukaryota > Metazoa > Chordata > Amphibia > Anura > Bufonidae > Bufo > Bufo bufo. Next base: position 312,236,238 of record NC_053392.1, read on the forward strand.
GCCCCCCATAGTGCCAGCTTCTCCCCCATAGTGTCAGCCCCCCCAGTGTCAGCCCCCCATAGTACCAGCTCCCCCCATAGTGCCAGCCCCCCATAGTGCCAGCCCCCCCATACTGCCAGCCCCCCCCCCCATAGTGCTAGCTCCCCCAAAGTGCCAGATCCCCCCCCATAGTGCCAAATCCCCCCATAGTGCCAGATCCCCCCCCATAGTGCCAGATCCCCCCCCCATAGTGCCAGATCCCCCCCATAGTGCCAGATCCCCCTATAGTGCCCCCCATTGTGCTAACTCCCCCAAAGTGCCAGATCCCCCCCCATAGTGCCAGACCCCCCCCCCCCCATAGTGCCAAATCCCCTATAGTGCAAGCCCTCCCTATAGTGCAAGCCCCCTCTATAGTGCCAGATCCCCCCCATAGTGCCAGATCCCCCCCATAGTGCCAGCCCCCCAGTGCCTGCGGCCTATCAGAAGAACAGGGGAGGGACACGCCTCTCCCTCCCCTGCCCCACAGCACACAGCACGGCCGCAATGACATTCAGGGCAGCGCCGCCTGTGGTGATGATCGGTGGTGCGGCCCTGAAGAATAAAAAAAAAAAAATTTTTTTTTTTTTTTAAGACGGGCGCCCAATGGCCGCTTATTTAGGGCGGACTGGGGGGCAATTGCCTCCCTGCCCCCCGGCCCAGCCCGCCCCTGGTTACTGTACACTGCCTGTGATCATGTTGCACTGTTTATTACTCTGTTATATTGTGCTCTCCCCTGACTGAATCCAATGGATTCAATGTATACATTTAAAGTTAATTGCTGCTATTTGATGGCACTGTGTACCAGTGATGAGCAGCAGGGGCAATATTAAAATTTGCGATATTTCGCGAATATTTAGGCGAATATTCATCATATATTTGCAAATTCGAGAATTTGTGATCTCCAGTCATTATTTTCTTGATTGCGAAAATCGGCAATCGGAAAATTTGCAATAAAAATTAGCGATACTAAAATTCACGATCAACACTACTCCTAAAGTCAAAGATATTGCAATAATAAAACAATACAATACTTCCAGTCCGTAAATAGATGGAATGTGCAGCGAGTCTCCAAAGTGATGTGGGTTCAGTTCACGTGAAGCATAAATGGACAAATGAGACCGCGCGTTTTCCCTCCTCTCAAAATCCAGGTGTAACCCTCTCTCCACGTCAAGAGAAGACCGGGGTCCACAGATGTCCTTTTTTTTAACACGTCCTGTGAAACACCAAAGTGCGCTAATAGTGAAATACCGCTACTCTGATCTTATTATAGTGCGCTAATATACTCACAAGCGCAAGCAGGTTAAAGGCACATCAGGTGAAGTCAAAATTCCTTTTCCCTTTGTATCAGTTCAAATGATATAAGATCCTAGGGAAAGTGTTGTTTCCATAGTGAAATACCGTCAATAAATGTATAAAAAGTAGTTTATTATACTCACAAGCGTCTTTTTTAAAACAAGCATATAGTAAAATGTAAATGAGGGCTCGCAAGTGCCCAGGGGCGGCGTTCAGGCTGTAAGTGCCCAGGCCGCTTTTCCTTCTTCTCACATAACCCTTTCCCAGCCTGCTGCTTGACCCCGCCCTGTAAGCCTCTTACATCATCCAGTGTACTGGCTGAGATCCCGCCAGCGCATGTGAACTGCATGGAACGATGCTGCTACCCACAATGGTCATCACAGTGCGCATACGCCGGCGGAATCTCGACCCATAAAACAAAAGACATCACAATGTAACTGGCTAATGTACAACTGAAACATTAGGAGTGAGTGCCCTGCTCGCAAGAGCTTACAATCTATGAGGAAGTGGAGGTGACACAAAGGTAGTTGTTTGTGATATGTAGTAATCAAGCCATTATTGTAGGTGTAGGCCAATCTGCTTCAGGTGTGGGACTTTTAGAAGATCGAGTTCAGGTCTGAGGAGTTGGGGGGGAGGGTTTATTAAGGGAGCAGTCAGTTTAGGAAGCATGATAACCCTGCCTGAAAAGATGTGTTTTTAAGGCACATTTGAAGGTAGAGAAATTGGGAATTGACCTGATATTCCGGGGCAGAGCATTTTAGAGAATAGGTGCAGCTCAAGAAAAGTCTTGAAGAGTGAGAGGTACAAATTATGGAGGATTTTAATCTTAGATCACTAGCAGAATGGAGAGCACAAATAGAGTGGTAGACGGAAATGAGGGAGGAGATATATGGAGGTGCAGCACTGAGGAGAGCTTTGTGGGTGAGAAGTTTGGACTGTATTCTGTGGTGAATGGGCAACCAGTGAAGTGACTGGCACAGGTTAGTAGCATCAGTATATTGTATGGACAGATAGATGAGCCTGGCTGCAGCATTTAGGATAGACTGAACGTGGGAGAGCTTAGTGAGAGGGATACCAATTAGTAATTAATTACAGTAGTCAAGACAAGAATGAATCAAAGCAACAACAAGAGTTTTGGCCGTTTCCACCATAAGAAAAGGACAGATTACGGAGATATTCTTGAGGTGCAGACGACAAGAGCGAGCCAGAGATTGGATATGGGGAACATAATAAATATCCTAGTCAAACATGACCCCAAGACAGTGGGTGTGCTGCCCAGGAGTTATTATGGACCTAGGACAGAACCCAGAGGAACCCCAACATCAAGAGGAAGAGGAGAAGTAGAGCCAGCAAATGATACACTAAAGGACCCGACAGACAGATAGGAAGAGAACCAGGAGAGAGCATTGTCTAATTGAAACTCAATGCCAATTGAGTGGAGCACGGTGAGGAGGAATTTGTGGTCTACTGTATCAAATGCTGCAGAGAGATCCAGAAGAATCAGTAGAGAATAGTCGCCATTCCTTTTTGCTGTCCGAAGTTCATTAGACACTTTAGTAAGGGCAGTTTCTGTACTGTGGACAGGGTGAAAGACAGATTGTAAGGGGTCAAGAAGAGAGTTTGCAGAGATATAGCTTATTAAGCGAGAGTAGATCAGACATTTAAGGAGTTTAGTGGAGGTTATAAACCGGTCGGTATTTAGCAGCACAGGTCATTTAGAAGGGTTATGGACAGCGTTGCAGAACAGGTACGAGGTAGACGGGATGGGAGTTGCTGCTCCCACAGTCCCAGCCACTAGAAGAGCCTGGCATTTTTCCCTATAGTTTGCAAGCATAACCGCCGCTGCTGGATTGCAGGGTGGTTGTAACCACTGGATACGAGCAGTGTATAAAGCGATGGAAAAATGAATCAAGCCAGCAAAGGAGACGATATGGACAATCACAGTACATTAGTAAGTGTATTGTATTAACTTTCTCTACATGATAGATTCCATTTGTGAGACAAACCCTTTAAATACCCTGCATAGCTCTAGAGTTGGACACTAAGAAAGGAACATGACTGACTCGACTACCAGCTCAGCTTCCATCCTCAGCTGGATTGGTCATCATGACAACCCTCTCAGCACAGCCATGCACAGAATTTTGTGTGGATAAACACCTGACAATTCATGTGTGTAAATCACATAAACTATTGTACTTCCTATGGAAGCCTACTCAGCATCACCAAGTTAAAAGACTACAGAGGGCACGAGCAACTAAAGTAAAAGACAGAATAATACTACCAAATGTAATTGGGTGAAGGCTTTTCTCATGTTCCATTATTTAAATTTCATACGGAATGTAAAGTCCATTAAGTGACCTGCACCTGTCATTAATTCATATTCACAGTTTTGATAATGACTGTCCTGATTAACAGCATCTTATCATTTAGTTCCTAATGACTCCATTTGCACATTGCATAAAAAGCACAGAGGGCATTATTTTTACTATAGCATGAAACATGCAAATTATTTTCTTGGAAAGCTTTATGCTAAATTCTGATGAGAAATATTCTTATACATATGGAAACATCTGGATTATGTCTGTGTTCAAGATTATTTGTTTACCCCCAGTAGAATATTTTCACAGTTTACATAAATCAGGTAATATATACTGTATTTAGTAAGTGGTGTTTTTTTCTTAAAGGGGATTTCACATCTGAATCCTTTATGTCATATCCACAGAATATACTATAAATGCCTAGGGTATCTATCAGGAGAACAGGGTTCCCTTGACCCCTATTTGCTGATACAATGCAGTCACCAGCTGCACCTCATTGCTTCTGCTTTAATGTAGAAATGACTGCACTTACTTAAGGTTCTGTACAGACTACAAAAATTAGATAATGAGCCTAGCAATGAGCAAGAGATCCCCACCTGCAAGGCATTTATGGCAAATTATATGGATATTATATAAATGCTTCAGACCCTTTTAAATTAGATAACAACACAAAATTATATTACTTCACATGTAGATGAATTCTAAAATAATGTCATTTTTCTGAACTAAACACATTTATATTTTTCCATCTGATACTACACATGGTTTTTAACAGAAACCCACCTAAATACATCAGCAGAATATGCACCAAATTTATCACAGCGATGCATTCCATATGATAAAATTGGGTGCATCTTGATAGTCATGTTCAACTCTTTTCCTTATGCCACCAATGAAAATTGCTTTATAACACCCTCTGGTCTCCTAGGACTCAGAATTTTATGGAATTTTTGTTACGAATTTTAGCTTTCTTTACCCCCTTCCCCCTCCCTAAGCTCTTGAACATAATGATAGCAAGTGCAAATAATGTCAGCATGACATTGACATACATAGCTGTGGGTAGATGCATGTTTGACGGTGTTAGGGTACTTACATACTTGCGTTGTGAGGATCCGTTGCCGGAACTGCCTGCTGGATCCGGAAATCCATGCGCAAACGGATAGCATTTGTAGATGTAGCCTGCACACCCAGTAGTCCAGGGGTTCCTCGCTTCTCAGAGCTTCCACATCCGCCGTTAACCCGATGTATTCGGACAACTGTTCCCTGAGGCTGGATCCGGAGAGCGGCTCTCGATAAGTTGGCTGCAAAAATGATCTCATATCCGAAGTGACCAACACATATTCAAACCCTCTTCTTGCAGGCGTGGTAGGATTGGTACCCGCACCTGTTTCGCTGTGGGTGGAAAACAGCAGAATGCAGCATCTCTCAAGCATAGCCAGGAAATGCTGCATTCTTCCAGCCCTCTGTGATGCTGGTAACATGTCTGCCATTTTCTTTTTGTACCATGGGACTAAGAACGTTGCCACCCAGTACTGGTCCTTGCCCTTTATGCTTTTTATACGGGGGTCCCTCTTCAAACACTGGAGGTACGATGTCACTGATGGCGCCCTGACTGCTACTGACCAGTTTGGTGGTCTCATCAAATGGCTGCAGAAGTTTGCATGCGTTGCACATGAGCATCCTCTTGCGCGGTGAAAAAAAACAAGCTCTCCAGAACCTGTCCTGCCGCAGAGTTCGTACAGGTAGTCATTAATGGCAAGTTTCTGCTGGAGCAGCCTATCAAGCAAATACAAGGTGGAGTTCCAGCGCGTCGAGCAGTCACAAATCAGATGTCTGAAGGGCAGGTGGTGTCGCCGATGAACGTCAGCAAGGCAAGCCATGGCCGTGTAAGATCTTCTAAAATGGCCAGAGGTTTTCCTGGCCTGCCGCAAGACGTCCTGGACCCCGGGGTATTTGTCAATGAATCGCTGCACGACCAAGTTCAGGACGTGTGCCATGCGCGGCACATGTGTCATTTTGCCCTGTTTCAGCTCTCTCAACAGATTGGCACCGTTGTCGAAAACCACTTTACCAACTGTCAATTTAAGCGGGGTTAGCCACTGATCGGCCTGTGACCGCAGAGTTGAAAGCAGTGCAGGACCGGTGGGGATCTTTGCTTCCAGGCACAAGAGCCGCAGCACAGCATGGCAAAGTCTCACCTGCCACGTCGAATAGGTTCTGGGAAGTTTGGGGGGGTGCAGCGGAAGAGGCGGTAGCAATGGAAAAGGAGGAGTCAGCCAAGGAGGAGACGGAGGATGGAGTAGGAGAAGGAAAAGAAGAGGCAGGCCTGCATGCTATTCGTGGCGGTAACACAAAATCCACACGGGTGCCACGGGTTACATGCTTGATGGACGTCAGAAGGTTCACCCAGTGGGCAGTAAAAGTTATGTACTCTCCCTGCCTGTGTTTTCTAGACCACGTGTCTGTGCTCAGATGTATCTTGGCACCAACACTGTGTGCCAAAGATATGTTCAATTGCTGCTGAATGTGGTCATATAGTTCAGGGATGCCCTTCTGGGAGAAATATTTACTTCCGGGGACCTTCCATTGCGGTGTGCCAATGGCCAAAAATTTTCTAAAGGCCTCGAGTCCACCAATTTATATGGCAGCTGTTGGCGGGATAGCAGTTCTGACAAGCCAGCGGTCAGCCGTGGGGCAAGAGGATTATCCAGCTTCATCACTTTTTTACACTCGAATATTTGGGCCACGGAAGCCTACCTTGTGCCAAATGAACGCGACTATGGCACAGTGGAAGGTGGAGGACAAATGGGAGGAGAGAGGAGAAGGAGAAGAGGCAGGACGTGGAGTGCAGGGAGTGTGACTTTGTGGGTTCTGACGGAGTTGCTCCCACTGGGCTCAGTGATGGGAGGCCAGGTGCCTTCTTAAGGCGGTCGTCTCTAGGTGAGTGTTGGGCTTATCGTGACTTATGCGTTGACAGCACAAGCTGCAGATGGCAACACTATTATCAGCAGCTGACATGTAAAAAAAAGCCCACACTGCATAGCCATGTGCCGGCGTCCTGGGAGCGCAAGATGTGACCGTGCATGGTGGATGGCTCGCTCCAGATACATTTGCAGTCTGCTTTCTGCCTCCTATGCACTGTGAGTTCTGCCTGCTTCTCCTCCGTCTTCTCGCTATCTGCTGCTCTGTCTCTACCTCTGAACTCCCCTCCTCTTTCTCTCTTGTGGGCACCCACGTGACGTCCATTGACATGTCATCATCGTCACCTTCACCACCACTGACATTAGAGATCTTGGAATAGGCAGAAACAGCGGGGGCCACCCTCCTTGGGCTGATCTGGGTACTGTCGTCAGACCGCTGGGTGGCAGCCGTTGCTACCTTCTCTTCCTCATCCGATGCCAAGAATGGCTGCGCATCGGTAGTGTCTGGGAATGAATGGAAAATAATTCCTCTGACTCAAGTGGAAGGGCTATGGTGGTGTCTTTGGGGGTGCACCCAGCAGAGAGTGAGGAGGGTTCATATACAGAGGATGAGGAGGGTGCAGAAACGGAAGACTGAGTGAGCCACTCAACCAACACTGGTGCGCCCTTTGAAGTTATCGCACGCGCCTTTTCCAACTTCCCACTTAGGCTCTGGCCTGGTGCACCTTCCTGACCCCTACCATCCCTGTGGAACGGTCTGCCTCTTCTTCTGCCTGTCATTTTATAAATGACCCTCTGCCTAAGTCCGTAGAGAAGAGCAGTATTTGTGGAAGAAGGTATATTGTAGCCCTCAATCAGTATTTGGTGGAAAAAGGTATATAACAATAGCACCTCTCAATCAGTATTTGGCAGAAACAGGTATATAGCACCCCTCAATCAGTATTTGATGGAAATAGGTATATGGTACCTCTCAATCAGTATTTTGTGGAAGCAGCTGTATCGCAGCCCTCAATCAGTATTTGGTGGAAGCAGGTATATAGCAATAGCACCCCTCAATCAGGATTTTGTGGAAATAGGTATTTCGCAGCCCTCAAGCAGTTTTGCTTTGGGGCAACAGGTATATCACACCCGTTGCAATTAGTTACTCCAATAGCGTTTGTCCCTCTATCTAGCTGGGGTATCGCAGCAGAACCGCACACAACTGCTACACAATACAAATACACTATAATATAATTTCTATGTTAGAAAGTATATTATAGGTATATCTCCCCTCTATATAGCACACCTATAACAGTCCTTAAAAGGACTTTTGTGGCCCTTTTAGGAGGCGCTTGGTGTCCCTAACTGTCCCTGCTCCAAAATGCAACTTCTCCCGGATCGGGTTCTGTTATAGTGTTGGGTGTGTGTCCATGTGCTGAAACCTCTCAATTGGCTGTCCTATCCCACCTGATGGATGTGTCATGGGTCAAAGTTCGGCGCTATGCAAAAAAATAAGGCGCGTGCGAATATCGACATATGTTCGCATGTTCGGCGAATCGCGAACAAGCAAAGTTCGCCGTGTATCGTCCGCCGGGCGAACTGCAAGGCCATCTCTAGTGGCGTGCACCTTGCCGCACAGCAAAAATTGCAATGAGTGGCCTTTGCTCTCCGACACATGACAGTTTAAGGCAGGGATGCCTTTTTGGGAGAAATAATGCTGACTAGGTATCTTCCAGCAAGGCTGAATGCCTGCTATCAAATTCAGCTCCACAAAGCCAGCATAATTCACTAAACATGGAAATGCTTTTGTCTTCCGACACTGTGAATAAAAACTGTCAGATAGGGGATATTCATGCACTCAGCAAGAAACTCGATGCAGCCGAGCTTGGCTTAGGTCTGGCATGTTTTAAGCCTGTGCCCACAGTTACACGGCATTACCAGTTCCAAAGCTCTCCATAATAGAAGCAGACATGGCCTGCCAGTTATAGGTATTTGGGAGGTTCAGCTGCCACCATCCTCTTCCTTTGATATTACCTCCTCTTAAGCACCCCCATCCAGCTCACAGGTCCTGTCCAACACACAATCATTGTTATAGTCCTCACCCTCCTCACCCTCACTTTTATCAGACAGTGTTATGTCATCATGGGCTCCTTGGCCCCTCTCCCAATTCCCTGCTCTGTATTTGCCACTGACGCTTCTTCAAATACAGTGGCTACAGGTGCCACTATTACCACCCCTAACATAGCTACAGTTGAAACCAGAAGTTTACATACACTATATAAAAAGACACATATGCATGTTTTTTTCAATATCTGACATGAAATCAGAGTAAACCTTTCCTGTTTTTGGCCAATAAGGATTACCATAATTATTATTATTTCCCAAATGCCAGAATAATGAGAGAGAGGATGTTTAAGGCATTTTTATTACTTTCTGCAAAGTCAAAAGTTTACATACATTTCATTAATATTTGGTACCATTGCCCTTAAACTGTATGACTTGAGTCAAAAGTTTTGGATATCCTTCCACAAGATTCTCACAATAGTTGGTTGGAATTTGGACCCATTCCTCCTGATAAAACTGGTGTAACTGAGCCATGTTTGTTGGTTGCCTTGCTCGCACCGCCTTTTCAGCTGTGCCCATGCATTTTCAATATGATTGGGAACAGGGCTTTGTGATGGCCACTCCAAAACATTGACTTTGTTATCCTTAAGGCACTTTGTAACCAGTTTGGCATTATGCTTTGGGTCATTGTCCATTTGGAAGACCCATTTCCGCCCAAGCTTTATCTTTCTGGCTGATGTCTTGAGATGTTGCTTCAGTATTTCCTTATAATCTTATTTCCTCATGATGCAATCTATTTTGTGAAGTGTACCAGTCCTTCCTGTAGCAAAACAACCCCACAACATGATGCTCCCACACCCGTGTTTCACAGTTTGGATGGTGTTCTTAGGCTTCCAAGCTTCTTTCTTTTTCCTCCAAACGTAACAATGGTCATTATGGCCAAAAAGTTCAAGTTTAGTTTTGTCAGACCACAGGACATGTCTCCAAAAATGTAGGTCTTTGTTCCTGTGTGCAAACATTACTCTGGCTTTTTATGTTTGTTTTGGAGTAATGGCTTCTTTCTGGCAGAGTGGCCTTTCAGCCCATATTGATACAGCACTCGTTTCACTGTGGATATTGACACAATATTACCAGCTTCCGCCATCATCTTCACAAGGTCTTTTGCTTTTGTTCTTGGGTTGATATGCACATGCTGGATCAAAGCACCTTCATCTCTGGGACACAGAACCCATCTCATTCCTGAGCGGTAGGATGGCTGGGCATTCCCATCTTGTTTGTACTTGCGTATAATTGTTTGTACAGATGAACGAGGCACCTTCAGGTATCTTGAAATTGCATCCAAGGTTGAGCCAGATTTGTGCAAGTCCACAATTCTCTCCCTGATATCTTGGCTGATTTCTTTAGACTTTCCCATGATGCTACACAAAGAAGCAGTGTGTTTCAGGTGTGCATTTAAATATATCCACAGGTGTGTCTCAGATGTTGCCAACAAACAGAAGCTTCCAAACACAGGACATCATCATATGGGTGATAGAGATGTCTAAATATCATTCTATCTTCTATTTATACAACACTTAAAAGATAAGGAGAAGGGGGGCATGGAGCTGTTGGCTGAGTACATCCTCACTTCTCCTCTTTCTACAGATGTTTACACTAGCTGACATACCAAAGTTCGTAAGATAGTACAGATGTGCAGAGTGTTATCTCTTTCTCTTATCTCCTTTCCCTTCTTAACCAATTAAATATGGACAAGAGCTCCAGAGGGGGACACCCTCCCCCCTGAAGAAGTAATATACTGTTTCACACATTGTAATAAACAGAGAGACTGTTTTTGACCTGGCTTTGTGTCAGTCAGTGTATGTCTATGCCACGTGTGGATATTAACCCCTTAGGGGTACCTTGATTTGGAGCACCAGAGTGTACCTTAAATGCTTTAATTAAAAGCAACTTCAACAGTTGGCGCCAAACCCGGGGCTCCAGGCAAAGGGAGCATCGACAGCCGACATACAGGGGCCCCCAGGACTTGACGAACAGCAAAAGAGGGGAGAACCGAGGTCTCAAAGAAAGGTAAGAAAACTCTTTATCTTGCCTGCCTCTCTGCTATTCAGTTCGTCACGCCCTGGTGGCTTAGTCTGCTATACGGTGGAATCCATGTGAGTATAGTAGTCGGCTTAAATGCTGAAAGCTTGGGGTTCATAGAACCAAAGTCTGAATTGATAGCTCACTCTGGTGTGTATATGTGTTTATGTGTACATGTGATTGTCTGAGGAGTGAATTAAGCACGGACGGTAATACCACAGACAAAGGGAGGGGAAGAGGGCACTGTAAAGTAAAGTCCACTTGATCTGATCAGAAAGAGGTGCGGAAGAAGGTCCAGAGATGCAGAGGTGAATTGCCGCCTGATCTGATAAGGAATAGATACGGGGAAGTCCTGGCTGACTAATCAGATGTGATAGTCAGATTGAGCCAACCAGAGGGGAGGGTGAATCCTTTGTCTGCGGAGGAAAGGGTTAACGGTGCCTGCTCACTCCTTTGTTTTGTGTGTGTCAGTCTGAAATATTGCTGTTGAAATGTTCCAGACACATGAAGGAGAAGAATATACAACCCCCAGCTTGTAGCCAAGAAAGAGGGGAATAGATATGTGAAAAACTATAAGAAGTTGATGAAGATTACAGGATGTGATATTGAAGAATTGAATGTAGAAATATAGAAAAGAGTGTTACAGTGATGTTGGGGAAAGTTGAGCGATGGAAGTTAGCTAGGTGCAGAGAAAGTGTGGCACCGGACAGCAGGACACCTGGCTGGCAACGGAGATGAAAGTCTGTAGGACTCTGAAGTTAGAGCTTGCAGACTGTGGACATTAGAGCTTCTGTGAAGTTAAGGGGGGTTCTGATGGGTTAGAAAATAGAGCAGTGTCAGGATGTTAATTTATGGAAAAAGCAGGAGAGAAAGTGCCCTGGTGTCTACAATCAGAAAGGCACTTGTGTTAAATGTTCAGAAATGAACTGGTTATGTTTTGTTTTATACACTAATGCTATGTGTGTGTGTCCAAGAAGGAAAGACCTGTGGCCATAGCATTAGAGATTAGAACAGTAAAAGATGGTCAGTTAATGAATAAGTATTGTACCTAGTGTGTGCCCATAGATGTGTGGCTAGCACTAAGAATATGAAGGTGTTAGAAATGTATCTCTGTTGAAATAGTTCTGCTTTCCAGAGTGTGAGAAGATATGTTGGTCAGAAAGATAAAGTATTGTCTGGTAGATGTATAAAGTTGAAAAAGCTTGAAGAAGGTTGAACCTTGAACAATGCCCTACCTTTAAAGAAAGGTTGATGTGTCTGGGCTGTTAAGGGATATAGAAAAACAGATAGTGGTATTTTATTGCTCGCTCTTCCTAGTCTGTCTAGCTCTGTTTCTCTCCTTTGCTGAAGTCTCAAGAAAGTTGGATAAATCCTTGCAAGATAAGAGTCAGAAAAGGGGGGCTGGCGGCAGTGGTGGGCTAATTTCCATCCCCCAGCTTTAATAGAGAAGCATATAGTCTGATAGGCAAACATTCCTTAGATAAGAGATGTAGGCAATGCAAAGGTGACTACGAAGAAGAAGGAGGGAGGAAATATGCTATGCAGAGTAAGTAATGTGATATGTGTAATAACCTTTTGCAAGACAAGAAAGGTGAAGATTGCTTAATGCAACACCAATTAAGACCATGTGGCATATAAGATAATTTGGGTTTAACAAAAATTATTGTATGATTGTAACTTGTATGCTGTCTTGTTATAATATTTTGGTTAATCACATCGTGAAGACCAGAAGGCGTTGGAAATAACAGCAGAACAGCAACAGAGATCATCAACAATTCTGGGTGTGGTGTGTCTATCTGTTTCCATGAAAGCTGTGTTTGTTTGTGCTGCATGTTGTATGACGAAACAAAGGAAACTGTGTGGCTGGCCTTGAAGCCATAAATGATTCAGTGGAATATGAGTGGGTGTGGTTTTAAATTGTAGTTGAGTTGAGTATCTGTGAAGACTGATGGATGCTTAGCAGAGCTGTGTGTGCAATCCATACTTCACATAAGGGCGTGGTTATGAGCTGTTTGTGAAAATGAATAAATGATGCTGCAGCAAGAAATGCACAAATGATAATGTGAAAGTGTATGAAGTACGATATTTCTTTTATATAATATGCACATTGGGGATTTGTATTTTATTTTTCTTGGAAGATTTTCAGTTTTTATTTTATTGGTGACAAAAGTTTTGATTGAGTTCTAAATTTTTTCTTTTATTTTATTTGAAGTCAACAAATTGTTTCTTATAGGCCCTTCATGTGTCTATGTCTGTATTGTCAGATCTGTTTGTTTCGATGTTTGTAGTTATGTGTTATTGTCACGAGGGTATCAAGAGCCACGTCTGACTCCGTTATACCCGGGGTCAGGAAGTCGCAGCGGGTGGCTGCGCGCTCTATATCTAAAGATCATGGTGTTTCTTAGTTATTGTTTTCTGTGTTTGCCTTGCTATCCTTTTTGTCTCTCTCAGGGATCCGTAGCTTCTCCTCCTCAGCTGTTTCTTGTCTGCCACTCCCTACCTCCTTACAGTATATTCTCCCCTCACACTTCTCTAGTTGCCAGTTATAGAGCTTCCTGCCTGGACATCTATACTGACCCACTGGAGTGGTTTATCCTGGTTGTTGTTCCTGTGTGCTACTGTCACGGAACCATGAACCAGACGTACAACAAGAGATAAGTGAAAATAAGAAGGCTTTATTGAAAATAAAGCTGTAAAGCAAAAGTCCAAACGGATGGTGAAACCGAGCAGAGTCTTTGCGAAGCCAGAGGTCAGGAACCAGAAGGGTAGTCAGACGAAGCCAGGATCAGGAACCAGAAGCAGCAGCAGTCTTAGAAGCATGTGAACACAAGAGGACCAAGCAAGGAACTGAAGCCACAGACCTCCTATATATATGAGCTAGGCATCCAGCTCCTCCCAGGGGAAGGAGGAGCCGCAGGGTGGAAGGCTACAAGAAACCAAGATGGCCGCCAGCACATGTCAAACGAAGGAGAGCAGCAAGCAGGTAAGACCATGACAGTACCTCCCCCTCAAGGGCCCCTCCTCCGCGGAGCACAAAACGGTTTCTGAGGGAAGCGTGCGTGGAAGGCTCGGAGCAAGGCAGGAGCATGGACATCTGCGGAGGGAACCCAGGAACGCTCCTCTGGACCATAACCACGCCAATGGACCAAAAACTGCAACCGACCGCGGACCAGGCGTGAGTCCAGGATATTGCTCACCTCATATTCCTCACGATTGCCCACTTGGACCGGACGAGGCCGAGGAACCGAGGAAGTGAAACGATTACACACCAGTGGCTTCAACAGGGAGACATGAAACACGTTGGAGATCCGCATGCCAGGAGGAAGCGCAAGGGCATAGGCTACCGGGTTTACCCTGCGAAGCACTCGGAAGGGACCAACAAAGCGAGGCGCCAGCTTGGGAGTGGGCACTCGAAGCTTGAGGTTGCGGGTGGACAACCATACACGGTCTCCGACCTGGTAGGAAGGAGCAGGCGCTCGTCTGCGATCAGCCTGGAGTCTCTGGCGCTGCGCAGAGACCTCAAGGGACTTCTGGATCTGTACCCAAGAAGCACGTAGGACGGAAAGGTGATCCTCCACAGCCGGAATATCCTGGGGAGAGAATACCTCCGGTAACACGGCAGGTTGGAACCCATAATTGGCCATGAAGGGAGACGTCCCAGAGGAAGAGTTCACCGCCGTGTTCCTGGCAAACTCAGCCCAAGGCAGGAGGTCAACCCAATTGTCTTGGTGATCGGAGACATAGCAACGAAGGAATTGCTCCAAGGCCTGATTGGATCGTTCTGCGGCCCCATTGGACTGAGGGTGGTAGGCCGAGGAGAAGGAGAGATGAATCCCCAACTGGGAGCAAAAGGCGCGCCAGAACCTGGACACAAACTGACTCCCCCGATCCGACACAATCTCCTTAGGCAAACCGTGCAACCGGAAGACCTCCCTGGCAAAAATCGTGGCCAACTCTTGTGCAGAGGGTAACTTCTTGAGAGGAACACAGTGGCACATTTTGGAAAACCGATCCACAATCATGAGAATGACCGTATGGCCTCGGGATGCAGGGAGGTCCACAATGAAATCCATCCCCAGGTGTGACCATGGACGCTCCCCGGTGGCTATGGGTTGCAGAAGGCCCAACGGAAGGTGCCGAGGGGACTTACTCTGGGCACAAACGGAGCATGCCGCTACATATGCGGCGATGTCGGAACGTAGGGAAGGCCACCAGAACAGACGTGAAACAGCCCAGGACAGCTGATTCTTTCCAGGATGCCCCGCGGTCTTGGAGTTATGGTAGGTTCGCAACAACCGAGTGCGCAACTCCTCAGGCACAAAACATCTGCCGTTGGGTCTCCCAGAGGGAGCACCAGATTGAGCCGCCAAAATCTGCTCACCCAGGGGAGAGGTCAGGCTGGTGCGAATGGCGGCCAGGATCTGATTCGGAGGTATGACCGAAGTCGGAATCGACTCCTCCCTGGACAGCTCGGAGTACTGCCGTGATAAGGCATCCGCCCTGATGTTCTTAGAACCGGGTAGGTAGGAGACCACGTAATTAAAACGTGACAAGAACAGAGCCCATCTGGCCTGACGTGGTGTCAATCTCTTGGCCTCAGAAAGGTAGGTCAGATTCTTGTGGTCCGTCAGGATGAGAACCGGAACCACCGAACCCTCGAGCAAGTGCCTCCATTCTTTAAGGGCCTGCACGATGGCCAATAACTCCCTGTCACCAATCTGATAGTTGCACTCCGCGGAAGACAGTTTCCGGGAGTAAAACCCACAAGGAAGCAGAGGACCCTCTGGTGTTCTACGCTGAGACAGAAGGGCGCCTACTCCCGTCTCAGACGCGTCCACCTCGAGGACAAAGGGCAACCCAGGGTTGGGATGCGACAGAATCGGAGCCGACACAAAGGCGGACTTTAGGGCCTCAAAAGCTCGGATGGCCTCGAGCGGCCAGACCTGGGAATTACTGCCCTTCCTGGTCAGATCCGTGAGAGGCTTGGCCAGCATGGAAAAGTCCCTGATGAACTTCCGATAATAATTGGCGAAGCCCAAAAAGCGCTGCAGGGAACGAAGACCACTGGGCTGGGGCCACTGTAAGACAGCCGAAACCTTCTCAGGATCCATGGAGAACCCCTCAGCGGAAATGATGTAACCTAAGAAGGTTACCTGGGATCGGTGAAATTCGCATTTCTCAAGCTTACCGAACAGCTTGTTCTCTCGTAACCGTTGCAACACTCGTCTGACATCCAGAATGTGGGCCTCCATGGATTCAGAATATACCAAGATGTCATCCAAATAGACTACCACACACTGCTGCAACAGGTCACGGAAAACATCGTTGATGAATTCCTGAAAGACTGCGGGCGCATTGCACAACCCAAAGGGCATAACCAAGGATTCGTAATGACCGGTCCTGGTGTTAAACGCGGTCTTCCACTCATCGCCCGCCTTGATCCTTACCAGGTTATATGCCGCCCTCAGGTCGAGTTTGGTAAAGACCGTGGCCCCTTTAAGGCGATCGAACAGCTCGGAAATCAAGGGTATCGGGTAAGCGTTCTTGATCGTGATGCGATTGAGACCCCTGTAATCGATGCAAGGCCTCAACTCACCGCCCTTCTTTTTCACAAAGAAAAATCCAGCCCCTGCCGGGGACGAAGATTTGCGAATGTGTCCGCGTGAAAGCGCCTCCCTCACGTACTCCTCCATGGCCTCATTCTCCGCTACCGACAGTGGATAGACTTTGCCACGAGGAGGAACGGCACCAGATTGTAACTCTATGGCACAATCATATGGGCGGTGCGGAGGTAGGGCAACCGCGCGCACCTTATCGAATACATCCCGGTACTCCTCATATTCAGGAGGCAACAGAGAGTCCGAGGAAGTACACAGCAACTTGACAGACCCATGGATGCAACTAGCCCCACACTGCGGTGACCACGAGAGGATCTCGACCGATCTCCAATCGAAAGTCGGATTATGCTTCTGGAGCCAGGGGTACCCCAAGACCACCGAGTAGTGTGGAGACGAAATAACCTGGAGGCAGACCGACTCTCTGTGAACGGCACCAATGGCTATCCCCACTGGAAGGGTCTCATGAGTCACGTGTGGCGGCAGAAGGGGTCTGCCGTCTATCGCCTCAAGAGCCAGTGGGGAACCTCGAGCCTGCAGAGGAATGGAATTGGCGGCAGCGAACACACTATCAATGAACAAACCACCAGCACCAGAGTCCACCAACGCCTGGGTCGTCACCGAGCCCCCGACCCAGGAGAGGACAACAGTGATCAGTGGTTTGTCAACACGGGAAACCGGGGACGAGGAGACTCCACCCAAGATCTGCCCCCGACAGGATCTCAGGGTACGAGCGTTTCCCGGGCGATTCGGACATGCCAACCGAAAATGCCCACCGAGACCACAGTACATGCATCGGCCCTCACGTCTCCGGAGTGCCCTCTCCCCCTCGGACAGGCGAGCAAACCCCAGCTGCATGGGTTCACCCCCAGACAAGTCATCCCCAGGAGGCGTGGGAGGAGAGGGAGGCACGGGTGGGACAGCAAACGTAGGCACCAATCTGTTAGAAGACCTCCGCAGGTTCTCCTTAAAGGAAGGTCTCTCCCTGAGTCTGGTGTCAATCAAAATCAGGAAAGAAATAAGAGACTCGAGCTCAACTGGTAGGTCCTTAGCTGCAACCTCATCCTTCAAGGCATCCGAGAGACCATGAGAGAAAGCAGCGACCAGAGCCTCATTATTCCAGCCCACCTCTGCTGCCAGGGTACGAAACTCAATGGCGTATTCAGCTACGGATCGTGAACCCTGTCTGATGGACATAAGGAGCTTCGCAGCAGAGGCAGCACGAGCCGGCACATCGAATACCTTCCGAAGAGAAGCAACAAAACCGGAAAACTCGGCAACCACCGGATTGTTGTTCTCCCATAAAGGGCTGGCCCAGGCCAAGGCCTTGTCCGAGAGCAGCGAGATCAAGAAGCCCACCTTTGATCTCTCAGTAGGAAAGGCATGTGGCAGCAACTCGAAATAAATGCCCACCTGGTTAAGGAAACCTCGGCACTGAGTTGGCTCTCCCCCAAAGCGCTGTGGAAGAGGGGCAGAACCGGTCATACCCCGAAACACCGCAGGTGCAACAACAGGTGTCGGGGTAGACTCTGGCGCAACAACCGGAGCGGCAGTAGGAGCGAGCCCAGGAGCGACAACCGACCCATCGGCAACGGGAGCGAAATGAGCCGTGCGTTCAAGCAGGGTTTGCAACGCCACAGCGAACCGACCCAACAGGTGATCCTGCTGATCAAGTCTGGCAACCAGCGTGGGTAGCGAGGATGGCCCTGTACCGTCAGAATTCATGGCTTGGTCCTAATGTCACGGAACCATGAACCAGACGTACAACAAGAGATAAGTGAAAATAAGAAGGCTTTATTGAAAATAAAGCTGTAAAGCAAAAGTCCAAACGGATGGTGAAACCGAGCAGAGTCTTTGCGAAGCCAGAGGTCAGGAACCAGAAGGGTAGTCAGACGAAGCCAGGATCAGGAACCAGCAGGGTAGTCAGACGAAGCCAGGATCAGGAACCAGCAGGGTAGTCAGACGAAACCAGGATCAGGAACCAGCAGGGTAGTCAGACGAAGCCAGGATCAGGAACCAGAAGGGTAGTCAGACGAAGCCAGGATCAGGAACCAGAAGCAGCAGCAGTCTTAGAAGCATGTGAACACAAGAGGACCAAGCAAGGAACTGAAGCCACAGACCTCCTATATATATGAGCTAGGCATCCAGCTCCTCCCAGGGGAAGGAGGAGCCGCAGGGTGGAAGGCTACAAGAAACCAAGATGGCCGCCAGCACATGTCAAACGAAGGAGAGCAGCAAGCAGGTAAGACCATGACAGCTACCCTCCGGATCCCTGTTTGGCTTATTGTTCTCTCCTGTTGTCGCCCACCTGGGAATATATGTTGAGTCTGTGTTGTCTGTCCTCCCCTTGGTGTTTTCCCTTAGAGTTAGTGGTGCGGACTAGTGTTCCCATCGCCCTGTTCACTACCTAGGGCTCAGCTCAGGGAAAGCCAGGGCTTTAGGCACGTGATCGGCGCACGGGTGAGGAACCCGTCTAGGGATGTCAGGGCAGCCAGGTGCCAGCCGCCAGGTGAGTCAGGGGTCACCATCTTCCCTCTCACTTGGGCAGGGCCTTCCTCGTTCCCTCCATCTGTGTCACGTATGTGATAGCCACGCCGACCGTGATATTATAACTGGCCCTTACTTTTTGAGAAAAAAAAAAATATATATTTTTTTTTTAATTTTTTGTTTGTTGTTTTTTTTTTCTCTCTCTACTTAGAATCCAATATGGATCCTATTGATGCCTTGGCAGAACAGCTTCAAAGCCTGTCTTTGGAGGTGGCAGGATTGAAGGCGTCTGTTCTCCAACAACAGCAGCAAATGCAGCAGACCGCACCCCCAGCGGTTGCTATGGGTAACCAGGTTGTCACTGAACCCAAGGTTGCTCTTCCCGACAGATTTTCTGGGGGAAGGGACAAATTTGCAATGTTCCGTGAGGCCTGCAAATTATATTTTAAGTTGCGCCCTTACTCCTCAGGTCATGAAGAACAGCGGGTAGGGATTGTCATTTCCCTGCTTCAGGGGGATCCGCAATCCTGGGCGTTCTCGTTACCCCCTGGTTCTCAGGCTCTTCGGTCAGTGGAGGGATTTTTTGGGGCTTTTGGTCTCATATATGATGACCCTGACCGAGTCGCCCTGGCTGAGTCGAAGTTACGGAGACTCCTACAAGGTGATCGGTCAGCAGAGGAATATTGCTCAGAGTTCCGTAGGTGGGCTACGGATACTCAGTGGAACGACCCGGCTCTCAGGAGTCAGTTCTGCTCTGGGTTATCTGAAAGGGTTAAGGATGCACTGGCGCTGTATGAGACCCCCCTTTCCCTTGATGCTGTTATGTCCCTCTCTATCAGAATTGATAGACGTCTTAGGGAGAGATTGAAAATTCCGGAGCAATTGGTTACCTCTCCCAAGCAACAGTCAGCCTGTACTGACTTAGATGAGCCTATGCAGCTAGGCGGAACTTCTCGTCAGGTCCGTCCTCCCGAGATTCGCCGTAGGGGGGGGGCTGGTTTTTTCTGTGGGGGGAGGGGTCATTTCATTAATGTCTGTCCCTCCTTTCTCAAAAACAAAAGACCGTCGGAAAACTACTAACCCCGGGCTGTGCGGAGGATGTCAGCCGGGGGGTATACGTTTCCTCCATACGAACATCTCAATTTGTGTTACCAGCGGTCATTGTTTTTGGTGTTAAGACGGAGTCTATTTCTGTTTTTCTAGACAGTGGAGCAGGGGTAAACTTGATTGATGCCCATTTTGCCCGCACTATGGGTTTGTCTCTCTGTACTCTGCAGAGACCTATTCCCGTATTCGCTATAGATTCTGCTCCTCTGTCTCAGAGAAACCTCACCCACATTGTTCGTAATTTACACCTTCGGGTAGGGGACCACCATAATGAGTGTCTTTCATGTTACGTTCTGGAGGGCCTTCCCTCTCCGGTGGTATTGGGTCTTCCCTGGTTGGTAGCGCACAATCCAGTGGTGGATTGGCAGGCCAGGGAGATATTGGAGTGGAGTGAGCATTGCAGAGAGAATTGCTTAAATAACAATTGCTTAATCGCCTCCATAGCTTCCCTACCTACATTTATTTCGGACTTTGAGGACGTTTTTTCTGAAAAGGGTTGTCAGAAACTACCACCTCATCGTCCTTATGATTGCCCGGTTAACCTGATTCCCGGGGCAAAATTACCCAAGTCCAGGTTGTATAATCTTTCGGGTCCCGAGAGACAAGCCATGAAAGATTATATCTCCGAAAGTCTGGCTAAGGGACACATCAGACCCTCTTCTTCACCCGTGGCTGCAGGGTTTTTCTTTGTTAAAAAGAAAGATGGGGGCCTGCGTCCTTGCTTATATTTCCGTGAGTTAAACCAGATAACCATCTGGGACCCATACCCTCTTCCTCTCATTCCTGACCTTTTTAATCAGATTGCGGGTGCTAAGTGGTTCTCCAAACTTGATCTTAGGGGGGCCTACAATCTGATTCGTATCAGGGAAGGGGATGAGTGGAAGACAGCTTTTAACACCCCTGAGGGGCATTATGAAAATCTTGTTATGCCTTTCGGTCTGACCAATGCCCCTGCTGTCTTTCAACATTTCGTTAATGATATTTTTAGTCATCTCATCGGCAGGTTTGTAGTCATATACCTAGATGATATCTTAATTTATTCGGCTGATCTGAAAACTCATGAGGTGCATGTCAGGCAAGTACTGCAGGTCCTACGGACGAATAAATTATATGCGAAAATTGAAAAATGTGTCTTCGCTGTTCAGGAATTACAGTTCCTGGGATATCTATTATCTGCTTCAGGTTTCCGCATGGATCCTGGGAAGGTCCAGGCAATTTTAGATTGGGATCTTCCTGAGAACCTTAAAGCCCTACAACGGTTTTTGGGTTTCGCAAATTTCTATAGAAAGTTCATTAAAAATTATTCAGTGATCGTTAAACCCCTTACCGACATGACTAGGAAGGGGACGGATTTTTCCAAATGGTCTGACGCCGCTAAAGATGCATTTTCCTCTCTAAAGGAGAGGTTTACCTCGGCACCTGTTCTAATTCAACCTGATGTCTCCCAGCCTTTTATTGTCGAGGTAGATGCGTCAGAGGTGGGAGTGGGAGCTGTATTGTCTCAGGGTCCGTCTCCTGGCAAATGGCGTCCTTGCGCTTTCTTTTCCAAAAAATTATCTTCTGCGGAGAAGAATTATGATATTGGAAATAGGGAACTGTTGGCGATTAAACTGGCGCTTGAAGAGTGGCGTCACTTCTTAGAGGGAGCAATCCACCCCGTCACGGTGATTACGGATCACAAGAACCTTCTGTACCTAGAATCGGCTAAACGTCTCACCCCTAGACAAGCTAGGTGGTCGCTATTCTTTACCAGATTTAACTTTGTAATCACCTATCGTCCTGGGGCAAAAAATACCAAGGCAGACGCATTATCTCGTAGTTTTCCTGGAGGGGGTAATGTTTGTGATCCGCTACCTATTTTACAAAGAGGAGTGGTTGTCTCTGCTGTACACTCTGTTCTAGAGGGAAAGGTGTTAGAGGCTCAGGGGGACGCCCCGGCCTCTTGCCCCTCAGAGAAATTGTTTGTACCGTTAAAACTGCGTCTTGAATTATTAAAAGAACATCATAATTCGGCACTTGCTGGACACCCGGGTAGTAAAGCAACCTTGGAGCTTTTATCTCGTCGTTTTTGGTGGCCAAGGTTGCATCAGGATGTAATGGATTTCGTGTCTACTTGTTCTACTTGTGCACGCGCGAAAGTCTCTCATACACGTCCAGCAGGGTCTTTATTGCCACTTTTCATCCCCAATAGGCCATGGACACATCTGTCAATGGATTTTATCACTGACTTACCGTTGTCGGCGGGTAAAACAGTTATCTTGGTAGTAGTAGACAGGTTTAGCAAAATGGTACACTTTATTGCGCTACCCGCACTTCCTAATGCTAAAACTCTCGCTCAGGTGTTTATCAGTGAAATCGTGAAGCTTCACGGGGTCCCTTCCGATGTGGTTTCGGATCGGGGAACCCAGTTTATTTCTAAGTTTTGGAAAGCTTTTTGTTCCCGTTTGGGGGTTCACTTGTCCTTTTCCTCAGCTTTCCATCCTCAGTCGAATGGACAGACTGAGCGTACCAACCAAAACCTAGAAACATATTTAAGGTGTTTTGTGTCTGAAAACCAAGAGTTGTGGTCATCGTATTTACCGTTAGCTGAGTTTGCCATAAATAATCATTATCAGGAGTCCACTGGCAAGTCACCATTCCTTGGTGCATACTGTTTTCATCCCCAATTTTGTACTTTCAAAGAGGGGGGGTCTTCTGGGGTTCCCGAAGAGGAAAGGTTTTCTTCATCTCTTTCATCGGTATGGCAGAAGGTGCAAGTTAACTTGAAAAAGATGAGTGGTAAATATAAATGCATGGCCGATAAGAAACGGTCGCCAGGTCCGGACCTAGGAGTGAATGACTATGTGTGGTTGTCTACTAGGAATATTAAGTTGAAGGTTCCTTCTTGGAAACTGGGTCCTAGGTTCATTGGTCCCTATAAAATAGTAGCCGTCATTAACCCTGTGGCTTTTCGCCTGGAGCTACCTAAGACTTTTAAGATCCATAACGTCTTCCATAAATCGTTACTCAAGAAGTATGTTCCACCTCTAGAACCATCGCCGCTGCCACCTCCTTCTGTTATTGTGGATGGTAATCTGGAGTTTCAAATAGCCAGAATTGTTGATTCTCGTCGGGTCCGCCGCTCTCTCCAGTATCTTGTGCATTGGAGGGGTTACGGTCCCGAGGAAAGAATGTGGGTTCCAGCGTCAGAGGTAAACGCCAACAGGTTAATTCAGACTTTCCATGCCTCTCATCCGGAGAGACCTGGTCCTGAGTGTCCGGAGGCCCCTCGTGAAAGGGGGGGTACTGTCACGAGGGTATCAAGAGCCACGTCTGACTCCGTTATACCCGGGGTCAGGAAGTCGCAGCGGGTGGCTGCGCGCTCTATATCTAAAGATCATGGTGTTTCTTAGTTATTGTTTTCTGTGTTTGCCTTGCTATCCTTTTTGTCTCTCTCAGGGATCCGTAGCTTCTCCTCCTCAGCTGTTTCTTGTCTGCCACTCCCTACCTCCTAATATTCTCCCCTCACACTTCTCTAGTTGCCAGTTATAGAGCTTCCTGCCTGGACATCTATACTGACCCACTGGAGTGGTTTATCCTGGTTGTTGTTCCTGTGTGCTACCCTCCGGATCCCTGTTTGGCTTATTGTTCTCTCCTGTTGTCGCCCACCTGGGAATATATGTTGAGTCTGTGTTGTCTGTCCTCCCCTTGGTGTTTTCCCTTAGAGTTAGTGGTGCGGACTAGTGTTCCCATCGCCCTGTTCACTACCTAGGGCTCAGCTCAGGGAAAGCCAGGGCTTTAGACACGTGATCGGCGTACGGGTGAGGAACCCGTCTAGGGACGTCAGGGCAGCCAGGTGCCAGCCGCCAGGTGAGTCAGGGGTCACCATCTTCCCTCTCACTTGGGCAGGGCCTTCCTCGTTCCCTCCCTCTGTGTCACGTATGTGATAGCCATGCCGACCGTGATAGTTATATGTAAAATTTTGTGCTAACATCAGAGATCTGTCATCATGAACAGTCAAGACAATACTGACTGAAAGAGGGAGGATCACACCGTCCGACCAAAGGGGTGGATTTAGATTACTTAGAGTAGAGGGAGGGGGACAGGGTGGATGTCACAGACAACAACAGCCCTTGTGCCCATCCCCTAGTTACAAGACACCCCCATGAAAGTTGAGAAGTCCTGAGTTTCAGTCTATTAAATTCCACATTAGGAAAAGCCGGGAGCATCTGTAAACCAAAATGCAGAGTAACATCAAACAGCATTGGTGGTTCAGTGGTGCCACCCACAGATAGTGCCCTGATGCCAAACGCCTCATTGAAGTGAGGTAAAAGTAAGTTTGCCATCCTATAATGGTCCTGGGAGATGGACCTGAGGGTCTGTGGGACCCAGAACCCGGGAGAGAGAGTTGTGCTGTGTGTGGTATTCCTAGTCCACAAAGGAAAGGATTGTATTCTGTGTTGACCATGCCCGGATCACTGTTCATCCCCACAGACACCCAAGTTTTTGTCATGAGGACAGGTGAAGGGGGAAAAGTTAGACCAAGATTAGGATTAGGAAACAGGCAATCCAGTATCGGCTGTGCTTTTAAAAATTTTAGCAGCTTCAAGTCCGGCCCCAATGATATTCCTCACTCTGGGTGATGCAGAAGTAAATGGCCATGCCTCAGCTGTCTAAACCGTATTTAGTAAAGGTCTATGGTAGATGGACTTACTAATGAATAAACTCAGTGGTCTATATACTGTATATGATGAGCTGAGTATGCCTTATTGTTGAGTAAAATGTAACTTTTATTCCTTTCTAATAAAATAGATGAGACACTAAATAAAGTGAATAACTGCACTATTTAGAGGGTGAGCAAGGGATATGGTCACATTTATGGCCTGATTTGGTTCCTTATGTGGAGGGGGGATGGCCTAATACTAAATGATGCGGGTACTTCTCTCCCTAAGCACTTTCCCTGCATCAACTAGTCTGTGGGCAGGGATTGGGAATCCCTCAAAGGCTGTGATCAGAGCACCCGCCTTGAGAAGGGCGACCCCCAGCCTCTGGAACCTCGGGCCTGTGCTAAAGTTCCCTACACACTTACCTCCCTAGTAGATCTGTTCCATCATCCGACGCGTTTCGCCAAGTGAAGATTGGATCTTCAGGGACATGGATATGCTTGTATCGCAGAGCACTATAGGCAGTGGCAGCGCTTCTGCTTGTATACACGGTAGTGGCAAAGTGTTCACTTACTCGTGTCTTTTTCATTGCGCTAGGCTCCACCTATCAGCTTAGCCAGCCAATAGGCCTTGTCGGTGTGCCTCAGCTGTCCTCATAAAGTGTGCCAAGTGCTCTATAATTAGGGGTGCACCGAAATTTCGGCAGCCGAAAATATCGGCCGAAAATGCACCTAATCCACTTCGGCCGATATTGTTACATATCGGCCGAAAATATGGGGTGTGGGATTTGTCACCCACCATCTGCGGGCGGGCGCCAGGCGGGCGGTTTACTTTGTCACTGCATCTTTATTTTACCTTACAATCGTGAGGCTCCAGTAACTAACAACTCTGCAGGCAGAGCGGAGGCCGGCGTAACGTCACTTACTCACGTGACGCGCCTGCTCCGCCTCCTTCATTCATAAAGTGGGCGGAGCAGGTGCGTCACGTGAGTAAGTGACGTTACGCCGCCCTCCGCTCTGCCTGCAGAGTTGTTAGTTACTGGAGCCTCACGATTGTAAGGTAAAATAAAGATGCAGTGAGTGATGCTGTGAGCAGCAGGGCCGGGGCTGTTATGGGTAGGGGGATCGGTCTATGGCACTGCTATGGGGAGGGGGGATCTGTGCACTGCTATGGGGAGGGGGGATCTGTGCACTGTTATGGGGAAAGGGATCTGTGCACTGTTATGGGGAAAGGGATCTGTGCACTGTTATGCCCATAACAGTGCACAGATCCCCCTCTCCATAACAGCGCCACCCACAGATCCCCCTCTCCATAACAGCGCCACCCACAGATCCCCCTCTCCATAACAGCGCCACCCACAGATCCCCCTCTCCATAACAGCGCCACCCACAGATCCCCCTCTCCATAACAGCGCCACCCACAGATCCCCCTCTCCATAACAGCGCCACCCACAGATCCCCTTCTCCATAACAGCGCCACCCACAGATCCCCCTCTCCATAACAGCGCCACCCACAGATGAATTTCATTCATGAAAAAGAATTATTAATAAAATCATTAAAAAAAAAGTATTTTAAAAGTATTTGGGCAAAAAGGCAGTTTCGGTTTCGGTTTCGGTTTTCGGTCAAGGGCATCCTGAATTTTCGGTTTCGGTTTCGGACCAGAATTTTCATTTCGGTGCACCCCTATCTATAATGGAAGTCAATAGGAGAACCCGAGCATTAAACCAGGCACCCCTGCTCTGAAGATAACATGGGTATAAAAAATTTCATTATTGCCATAAACTGCTGTTACTATAATGCAACATGTTTAATAACACGGACTGATATAATGCACTGAAAAAAAAAATTGCTATTGCTCAGCAGCAGAATGGCATTGGGGTGCTATGCTGGCACTAAGCCTACTGTATGTAGAAACTTTAGGTTTTCAACAACAAAAAACATCTCTGTGTTTAATTTCAATGTATAAAATGGCATTAGTGCAGTAAAATGCTTTTGCTATAATGCAACATGTTTAATAACATGGATATAATGTATTGGAAAAATGGAGTATGATGCCACAAAGTTTGTAAGGTCCCCTGGATTTGGGATTTTATACAATTCTTCTCTGCAGATCTTCTCAAGCTCTGTCAATTTGGGTGGGGACTATCCATAGACAGCCATCTTCTGGTTAGGTTCAAGTCAGGACTTTGGCTGAGCCACTGAAGGACATTCACAGAGCTGTTACTAAGCAATTCCTGTGTTGTCTTGGCTGTGTACTTACGGTAATTGTCTTGTAAGTTAAATCTCTGGCCCAGTCGGGGGTCCAGAGCAAACTGGATAAAGTTTTCATAAAAATTTTCTGTACTTTTCTCCATTCTGCTTTCCCTCAAGTCTGACAAGTCTCTTTGTCCCAGCCACTGAAAAACACCACCATGCTTCACTGTTGGGATGGTATTGAACAGGTAATGAGCAGTGCCTGGCTTCCTCCAGACTTCACGTTTAAAATTGAGGCCAAAAAGTTGAATCTTAGTTTCATCGGACGAGAGAATCATTTTTTTTTTTCAAACTTTCATGTGTCTTTTACTGAGGAGAGGTTTCTTTTGGCTACTCTGCCATAAAGCCCAGTTTGGAGGAATGCTACAGTGGTGGTTGACCTTCTGGAAGTTCCCATCTGCACACTGGATCTTTGGAGCTTAGTCAGAGTGACCATTGAGTTCTTGGTCACCTCTCTTATCATGGCTCTTCTCCCCCAATTACTTAGTTTGGAGAGGAGGAAAGCTCTGGGAAGAGTCTTGGTTGTTACAAACGTCTTTTATTTAAAAATTGTGGAGGCCACTGTGCTCTTGGGAGCATTCAGTGTAGCTGAATATTTTTGTACCCTTCTCCAGACCTGTGCATCCATGAGATCATTTCTCTGGGCTCCACAGGCAGTTCTTTCCTCCTCATAGCTTGTCTTTTGCTCTGATATTTATTGTCACTGTGCGACCTTATATAGACAGGGGTCAATCTTTCAAAATCTTGTCCAATCAACTGAATTTACTACAAATGGGCCCCCAGAGCTAAATTTCAACTGCCATACCAAATTGGCTGAATACTTATGTCCATGTGAAATGTTAGTTTTTCCTATTTAATAATTTTGCAAACATTCTGTTTTCAGAATGAAGGTATGAAGATTTCCCAAATGTACTCTAGCTGAATAAAGCCCCTCTGTATGTTTTATTGGTTCCACAATGGAACAATGGTACTCCTAAGAACCACAGTACCCATTCAAAGATGTAACACACAGATCTGGATATGTTTTTCAGGCAAACCTTATTTATATTCACAATAACTAGAAAGCATACTATTTCAGACAATACCTGCTGTTGGCAAACACTGAAAGTCGATATTTTCTATGTTCCCTATATACAGGCACTGTATCCTTTTACTTGAAGCCAGCGACATTGACGAGGAATATTTATGAGGCACTAGTTCCTATTAAATATATATGATGAATCATCATGAATATTGATTCAGGTTGCAGAATACCTGACATCTCTGTGCAGGAGGCTAAAACGTATTAACTTGACAAAACCAATGCATGAGAAAATACTTACATGTCCTTTATTTTACACAGCTATTCCTATTCTTTTAAACAAACTTTTGTGTAAATGCATTTTCTGGTAAGATAAATTTATTTAGGATATTTAAATGTGACATTGTACCTATATTGGCTCTTCTATGAGGGTTTAGTGTTAATTGTCTAATAGAATGTTTAAGATTCAAATCTAGCAGCACCATATATCAGGGCACTTCTGACTCCTTATATTAGCTGGATATATGTTGTCATTCGCAATTTTGTATGCAAGGGACTGGAACTCTTTACTATCTCTATCAATAAATATTTCCTGATTTTTGTATATCTTGTCTGCATGTCAATTCTATGAGACTTCTTCTGTATGGCCACTACTTTAATATTCTCTCTAAATTGATCAGTTCAATAAATAAATCTTTAAAGAAGCACACCCACAAAGACAGTTATTCTCTGATGTGTTATAAAGGTACTTAATGTAAATGGTATGACGGTACTGTAATCTTCTTGCTGTTATTCTTTTATCTTTTCTCCAAAGATAGGGTAGTGATTGTGAGAATGATATATGTGTATTGTTGCTATTTCATACTCACTGGAGTACATTTACTATTGTAAATGCTCCAAAATTGTCTCAAAATGATCCAGAGTTCTGATCCACAGGCATTTTTTTTTAGCTTTGGTCAACAATGGGAGGGAAAGCTGGTGTGGCTAAAACGTGGAGGGTGCATGGCTTTAGATACACCAAAATAGTATCTATATCTTTGCTATTGTTTCTATGAACATTTTCATAGGAAACAAATTAAATAGGTTTTCCCTGGTCATTACCTAATGCATACAGACAAGTTAAAGTATAAATAGGTTTTACAGTCTCCCACAAAATTTATGGCATGAAGTGTCCCCATGTGGTCTTCAGCTCTTCTTCCTATACTACATTTACCAGCACTTTTTGCCTCTCTATGTATATTCCTGATGCTGGTATACATTAATATTATATTATAGCCCAGATAAATTATTGTAGATCATCATTCCCTGTATGATATTATTCTCTGTGTGCATGTACCAAAAATGAGCGCTCACCAACTGTCAGACCATGAATTGAAGTTAAATGGTAAAGATGGCAGAAACCTCAAAAGTGCAATCTACTAAACATTAAAAGGCTTGCCTCACTTCAGCAAATGACATTCCTCATGTAGAGAAAGTTAATACAAGGCACTTACTAATGTATTGTGATTTTCCATATTGCCTCCTTTGCTGGCCTGACTTTTTCTATAACATCTGTGGGAGATTAGTTAGTGGGGATCACCTTTTTCTGAAAACAGACAGTCCGTATGCAGGCAGTTTCCTTGAAAATCTGGCTGGTTGCCAGGTTTATTTAGCCAAAAAGGTTTGTACAGCAGAAAACAAACAAAACAGAAAGCAAATCCTTGCCGTCCGGCGCTAAGCTATACAGTCGTGTCCTGACTATACGGTGCGGGGCTGCTCCCCGACACCCCCAACATAAATGGTAAAGCAAACCTTTTGTTTTTCTCGCATCCAAACATAGCTCTCTCTTCAGCAACACAGGTTATGGTTCTGAGACTCAGCATATGAGAGACCTGTTGTGCTCTCTTCCTGTTTATTTAAAGTCCACCTGGAGGTGAACTCCAGTGGACCACAATATCTGGACCAGAACCAAGCCTGCCACTGAGGCTGGAAAAACCCGGGCCGGATTCCGGTTCAGTCCCTGACAACAGAGCGCATGCGAGGTGAAACATACCTATCATCCACCACCTCGCCTCGCATACCGTCACATATCCCCCCCTCTGCTCTAGCCCCCACGGCTGAGCAACTGTCCCCAGCATACAGTGCATGCGGGAGAGGGCATCCGCATTGTTTTGGAGCTTGCCCGGCCTATGCTCTACTGAAAACTTAAAGGGCTGTAAGGCCAGAAACCATCTTGTCACGCGGCTATTTTTTTCCCTGTTGTCACACATCCACTTTAGGGGTGCATGGTCGGTGATGAGCTTAAACGACCTTCCCAGTAAGTAATATTTCAGCGAGTCTAGGGCCCATTTAATCGCGAGACATTCCTTCTCGACAATGGCATAGTTCTTTTCATGCTTGTTCAGCTTTCGGCTCAGGTATACCAATGGGTGCTCCTCACCATCTCTGGTTTGGGATAGGACAGCCCCTAGGCACACCTTAGAGGCGTCCATCTGTACCACAAACTCGTTTGAGAAGTCCGGGGTTACCAACACCAGTAGTACACAAAGGGCCCGCTTTAACTTCTGGAAGGCCTCCTCGGCTTCAGGATTACATTTAACCATGGCCGACCCTCTGCCCTTTGTCAGGTCGGTCAGAGGGGCGGCAATGGTGGCAAAGTCGGGTATAAACCGCCGGTAATACCCGTAATGCCAATAAAGGCCCGAACTTGTTTTTTGTTTACCGGTTGGCGCCATTTTTGAATTGCCTCAACCTTATTGGTCAGGGGTTTGACCAGTCCCCGGCCAATAATGTAGCCAAGGTATTTGGCTTCCTCCAGGCCTATGGCACACTTTTTTGGGTTGGTCGTGAGACCTGCTTTCTTAAGGGAATCTACCACTGCCTGTACCCAAAGCAGGTGCGATTCCCAATCTGGGCTGTGGATGACCACATCGTCCAAATAAGCAGCTGCATACGGGCGATGTGGCCTCAAAGTTTTATCCATCATTCATTGGAATGATGCAGGAGCTCCATGCAGACTAAAAGGCATCCGCTTATACTGAAACGAGCCTTTATGAGTGGAAAAGGCCGTTTTCTCCTTGGCCGATTCAGTTAGGGGTATCTGCCAGTAGCCTTTCGTCAGGTCTAAGGTCGTTATGTAGCGGGCTTGTCCCAACCTGTCCACGAGTTCGTCGACCCGAGGCATCGGGTAGGCATGGAACTTGAACACACTGTTGAGTTTTCTAAAGTCGTTACAAAACCTAATAGTGCCATCGGGTTTTGGGACCAACACTATGGGGCTCGACCAATCACTGTGGGACTCTTCTATCACGTCCAACTCTAACATCATTTTCATTTCCTTTGCGACTGACTCTCGCAGGGCCTCCGGTATTCTATATGGCTATACATTTACGCGAACCCCAGGTTCTGTCATGCTGAATCACGTTGGTTCGTCCAGGTAAGGGGGAGAAAAAGTCTCTATTTTTGTACAAAAACGCCCTAACGTCACTTTATTGCACCTGGGATAGGGATTCCGTTATGGGGACGTCAGGGATCACCGGTCGCCGGACTGTTGCGGCCGAAGATGTGGCCAATAAAGTGTCTCTGTCCTTCCAGGGTTTTAAGAGATTTACATGATAAATCTGTTGTGGCTTCCGTTTCCTGTGTTGGTAGACCTTGTAGTTTACCTCCCCTAGTTTTTCAACCACCTCAAAGGGACCCTGCCATTTAGCCAGGAACTTACTTTCAACCGTGGGAACTCGGTCCCCAGGGTTGAAAGTACGGACCTTGGCACCCAGATTATAGACCCTTCTCTGGGCCTCCTGGGCTCGCTCCATATGTTCACGAACCAGGGGCAAGACAGCTGCGATTCGATCCTGCATCAAGGAGACATGCTCTATGACGCTTCGATACGGGATGGCCTCTCCTTCCCACGTCTCTTTGGCAACATCTAGCAGCCCTCTGGGATGTCTGCCATACAAAAGCTCAAAGGGGGAATAACCTGTGGACACCTGCGGAACCTCGCGTATGGCAAACATGAGATATGGTAGCAAAAAATCCCAATTTTTCCCATCTCTGTCAACCACCTTTTTCAGCATACTTTTCAGCATTTTATTAAAACGCTCCACAAGTCCATCCGTTTGGGGATGGTAGACAGAGGTGCGGAGATGGGAAATTTTATATACTTTACACAGTTCCTTGGTAACCCTGGACATAAATGGGGTGCCTTGATCGGTTAAGATCTACTTTGGATCCCCATTAGACTAAACACCTGGACTAACTCCTTGGCAATAGTCTTAACAGAGGTGTTACGCAAGGGGATGGCCTCAGGGTAGCGTGTCGCGTAGTCCAGGATTACCAGAATATGCTGGTAACCCCGGGCAGACTTCACCACTGGCCCCACCAGGTCCATGCCAATCCTTTCAAAAGGGACCTCAATTATTGGTAGAGCGACCAGGTGACT
The DNA here is from genome assembly GCF_905171765.1 of Bufo bufo. Lineage (NCBI taxonomy): Eukaryota > Metazoa > Chordata > Amphibia > Anura > Bufonidae > Bufo > Bufo bufo. Next base: position 312,268,456 of record NC_053392.1, read on the forward strand.
GCGAAAATGGGGCGCCGGTGCTGACAATTGACACTCGGGGCACGACTCACAGTACTGCCTGACATCTGCATGCAACCCAGGCCAGAAAAATCTCTGGGCGATTCTCTCCCTGGTCTTTTCCATACCGAGATGTCCCCCCATCACGTGACTATGTGCCAGGTCTAGTACGACCCTGCGGAAGGGTTTGGGAACCAGTAGCTGTTCGACCGCGTCTTCTCCACGTTTTATCACCTGATACAGTAAATTGTTGTTGAGGGCCATGTAGGGGAAGGACACACCCCAGTTAGGGACCACCGGTTCCCCATCCACCATCTTAACATTTTCCCTAGCTCTAGTGAGGGTGACATCTCGCAGTTGTTCGGTACAAAAATCCTCTCTCCTGACTTCTAAATCTGGCATAACATTTGGACTACTCTCACTGTCAGGGTCAGAGACGTTCTCCTGTTCATTACCCTCCGGCTCCCCAGCCAGGACAGGGAAAGGAAGAGGATCTTCTGCCTCCGCAACAACCTCGCCTTCCCTTTGGAAAAAAGGATCTGGCGAGAGCTCCTGTGCCCCCCCAGCAGGGGGAGCTCTATCTACTAGTCTGCCCTTGCCTTCCCATAAGCTCCAAAAATGGGGAAAATCTCTCCCCACTAACGCTTCGTGAAGCAGTGACGGCACCATCCCGACTGAATGTGTCACACTACCCCAAGGGGTATCAACCTCAACCACTGCTGTCTGGTAGTCCCGTGTGTCCCCATGAATGCAAATGACCCCGATAGTACCAGATCCTGGGGGTGATCTTGAGCCCCAAGACGCTCCACGGTGGGGCATAGAAGGATTCAGCAAGTCCTCAGAAGCAAGGTACCTCTCCACTAGGTCCACCAACTGGGTTGCAGTGTTGGGGTCCCCCTGTCCGACCCATTTTTTTTGTGTCGCAGGGAGCGCACGCAGGTACTGGTCCATTTCTACACGGTCCACGATCTGCAGGCCGGTCAAGGTCTCTGGCTGTAACCACTTCCTGGTGAGATGGATCAGGTCGAACATTTGAGAACAGGGTGGCTTGCCGCTGGAGTAAGTCCACTGATGCACACGCTGGGCTCGGACTGCCATGGTGACACCCAAGCGTGCAAGTATCTCCGTCTTCAGTGTCTCATAGTCCTGGGCCTTATCCGATTCGAGATCAAAGTACGCCTATTGAGGTTCCCCGGTCAAAAACGGGGCCACTAGACCCGCCCACTGTTCATTTGGCCATTCCTCACGGACAGCAACTCTCTCAAAAGTCGCAAGGTAGGCCTCAACATCATCAGTAGGTGTCATCTTCTGTAGGTGGTACGAGGCACGTAGCAATCTTGGTTCCCCTGGCGCAGGAGGTGCGAACCCCTTTTTCAGTTCCACAAGAGCCTCTGCGAACTGCTGGTTCATCTCCTGTTGGGATGCCTGTTGTGCTGCAGCGGCCTCTGCGACTTGGCGGTTGGATTCCCGCTGAGCTGCATTGGCCTGTAGCAGGGCCTTTAACATTTCCTCCATTTTCAGAAAATGCCCGCTGAGTCCACCACGTGTGGGAGATTAGCTAGTGGGGATCACCTTTTTCTGAAAACAGACAGTCCGTATGCAGGCAGTTTCCTTGAAAATCTGGCTGGTTGCCAGGTTTATTTAGCCAACAAGATTTGTACAGCAGAAAACAAACAAAACAGAAAGTAAATCCTTGCCGTCCGGCGCTAAGCTATACAGTCGTGTCCTGACTATACGGTGCGGGGCTGCTCCCCGACACCCCCAACATAAATGGTAAAGCAAACCTTTTGTTATTCTCGCATCCAAACGTAGCTCTCTCTTCAGCAACACAGGTAATGGTTCTGAGACTCAGCACATGAGAGACCTGTTGTGCTCTCTTCCTGTTTATTTAAAGTCCACCTGAAGGTGAACTCCAGTGGACCACAATCTCTGGACCGGAACCAAGCCTGCCACTGAGGCTGGAAAAACCCGGGCCGGATTCCGGTTCAGTCCCTGACAAGAGAGCGCATGCGAGGTGAAACATACCTATCATCCACCACCTCGCCTCGCATACCGTCACACATCATATACGTCTCCTTTCCATGATTACAACTAGAGATGAGTGAAGTTATGAAGCATTTGATTTGCCTGCTTCACCGAATTTCACAATAAAATTAGATTTGTGACAAATTACTTCCTTACGAAGTGCATTCCTTTGCATGTAGCGGGTGCAATGATGGGGATGGGGATGTGTCATTGAACCCCTCAGATGCCGCGTTCATCGCGGCATCTGAGATTAAAATTAGGGCCTTTCAATGGCTATTCCAGTTTAAAAAAAATACATATTCACCTTATCCATTTGATCATGGAGACGCCGTAGTGGCCATCTTGATTGAAGACACCGCACAAAATCTCATGTGGTGACATGATGATGTAGATTTGTTACCACAAGGCCTGAGGAATTTCAGCTTCACAGCAAATTTAATGTTTCCTGAAATTCTGATTGAAGTCCACTTCAGATACTTCGATTCGCTCAACATTAGTTGCAACTACTCTGCAATCCAGGAGCGGTGGCCGTCCTTGCACACTATAGAAAAAAGCACCTTCCTATGTGCACTACCATAGGCCCAGCCACCACATAGGCCAGTGCTTTTTTTTAGGCCTCATGCACATGACCATTGTTGTGTTCCGTGTCCTTTGTGCCTTTTTCGTGATTTTCTGCGGACCCATTGATTTTCAATGGGTCCGTGGAAAACTCGGCTAATGCACCGTTTGCCATCCGCGTCCGTGATCTGTGGTTCCAGTTCAAAAAAATATAACCTGTCCTATTATTTTCACGGAAAAGGGTTCGCGGACCCATTCAAGTCAATGGGTCCGCTAAAAAATGCACATCCTATTGTCATCCACGTCCGTTTTATTTCCATCATTTTGCCATGGCAAAACTGTCTGCCAAAACTTGTGCCAATAAAATTTAGAAAAATCAGATACAGGAAGTTTAAGGTCACAGGTTATGCAAATTGCTAGGCACCTGTGGTGAAAATCCATAGTGTGGTGTGGCAGTGAGTGTCTGGCTATTATATTTCGTGCCAACTAAGATGCCCCGCTGGAATGTGGAGAGACTTATTTGTTTGGTGCAGGAGAGGCCCGAACTATGGGACACCCGGTCAAATAATTATCAGGACCGAGTTTGCAAGGAGTCGGCTTGGGAGCAAGTGGTCCGTAGCATGAGGCGGGCAGAATGGTCCAAAGCAGATGGCCGTGACCGTGTAGCTTTAGGTAAGTGCCAGCAATGTCGTTGTACTGTCCTTGCCCAGTCTGTCCCTAAAATGATGTAGCTATAAATTCCATACAGTCAGAAGAATGTACACTGCTCAAAAAAATAAAGGGAACACTTAAACAACACAATGTAACTCCAAGTCAATCACACTTCTGTGAAATCAAACTTTCCACTTAGGAAGCAACACTGAGTGACAATCAATTTCACATGCTGTTGTGCAAATGGGATAGACAACAGGTGGAAATTATAGGAAATTAGCAGGACACCCCCAATAAAGGAGGTGCTGACCACAGACCACTTCTCAGTTCCTATGCTTCCTGGCTGATGTTTTGGTCACTTTTGAATGCTGGCGGTGCTTTCACTCTAGTGGTAGCATGAGACGGAGTCTACAACCCACACAAGTGGCTCAGGTAGTGCAGCTTACCCAGGATGGCACATCAATGCGAGCTGTGGCAAGAAGGTTTTCTGTGTCTGTCAGCGTAGTGTCCAGAGCATGGAGGCGCTACCAGAAGACAGGCCAGTACATCAGGAGACGTGGAGGAGGCCGTAGGAGGGCAACAACCCAGCAGCAGGACCACTAACTCCGCCTTTGTGCAAGGAGGAACAGGAGGAGAACTGCCAGAGCCCTGCAAAATGACCTCCAGCAGGCCACAAATGTGCATGTGTCTGCTCAAACGGTCAGAAAAAGACTCCATGAGGGTGATATGAGGGCCCGACGTCCACAGGTGGAGGTTGTGCTTACAGCCCAACACCGTGCAGGACGTTTGGCATTTGCCAGAGAACACCAAGATTGGCAAATTCGCCACTGGCGTCCTGTGCTCTTCACAGATGAAAGCAGGTTTACACTGAGCACATGTGACAGACGTGACAGAGTCTTGAGACGCCGTGGAGAACGTTCTGCTGCCTGCAACATCCTCCAGCATGACCGGTTTGGCATTGGGTCAGTAATGGTGTGGGGTGGCATTTCTTTGGAGGGCCGCACAGCCCTCTATGTGCTCGCCAGAGGTAGCCTGACTGCCATTAGGTACCGAGATGAGATCCTCAGACCCCTTGTGAGACCATATGCTGGTGCGGTTGGCCCTGGGTTTCTCCTAATGCAAGACAATGCTAGACCTCATGTGGCTGGAGTGTGTCAGCAGTTCCTGCAAGACGAAGGCATTGATGCTATGGACTGGCCCGCCCGTTCCCCAGACCTGAATCCAATTGAGCACATCTGGGACATCATGTCTCGCTCTATCCACCAACTTCACGTTGCACCACAGACTGTCCAGGAGTTTGCTTTAGTCCAGGTCTGGGAGGAGATCCCTCAGGAGACCGTCCGCCACCTCATCAGGAGCATGCACAGGCCTTGTAGGGAGGTCATACAGGCACGTGGAGGCCACACACACTACTGAGCCTCATTTTGACTTTTTTTAAGGACATTACATCAAAGTTGGATCAGCCTGTAGTGTGTTTTTCCACTTTAATTTTGAGTGTTTTAAAATCCAGACCTCCATGGGTGGAAAAATTTGATTTTTTTTGTGTGATTTTGTTGTCAGCACATTCAACTATGTAAAGAACAAAGTATTTCAGAAGAATATTTAATTAACTAAGATCTAGGATGTGTTATTTTTGTGTTCCCTTTATTTTTTTGAGCAGTGTATATTTTGTGGGCCAGCTTTATTTGGCATAAAACCTGTACATGGTTTTGGGAACAGCCGTGCACTAAATACCATACCCCATCTTTTTTTTCAACAAATGGCTGAGCCTCCCTTTGCTCCAGCAAACAGTACTCATGTCTCAAGCCTGTATGTGCACTTGTTATTTCGTCACACGTGTCCTTTTTGTAATTGAGCATCCTATAGTTGTCTCCATTTCATATTATAAATTCTTTTAGTCCAAATGGCTTGCACGACTAATCTCCTCCTTCCTGAACTTATTGTACATTAGTATCCCCACACCTGCAGTACTGTACCATGTGCTGTATAATCCGGCCTATTCATACATTTATCTGAGTTGGCAACTTGATTTTGCTTTTACTTTTCCCTTTGCTATTTCTACTGATATATTTTTTATGTTTTGACTTACATTTGTTTACATTAAATGCAATATTTCATTTCTTTACAGTGAAACAGACTAAAACAAGGTGGAACAGCTACCGGGACCAATTCCGCCGGGAGCTGAATAGTCAAGGCCGGAATGGGGAAGGCAGCTCCAAAAAGAGGCCATATCTGTACGCTGCTCAATTGCAGTTTTTGCGTCCGGTTATGGATTTGAGGCCGTAAGTATTTTTTTGTTGTGCTAAAAAGCTTTTTTCCTGGTAATTATTAGTTCCTAATTTTGGTTTAGCCATAGTGGTCTAGAATGTAAGGGGTTGTGTGGCGTTGTACAATTGTTGACCTATCCTTTGTGTCGGTGAACCAAATCATTTTTGTGGGGTAGTAACACCGGCCACCACCGATGATGAGCAGTATGATGAGACGACACGTGCAGAGCGCACATGCCCTCTCCTGTATCTTTTTATTTCCTGAGTGGCACTATTTTCTTGAACAACTCACATAGATCTCAGCAATTAGAGCAGAAATCGAGAAGGGAGATGGCCCGTGCACACTGCACGCATTGTCTCCTCCTACAGTTGATCATCATGGTGGTTGGCTGTTGTTCCCCGGCCAATATGATCTTGTGTATTTATCCTGTGGATAGGTAATAAATGTGTAAAGTTATGGAAAAGCCTGTTGCCTTTTGTGGCCCTGAATAGCGTACCCATTTGTGTATGTTTTGTTATGTTCATCATTTCTGAAACATACATGCTAATTTTATTATGGTGGTTTTAGGATTTGGTACCTCTTCTGTACTGTAATTGACATTTACATAGTTTTAATGTTTGCTTATAAACCTCAACATGGAGTCATCAAAGTTCAACTATATAAAAATGACACATACAGAATCCGCTTTTAATAGAGTATAATGATGCTCCAACAGTGTCTGTACAGCTGAATAGTAACTACTACTACCACCATGTTATTTATTAGGGAATGATGTTCTTTTTGGTTTACATTACATATGGATGGTAGGAAGTTCAAAGCAGTCCAGATACAGAAGAGACGGACAGAATATCAGCACTGCTTTTGGTCCTTGAATGTGTATACCTAGTTTTGTGCTTAACTGATCCAAACGCCAATCAATTTTTTTTTAAATAGTTTCATATTTGGCTTTGTGAACTAGTTAACATGAAAAATTTAATTTATTCTTATTTTCAAAATTCACATTGAAGGAGAAAATTCAAAATTATGATAAAATCTGTGATGTATGCATGCTCAACATATATGTAGTTCACACACAGTTGTTTTTATTTAGAAAACATTAACTACTTTTGAAATGTAGTAGGCAAATGATGTAATATATGTTTTTATGTCATTTTCCTATACAGTACTGTGGACAGTCTTGATGAGCCTGAAGACTCTGAGGCGGCATTAAGTGATACGCCGGCAGTTTTTTCACCGGCATCTAGTCCTGCCCCAACGCCCGCTGAGGAGCCGGACCAGCCATCCCAGGCTGAGGCCACCCGATCTCCGTGGAGCCCTTCACCATTCCAGCAGCCGCAGCCCAGACGTCGCTGCAATGTCCCTCAATCTTCCTCTGGGCAACCGACTCGGGAGATTATAGATGCCCGAGTCATAGATTTCCTTGCCCAGAGGAGGAGTGATGGCATTGAGGAGTCAATGCTGAGGGGCCTTGCACCTTTATTGAAATGCATCATGAATATGTGGCTTCAATGGCCCTTGTTATTAAAATGTACGCCTCCTCTTAACAGGGAGACATACACTCCCATATTAATGATCTGCACAAGCAGATCTTGAATATCCCCCCAAAGCAACATGGACACAGCTATCACCAGCCTCAACACCCACCTCAAGGGCCATCTTCCCCCCCCCCCCCCCCCAACCGACTTACCAACGGTCCCAAGACCCTATAGCATCCACTTTCACACAAAGTATTGCAACTCGGGCCACTGATCCTGCCCATGTACGGCCACAATCATCTTATGGGCATCGCTCGTTTACACGAGACCTTTTTGATCTGTAATGTCATATGTTCTTGAAATGTTTTTTTGTTTTGATTATTGTTGTTTGTGTATCCTTTATTTAATGACATGTTTCTAAAAGAAAATTTTGATCAGAAAATATAAATTGGCTTGTGTGAATTTTATTCAAAAAACAAACTTTTACAGGTCTTCAACACATTTCATAAACACATATAGACGCACACCAGTTCACAATGTACAGAATTTTTTATTTTGAGGAACATAATCTGTATTTTGCTATAATGTGAACATGAGGTATTAGAAGATTTTTTGGCCCATTACACTAAATACTAATGATGTTAATGTCGGTGACATTTTGTGGAAAACATCATTAGTATTGATATTTACTTTTAGCTATGTGCTGGCCAAAAAACCTCAGCCCGCAAGCCCACGTCAAGGGTCCTCATTCTCTTGCGAGTCCCTACACTCAACTACCACAATAAATTAACATAATCTATCTACAAAATAATAAACATCTAAAGAGCCCAGAAGATTTCAAAAACTGCCACGAATAGCGTCCCTCTGCCATGGTAAGGACCCCTCTGGGCTGTAAAAGTAGTCTGCATAGAGTTCCCGAACTGCAATGCCAGCAGTCCCAGGTCATCTATGCAGGGTCCTTTCCAAACCCAAACCTGATGACGTAGGAAAATCTTCCATGTCAACAGAAGAGGAAGCCTCATTAATCCTGGTGAAGTTGTGTAGAACAACACAAGCTTGAATCACCAGGGTAGCATTCTCCGGATCCATTTGTATGGATGACAAAAACACCCTCCACCTGCTAGAGAGTATCCCAAAAGCGCACTCAGCATACCGACGGGCACGAGTTAACCGGTAGTTAAAAATACGCCTCCTGACATCCAAACCACGCTTTGGAAAGGGCTGCATAACATGGGGAGTCAATGCAAACCCTTCATCCGCCACGATGACAAATGGAGCCGGCGGACCTGCATATCCGGGCAGTCTTCTGGACTCGGGCAGGGCAAGCTGGTTGGCACGAAGCCGCTCACCCATTCTAGAAGCACTAAAGATGCGAGCATCCATAGTGCTTCCATAGGCCCCGATATCAACCATTATAAACCGGTGGTTACTGTCAGCAACAGCCATCAGCACTACCGAAAAATAATGTTTATAATTGAAGAATCGGGACCCTGAGTGAGGAGGCTTCTTCATACGGATGTGCTTGTGTCACGGCTGGGGATGGGGGAAACCCTCAGCCGTGAGGTGCCAGGTGTTTAAGTAGCTACTCGGCCATGAAGCCACAGGACAGGGAGCAGGTCACCTCCTACAGCGTCCCTACCCTGACCCTAACTCCTAACCTGCATGGGCCGACCTTTAAGGTAGGAGGGCCCATGCGCCGGAACCTCGGAGCCCTGTCTTACCCTCCGCAGATCCCTGAGCTAGGAGCTGGGTAAGGCAACCTACTCCTCCTTGACACGGAGGAGCAGGAGCCTCAATGGCCAAGCTGTTGGGAAAAGGGGAACAGAAACAGCAATACGGAAATGGCAGGTGAACAGACATTCAGCAACCTGCTGACTGGATCCCTAAACAGGCAGGGATCCAGAACCGTTATGCTGCACAAAGACATATGAAAATCCCAACAGACAAACTTGCTACAACACACACATAAAGACATAGGCATACATAAAACTTTAACTTAAACCTATACTATGAACTATGACCACAGTGGTGGCTCTCACTGGCGGATGGACAAACACAGGAGGCTGCTATCAGCAAGCATGCTGAAGCAACCTACTGAGCTCTGCAAGAGAGAGGGTCTTTATAGGCCCAAGTGGCCACACCCAAGGATTGGACACACCCAGTGACATCACACACACACTGGGAAGGAAGTTAACCCTTCCAGTAACACAGAAGGGAAAACAAACATACATAAAGGGAAAGTGCACACAAGACATAATACACAGTGCACACAACACACACACTTAACAATAGGGTTGCTAGGTGTGACCGCATGCCAGGGCAGCAAGCTACCTAGCGACGCTCTGGCTGCTCTGCTGCTAAAAACAACACTGGTTGTCCGCGGCAACCACAAGTGAGGCCACAGACAAGCGGCCCTCACCCGTGGTTGAATGCCCATACAAAACCGCAGACAACCGCATGCGGTAAAGGAGTCACGGTCATGGGCATGGCCGTGACAGCTTGCCATCCATTGCCTCGATGCAGTTTGGAAACTGCACAGAAATGTTGAAGCCCTCAGCGATCCGAACCCAATCGTCCGCCTTGGCTGTGGCATCACCGTCTCTCAGAGTTGCTGCCAGATGACATGGCAAGTGTGACGTACAATCCGAGAAATCGTTGAGGTTCCTAAAAGAAACTCAAAATGCAGGGATGCAAAAGAGTTCCCAGTTGCAAGGAATCTGTAGGAAAAAAAAAAAATATATATCAGTAAGCAGCAAATCAAAGGGAACATCAGATACATGATTCGCCTATAATGTTGTATACAAGACATAATTTTAAAAATCTATGTCCATTGTCGACTAAACAAAAAAAAAAATTTGGTTTTGTGTGTATGAACCAAACACTACCAGCGATTGGGGTGTGGGCAGTACTACCACAACTAAGGGTCTAAACAACAACTGTGTTTAGACCCTTTACATGCAGAAGGTTATGGGTGACTTAAGAATGATGTGAACATTATGCATGATGATGACGTTAGCTGAACACAAATTGGAAACCTGCTAAAAAGAATTGACGACCTTTAATATTGCCGTGTTATGTTTCTGGGATTCAAGTAAAAAAAAAAAAAAAGGACATAACAATGTTCGCAAAATATTATGGGCAAAGAAAGGTTACTTCAGCAAACAGTAGCACATGTCTAACAGCAGCCATTTCCAGAAACATGTTCCTCCTGACAGAAGCAGTGCACATTACTGTTGAAACTATAAACATAAAATATTGCTTACCTCTGTAGTGTCACTACATAAGGGTCAATTGGGCCACATTGTTCTCCACCTCCTGTGGAACAGGGCCATTGTGTCTTATATGTCATTTTGATGCATAATGTCACTTTATTCATGTTATTTATGTGCATTTTCCTGTTTAAATGTGTATCAGGCCTGTTAGGGTGTAATTCCTCCTCGAAGACAGTAGAGGGAGCTAGGGAACCCCTAATATAAATAGTCAGGTCCTGTTAAGGGAAAGGGTGTGGAGAGTCAGAAGTGAGTGTGGACTTTAGCTAGGCAGCAGCTGAAGGGAGCTTCTGACATGCAGCTAGACAGCCCAGGCTTCTAGATGCTACCAGGGGAAGAGTTACCTCCTGAGAAACCTGCAGTTCCTACAAAGTACAGTACAGAGCAGAAGTGTTTCCAGCCAGACAAGAGAGCTGAAGGGCAGAAGAGTCTATTGCAATGCAAGGAGATATATACCTGAGGAAGTTTCTTTACCAAGGATAAAGCCACCAATAGGGCATACGGGCCTTGGGATCAAGACAGACAGGAGTTCTGAGGAATAGTGCACAGGATTTCTGAGGAAAAGGTGCAGCCTGATCTGTGAGTGTGTTTAACCCTCTGAGTATCTTGCAAGAACATTGTTGCCTGCCATTATTGTAAAAGCCTGCTTGAAACTGCTTCTGTCATATGGAACTGAACCTAAAGAACTCTATATAGTTAACTGTTCCAGTAAAGAAAGTTTTGGTTCACTGCAAACTGTGTTCCTCAGTTATTACTGCTATCAATCGGTGTGCCACCGTTACCGGCACTGGCGTCACGAATCTTAAAGGGGTCTTGCCACAGGCACATTAAACCTGCAACATCTAGGGCACCTAACCTACCACCGGCCTGGTCCCTATACATTGAGAGTGCACCAGAGGACTTCTGTGCCAGCCTCTCCATCACTGCTGTACGCCTGCCCAGGGTCTTCCTAATAAACTGTGAGTAACCCAGAGCAACCCTCGTTTGCCTAATAACCGTGACCTCACTATCGCAATACCCTGAAGGGCTGCGTACTGCACCTCAACGTGACGATGAGCCTTTCCTCAGGAGAAATGCTGCGCCTCATATTGGTGTCCATGAAGGTAAGGACAGTACGTAGAGACGACAGCAAGCAATCAAATGTAGTCACTGACATCTGACAGAAGGAGAAAAACTTTTCAGGATGCAGGCGAAGATCTTGGTAGAGGGTATGAAAGTGTCCTTTCCGGTAGCGTTGTGAAACAATCAGATGGACCCAAAATCGCCGCCTTCTACTAGGTTCCTCGTCCATCGCCGAGAAATAAGCCAAAGCAGTACGACCTCTTCCTCTGAGTCATCCGCCATGGTGAAACAGCAAAGACAAGCAACCAAAAGAACCTCTGTACCCTGTAAAGACTACAGAAAATGGCCACCAATCCAAACTCAGGTGACCTGCATATATACCAGTATCCTGGGTGGAGATATAAAAATTTTATATTTTTCACCCTTCCTTGTTTTCTGACGGTCCGCAAAAAAAAAAACAGAAGACACAAGGAAACACAACGGAAGCAAAAACGGACACAGATCACGGAACAACGGAACCCCATTTTGCGGACCGATAAAAATAACTGTCGTGTGCATGAGGCCTTATGGTGTACATGCACGGCCACCACTGCTGGATTGCAGGGTGGTCAAAACCATGGAAATGCTAGTGCATGATGTGATGAAAAAATGAATCAAGACGATAAAGTAGGCAATTGTCACGAGGGTATCAGGAGCCACGTCTGACTCCGTTATACCCGGGGTCAGGAGGTCGCAGCGGGTGGCTGCGCGCTTTATATCTAAAGATCACGTTGTTTCTTAGTGATTGTTTTCTGTGTTTGCCTTGCTATCCTTTTTGTCTCAATCAGGGATCCGTAGCTTCTCCTCCTCAGCTGTTTCTTGTCTGCCACTCCCAACCTCCTTATATTCTCCCCTCACTCTTCTCTAGTTGCCAGTTATAGAGCTTCCTGCCTGGACATCTATACTGACCCACTGGAGTTGTGAATCCTGGTTGTCGTTCCAGAGTGCTACCCTCCGGATCCCTGTTGGGCTTCTTGTTGTCTCCTGTTGTCGCCCACCTGGGATTATATGTTGAGTTTGTATTGTCTGTCCTTCCCTTGGTGTTTTCCTTTAGAGCTAGTGGTGCGGACTAGTGTTCCCACCGCCCTGTTCACTATCTAGGGCTCAGCTTAGGGAAAGCCAGGGCTTTAGGCACGTGATCGGCGTACGGGTGAGGAACCCGTCTAGGGACGTCAGGGCAGCCAGGTGCCAGCCGCTAGGTGAGTCAGGGGTCACCACCTTCCCTCTCACTTGGGCAGGGCCTTCCTTGTTCCCTCCCTCTGTGTCACGTATGTGATAGTCACGCCGACCGTGATATTATAACTGGCCTTTACTTTTTGAGGAAAAAGAAAATAAAAAATTTCTTTTTGTTGTTTTTTCTTTTTTTCTCTACTTAGAATCCAATATGGATCCTATTGCTGCCTTGGCAAAACAGCTTCAAGGCCTGTCTTTGGAGGTGGCAGGATTGAAGGCGTCTGTCCTCCAACAACAGCAGCAAATGCAGCAGACCGCACCCCCAGCGGTTGCTATGGGTAACCAGGTTGTTACAGAACCCAAGGTTGTTCTTCCTGACAGATTTTCTGGGGGAAGGGACAAATTTGCGACGTTCCGTGAGGCCTGCAAATTATATTTTAAGTTGCGCCCTTACTCCTCAGGTAATGAAGAACAGCGGGTTGGGATTGTCATTTCCCTGCTTCAGGGGGACCCACAATCCTGGGCGTTCTCGTTACCCCCTGGTTCCCAGGCTCTCCGGTCAGTGGAGGGATTTTTTGGGGCTTTGGGTCTCATATATGATGACCCTGACCGAGTCGCCCTGGCTGAGTCGAAGTTACGGAGACTCCTACAGGGAGATCGGTCAGCAGAGGAATATTGCTCAGAGTTCCGTAGGTGGGCTACGGATACTCAGTGGAACGACCCGGCTCTCAGGAGTCAGTTCTGCTCTGGGTTATCTGAAAGGGTTAAGGATGCACTGGCGCTGTTTGAGACCCCCCTTTCCCTTGATGCTGTTATGTCCCTCTCTATCAGAATAGATAGGCGTCTAAGGGAGAGATCGAAAATTCCTGAGCAATTGGTTACCTCTCCCAAGCAACAATTAGTCTGTACTGACTTAGATGAGCCTATGCAGCTAGGCGGAACTTCTCGTCGGGTCCGTCCTCCTGAGGTTCGCCGTAGGGGGGGGGCTTGTTTTTTCTGTGGGGGGAAGGGTCATTTCATTAATGTCTGTCCCTCCTTTCTCAAAAACAAAAGACCGTCGGAAAACTACTAACCCCAGGCTGTGCGGAGGATGTCAGCCGGGGGGTATACGTTTCCTCCATACGAACATCTCAATTTGTGTTACCAGCGGTTATTGTTTTTGGTGTTAAGACGGAGTCTATTTCTTTTTTTCTAGACAGTGGAGCAGGGGTAAATTTGATAGATGCCCATTTTGCCCGCACTATGGGTTTGTCTCTCTGTACGCTGCAGAGACCTATTCCCGTATTCGCTATAGATTCGGCTCCTCTGTCTCAGAGAAACCTCACCCACATTGTTCATAATTTACACCTTCGGGTAGGGGACCACCATAATGAGTGTCTTTCATGTTACGTTCTGGAGGGCCTTCCCTCTCCTGTGGTATTGGGTCTTCCCTGGTTGGTAGCGCACAATCCAGTGGTGGATTGGCAGGCCAGGGAGATATTGGAGTGGAGTGAGCATTGCAGAGAGAATTGCTTAAATAACAATTGCTTAATCGCCTCCATAGCTTCCCTACCTACATTTATTTCGGACTTTGAGGACGTTTTTTCTGAAAAGGGTTGTCAGAAGCTACCACCTCATCGTCCTTATGATTGCCCGGTTAACCTGATTCCCGGTGCAAAATTACCCAAGTCCAGGTTGTATAATCTTTCGGGTCCCGAGAGACAAGCCATGAAAGATTATATCTCCGAGAGTCTGGCTAAGGGACACATCAGACCCTCTTCTTCACCCGTGGCTGCAGGGTTTTTCTTTGTTAAAAAGAAAGATGGGGGCCTGCGTCCTTGCCTAGATTTCCGTGAGCTAAACCAAATAACCATCCGAGACCCATACCCTCTTCCTCTCATTCCTGACCTTTTTAATCAGATTGCGGGTGCTAGGTGGTTCTCCAAACTTGATCTTAGGGGGGCCTACAATCTGATTCGTATCAGGGAAGGGGATGAGTGGAAGACAGCTTTTAACACCCCTGAGGGGCATTATGAAAATCTAGTTATGCCTTTCGGTCTGACCAATGCCCCCGCTGTCTTCCAACATTTCGTTAATGATATTTTTAGTCATCTCATCGGCAGGTTTGTAGTCATATACCTAGATGATATCTTAATTTATTCGGCTGATCTGAAAACACATGAGGTGCATGTCAGGCAAGTACTGCAGGTCCTACCGACGAATAAATTATATGCGAAAATTGAAAAATGTGTCTTCGCCGTTCAGGAAATACAGTTCCTGGGATATCTATTATCTGCTTCAGGTTTCCGTATGGACCCTGGGAAGGTCCAGGCAATTTTAGATTGGGATCTTCCTGAGAACCTTAAAGCCCTACAACGGTTTTTGGGTTTCGCAAATTTCTATAGAAAGTTCATTAAAAATTATTCAGTGATCGTTAAACCCCTTACCGACATGACTAGGAAGGGGACTGATTTTTCTAAATGGTCTGACGCCGCTAAAAATGCATTTTCCTCTCTAAAAGAGAGGTTTACCTCGGCACCTGTTCTAATTCAACCTGATGTCTCCCAGCCTTTTATTGTTGAGGTAGATGCGTCAGAGGTGGGAGTGGGGGCTGTATTGTCTCAGGGTCCATCTCCTGGCAAATGGCGCCCTTGCGCTTTCTTTTCCAAAAAATTATCTTCTGCAGAGAAGAACTATGATGTTGGAAATAGGGAACTGTTGGCGATTAAGCTGGCGCTTGAAGAGTGGCATCACTTCTTAGAGGGAGCAATCCACCCCGTCACGGTGATTACGGATCACAAAAACCTTCTGTACCTAGAATCGGCTAAGCGTCTCACCCCTAGACAAGCTAGGTGGTCGCTATTCTTTACCAGATTTAACTTTGTAATCACCTATCGTCCTGGGGCAAAAAATACCAAGGCAGACGCGTTATCTCGTAGTTTCCCTGGAGGGGGTAATGCTAGTGATCCGGTACCTATTTTACAAAGAGGAGTGGTTGTCTCTGCTGTACACTCTGTTCTAGAGGGAAAGGTGTTAGAGGCCCAGGGGGACGCCCCGGCCTCTTGCCCCTCAGAGAAATTGTTTGTACCGTTAAACCTGCGTCTTGAATTATTAAAAGAACATCATAATTCGGCACTTGCTGGGCACCCGGGTAGTAAAGCAACCTTGGAGCTATTATCTCGTCGTTTTTGGTGGCCAAGGTTGCGTCAGGATGTAATGGATTTCGTGTCTACTTGCTCTACTTGTGCACGCGCGAAAGTCTCTCATACACGTCCAGCAGGGTCTTTATTGCCTCTTTTTATCCCCAATAGGCCATGGACACATCTGTCAATGGATTCCATCACTGACTTACCGTTGTCTGCGGGTAAAACAGTTATTTTGGTAGTAGTAGACAGGTTTAGCAAAATGGTACACTTTATTGCGCTACCCGCACTTCCTAATGCTAAAACTCTTGCTCAGGTGTTTATCAGTGAAATCATGAAGCTTCACGGGGTCCCTTCCGATGTGGTTTCGGATCGGGGAACCCAGTTTATTTCTAAGTTTTGGAAAGCTTTTTGTTCCCGTTTGGGGGTACACTTGTCCTTTTCCTCAGCTTTCCATCCTCAGTCGAATGGACAGACTGAGCGTACCAACCAAAACCTAGAAACATATTTAAGGTGTTTTGTGTCTGAAAACCAAGAGTTGTGGTCATCATATTTACCGTTAGCTGAGTTTGCCATAAATAATCATTATCAGGAGTCCACTGGCAAGTCACCATTCCTTGGTGCATACGGTTTTCATCCCCAATTTTGTACTTTCAAAGAGGGGGGGTCTTCTGGGGTTCCCGAAGAGGAAAGGTTTTCTTCATCTCTTTCTTCGGTATGGCAGAAGGTGCAAGTCAACTTGAAAAAGATGAGTGGTAAATATAAATGCATGGGCGATAAGAAACGGTCGCCAGGTCCGGACCTAGGGGTGAATGACTATGTGTGGTTGTCTACTAGGAATATTAAGTTGAAGGTTCCCTCTTGGAAACTGGGCCCTAGGTTCATTGGTCCTTATAAAATAGTAGCCGTCATTAACCCTGTGGCTTTTCGCCTGGAGCTACCTAAGACTTTTAAGATCCATAGCGTCTTCCATAAATCGTTACTCAAGAAGTATGTTCCACCTCTAGAACCATCACCGCTGCCACCTCCTCCTGTTATTGTGGATGGTAATCTGGAGTTTCAAATAGCCAGAATTGTTGATTCTCGTCGGGTCCGCCGCTCTCTTCAGTATCTGGTGCATTGGAGGGGTTACGGTCCCGAGGAAAGAATGTGGGTTCCAGCGTCAGAGGTAAACGCCGACAGGTTGATTCAGGCTTTCCATGCCTCTCATCTGGAGAGACCTGGTCCTGAGTGTCCGGAGGCCCCTCGTGAAAGGGGGGGGTACTGTCACGAGGGTATCAGGAGCCACGTCTGACTCCGTTATACCCGGGGTCAGGAAGTCGCAGCGGGTGGCTGCGCGCTTTATATCTAAAGATCACGTTGTTTCTTAGTGATTGTTTTCTGTGTTTGCCTTGCTATCCTTTTTGTCTCAATCAGGGATCCATAGCTTCTCCTCCTCAGCTGTTTCTTGTCTGCCACTCCCAACCTCCTTATATTCTCCCCTCACTCTTCTCTAGTTGCCAGTTATAGAGCTTCCTGCCTGGACATCTATACTGACCCACTGGAGTTGTGAATCCTGGTTATCGTTCCAGAGTGCTACCCTCCGGATCCCTGTTGGGCTTCTTGTTGTCTCCTGTTGTCGCCCACCTGGGATTATATGTTGAGTTTGTATTGTCTGTCCTTCCCTTGGTGTTTTCCTTTAGAGCTAGTGGTGCGGACTAGTGTTCCCACCGCCCTGTTCACTATCTAGGGCTCAGCTTAGGGAAAGCCAGGGCTTTAGGCACGTGATCGGCGTACGGGTGAGGAACCCGTCTAGGGACGTCAGGGCAGCCAGGTGCCAGCCGCTAGGTGAGTCAGGGGTCACCACCTTCCCTCTCACTTGGGCAGGGCCTTCCTTGTTCCCTCCCTCTGTGTCACGTATGTGATAGTCACGCCGACCGTGATAGCAATATGGATAATAACAATACATTAGTAAGTGCCTTGTATTAACTTTCTCTACATGATAAATACCATTGACAAATATCACTGAAGTGAGACAACCCCTTTAAGACACTTTTATTAACATACTGTATATTAAAAATTATCATTACATTTTATTTGATCTAAATATGATCCCACTCATTGAAATATCTCTTTACAAGTATTTCCATGTTGGGTAATCTGTTTTTCCCAAGAAACAAGGCGATCACTGCACCCACAGCAGTCACTTGCAATCTGCAATGGATCAGTGCTTCAGTTCCCCTAGAGCAGGGCTGGCCAACCTGTGGCTCTCCAGCTGTTGTAAAACTACAATTCCCACAATGCCCTGCTGTAGGCTGATAACTGTAGGTTGTTCGGGCATGCTGGGAGTTGTAATTTTGCAACAGCTGTAGAGCCACAGGTTGGCCATCCCTGCCCTAGAGGCACCATCACAGGATAAATGAAACATTACATAGTGACCATTGTAGTAATGTACTGACAAGCCAAGTCTTCAAGAGAGATGGTCTCTGTAAGGGTACTTTCATACTAGCGTTTTTTGCGGATCCGTCATGGATCTGCAAAAACGCTTCCGTTACCATAATACAACCCCGTGCATCCGTCATCAATGGATCTGGTTGTATTATGTCTTATATAGCTAAGACGAATCCGTCATGAACTCCATTGAAAGTCAATGGGGGACGGATCAGTTTTCTATTGTGTCAGAGAAAACTCGCTCCGCATCCCAGGACGGACAGAAAAACACTGCAGGCAGCTTTTTGGTGTCCGCCTCCCGAGCAGAATGGTGACTTAACAGAGGCAAACTGATGCATTCTGAGCGGATCCTTTTCCATTCAGAATGCATTAGGGCAAACTGATCTGTTTTGGACTGCTTGTGAGATCCCATGACGGATCTCACAAATGGAAAGCCAAAACACTAGTGTGAAAGTAGCCTAACTCTGGCTAATAGATGTAAATTAAAAACGACCCCTCTATTAACACACAATTCTCTATTATATTTGAAAAGTAGTGATAGGAAGAGGAGTCAACATCAATTGGAGTAACTAGAGGCTTGTTATTTATGACACAGATAATATTTGCTTCGCATTGGATGTTTAATATATGCCCTTCGGTAGAGAAGTGGCTTAGATACAACAGAAAAGGTTGAGAATAAATATAAAAATGGATGGAAAATATGATGTCGATATCACAAAATCACAAATGTGTAAAAGCAGTTTGGCTTTTTTTCTTTTTCTTTTTCCTTTCTCTGTCTCTCATCTGTGGAGGTTGGGAAGAAGATGGTAAAATGATATGCTTGATGAATAAATATATGTAGTTTTACATCTAGGTAATTTATGAAAATGGAAAATGTGTCATATACGGTAATCTATCTAGATAAAAAATAAAGTATTAAAACAAACAAAGGAAGTGTATTTAATCTACTGTATATTAAAACTATGTGGAATAGAGTGAGATGAGCAAATGTGTTAAATTTGTTTCTGATCCAATTAATCCTAATTGACCTTGCGGTTTGATTTGAGTCGATTCTAAACAGAATAACAGCATATGGGGCTTTGAGCATTTTCTGCCTTTTAAGACCACCTTATTCTGTGATTCTGTTTGTACATGCATGCCTGGAGGTGTGGCAACTTCAGGTTTGAATGTGCCTTGATTTTGATCTATAGGTAAAATTCAGGTGCACTCCCATTGTATGTGTGATTTCACGCTGGAGGTAACTGGGAGTTGTTCACTGTGTGTCGGACTTTATGCCCCTGTAATTGCCCATATGGCACAAGTAGGTTAGCGTTAGGTCCTGTGCCACTTTGAGATACCTTGACAGGATACCTTGAGCTCATCAAGTCTTGCAACCTGTCCGACCTTACATATCCAGAGGGTGAAGAAGGGCCCAGTCGTTTGCTTCCAATACAAAGGAATTATTGCTTTAGCACTTAACATTTGTTCCCAGAGTGAATGGTTAAAGACCGGGACTAAAGAAGGGACATTTAAAAACAACAATTTCATATCAAGGCTCGGGGATACAGGACAAACTTTAAAGGGGTTGTCCGGGTTCACATACCCACAATTTCACCCTGGCAGCCTCCCTGTTATGAGCATCAGAGCATTTCATGCTCCGATGCTCTCCTTTGCCCTGCACTGAATCATGCAGAAGCAAAGGCATTTTCTGGATTTCTGGTGACACACCGGGCTCTCCATAAGGACTGCTAGGTCGAAGCTTCCACCTAGCAGTGAGCCCGGTGATGTCAACGGCTCTGATGGGCATGCTTTAGTGCTGCCCTATCCTGGAAAACAGCTAGGACAGTGCTAAAGCTTGCCCATCAGAGCCGGTGACGTCACCACGAACACTGCTGGGCGGAATTCTCCACCTAGCAGTGTGTTGTTATAAACAAAAAAAAAGCCCTTGCCCTGCATGATCCATCGAGCATGAAATGCTCCGATGCTCAGGTCAGAGAGACTGGGTGAAAATGTGGGTTATGTCTGAACCCGGACAACCCCTTTAACCACCTCCGGACCGCTGTACGCAGATTCGCGTTCCGGAGGTGGCAGCCCTACGCTCAGCGACGCATATACGCGTCATCTCGCGTGAGCCGGGATTTCCTGTGAACGCGCGCACACAGGCGCGCGCGCTCACAGGAATGGAAGGTAAGAGAGTTGATCTCCAGCCTGCCAGCGGCGATCGTTCGCTGGCAGGCTGGAGATGTGTTTTTTTTAACCCCTAACAGGTATATTAGACGCTGTTTTGATAACAGCGTCTAATATACCTGCTACCTGGTCCTCTGGTGGTCCCCTTTGTTTGGATCGACCACCAGAGGACACAGGTAGCTCAGTAAAGTCCCACCAAGCACCACTACACTACACTACACCCCCCCCCCGTCACTTATTAACCCCTTATTAGCCCCTGATCACCCCATATAGACTCCCTGATCACCCCCCTGTCATTGATTACCCCCCTGTCATTGATCAACCCCCTGTAAAGCTCCATTCAGATGTCCGCATGATTTTTACGGATCCACTGATAGATGGATCGGATCCGCAAAACGCATACGGACGTCTGAATGAAGCCTTACAGGGGCGTGATCAATGACTGTGGTTATCACCCCATATAGACTCCCTGATCACCCCCCTGTCATTGATTACACCCCTGTCATTGATAAACCCCCTGTAAAGCTCCATTCAGATGTCCGCATGATTTTTACGGATCCACTGATAGATGGATCGGATCCGCAAAACGCATACGGACGTCTGAATAAAGCCTTACAGGGGCATGATCAATGACTGTGGTGATCACCCCATATAGACTCCCTGATCACCCCCCTGTCATTGATTACCCCCCTGTCATTGATCAACCCCCTGTAAAGCTCCATTCAGATGTCCGCATGATTTTTACGGATCCATTGATAGATGGATCGGATCCGCAAAACGCATCCGGACGTCTGAATGAAGCCTTACAGGGGCGTGATCAATGACTGTGGTTATCACCCCATATAGACTCCCTGATCACCCCCCTGTCATTGATTACCCCCCTGTCATTGATCAACCCCCTGTAAAGCTCCATTCAGATGTCCGCATGATTTTTACGGATGCACTGATAGATGGATCGGATCCGCAAAACGCATCCGGACGTCTGAATGAAGCCTTACAGGGGCATGATCAATGACTGTGGTTATCACCCCATATAGACTCCCTGATCACCCCCCTGTCATTGATCACCCCCCCTGTCATTGATTACCCCCCTGTAAAGCTCCATTCAGATGTCCGCATGATTTTTACGGATGCACTGATAGATGGATCGGATCCGCAAAACGCATGCGGACGTCTGAATGAAGCCTTACACGGGCGTGATCAATGACTGTGGTTATCACCCCATATAGACTCCCTGATCACCCCCCTGTCATTGATCACCCCCCTGTCATTGATCACCCCCCTGTCACTGATCACTCCCCCTGTCATTGATCACCCCCCCTGTCATTGATCACCCCCCTGTCATTGATCACCCCCCTGTCATTGATCACTCCCCCTGTCATTGATCACCCCCCCTGTCATTGATCACCCCCCCTGTCATTGATCACCCCCCTGTCATTGATCACCCCTCTGTAAGGCTCCATTCAGACATTTTTTTGGCCCAAGTTAGCGGAATTTTATTTATTTTTTCTTACAAAGTCTCATATTCCACTAACTTGTGTCAAAAAATAAAATCTCATATGAACTCACCATACCCCTCACGGAATCCAAATGCGTAAAATTTTTTAGACATTTATATTCCAGACTTCTTCTCACGCTTTAGGGCCCCTAGAATGCCAGGGCAGTATAAATACCCCACATGTGACCCCATTTCGGAAAGAAGACACCCCCAAGGTATTCCGTGAGGAGCATATTGAGTCCATGAAAGATTGAAATTTTTGTCCCAAGTTAGCGGAAAGGGAGACTTTGTGAGAAAAAAATAAAAAATATCAATTTCCGCTAACTTGTGCCAAAAAAAAAAATTTCTATGAACTCGCCATGCCCCTCATTGAATACCTTGGGGTGTCTTCTTTCCAAAATGGGGTCACATGTGGGGTATTTATACTGCCCTGGCATTCTAGGGGCCCCAAAGCGTGAGAAGTCTGGTATCCAAATGTCTAAAAATGCCCTCCTAAAAGGAATTTGGGCCCCTTTGCGCATCTAGGCTGCAAAAAAGTGTCACACATCTGGTATCGCCGTACTCAGGAGAAGTTGGGGAATGTGTTTTGGGGTGTCATTTTACATATACCCATGCTGGGTGAGATAAATATCTTGGTCAAATGCCAACTTTGTATAAAAAAATGGGAAAAGTTGTCTTTTGCCAAGATATTTCTCTCACCCAGCATGGGTATATGTAAAAAGACACCCCAAAACACATTCCCCAACGTCTCCTGAATACGGCGATACCACATGTGTGACACTTTTTTGCAGCCTAGGTGGGCAAAGGGGCCCACATTCCAAAGAGCACCTTTCGGATTTCACTGGTCATTTACCTACTTACCACACATTAGGGCCCCTGGAAAATGCCAGGGCAGTATAACTACCCCACAAGTGACCCCATTTTGGAAAGAAGACACCCCAAGGTATTCCCTGAGGGGCATGGCGAGTTCCTAGAATTTTTTATTTTTTGTCACAAGTTAGTGGAAAATGATGATTTTTTATTTTTTTTTTCATACAAAGTCTCATATTCCACTAACTTGTGACAAAAAATAAAAACTTCCATGAACTCACTATGCCCATCAGCGAATACCTTGGGGTCTCTTCTTTCCAAAATGGGGTCACTTGTGGGGTAGTTATACTGCCCTGGCATTCTAGGGGCCCAAATGTGTGGTAAGGAGTTTGAAATCAAATTCTGTAAAAAATGACCTGTGAAATCCGAAAGGTGCTCTTTGGAATATGGGCCCCTTTGCCCACCTAGGCTGCAAAAAAGTGTCACACATCTGGTATCTCCGTATTCAGTAGAAGTTGGGGAATGTGTTTTGGGGTGTCATTTTACATATACCCATGCTGGGTGAGAGAAATATCTTGGCAAAAGACAACTTTTCCCATTTTTTTATACAAAGTTGGCATTTGACCAAGATATTTATCTCACCCAGCATGGGTATATGTAAAATGACACCTCAAAACACATTCCCCAACTTCTACTGAATACGGAAATACCAGATGTGTGACACTTTTTTGCAGCCTAGGTGGGCAAAGGGGCCCATATTCCAAAGAGCACCTTTCGGATTTCACTCGTCATTTTTTACAGAATTTGATTTCAAACTCCTTACCACACATTTGGGCCCCTAGAATGCCAGGGCAGTATAACTACCCCACAAGTGACCCCATTTTGGAAAGAAGAGACCCCAAGGTATTCGCTAATGGGCATAGTGAGTTAATGGAAGTTTTTATTTTTTGTCACAAGTTAGTGGAATATGAGACTTTGTATGAAAAAAAAAAAAAAATCAGCATTTTCCACTAACTTGTGACAAAAAATAAAAAATTCTAGGAACTCGCCATGCCCCTCATGGAATACCTTGGGGTGTCTTCTTTCCAAAATGGGGTCACTTGTGGGGTAGTTATACTGCCCTGGCATTCTAGGGGCCCAAATGTGTGGTAAGGAGTTTGAAATCAAATTCTGTAAAAAATGACCTGTGAAATCCGAAAGGTGCTCTTTGGAATATGGGCCCCTTTGCCCACCTAGGCTGCAAAAAAGTGTCACACATCTGGTATCTCCGTACTCAGGAGAAGGTGGGGAATGTGTTTTGGGGTGTCTTTTTACATATACCCATGCTGGGTGAGATAAATATCTTGGTCAAATGCCAACTTTGTATAAACAAATGGGAAAAGTTGTCTTTTGCCAAGATATTTCTCTTACCCAGCATGGGTATATGTAAAATGACACCCCAAAACACATTCCCCACCTTCTCCTGAGTACGGAGATACCAGATGTGTGACACTTTTTTGCAGCCTAGGTGGGCAAAGGGGCCCATATTCCAAAGAGCACCTTTCAGATTTCACAGGTCATTTTTTTACAGAATTTGATTTCAAACTCCTTACCACACATTTGGGCCCCTAGAATGCCAGGGCAGTATAACTACCCCACAAGTGACCCCATTTTGGAAAGAAGAGACCCCAAGGTATTCGCTGATGGGCATAGTGAGTTCATAGAACTTTTTATTTTTTGTCACAAGTTAGTGGAATATGAGACTTTGTAAGGAAAAAAAAAAAAAATCATCATTTTCCGCTAACTTGTGACAAAAAATAAAAAGTTCTATGAACTCACTATGCCCATCAGCGAATACCTTAGGGTGTGTACTTTCCGAAATGGGGTCATTTGTGGGGTGTTTGTACTGTCTGGGCATTGTAGAACCTCAGAAAACATGACAGGTGCTCAGAAAGTCAGAGCTGCTTCAAAAAGCGGAAATTCACATTTTTGTACCATAGTTTGTAAACGCTATAACTTTTACCCAAACCATTTTTTTTTTACCCAAACATTTTTTTTTTATCAAAGACATGTAGAACAATAAATTTAGAGCAAAATTTATATATGGATGTCGTTTTTTTTTGCAAAATTTTACAACTGAAAGTGAAAAATGTCATTTTTTTGCAAAAAAAATCGTTAAATTTCGATTAATAACAAAAAAAGTAAAAATGTCAGCAGCAATGAAATACCACCAAATGAAAGCTCTATTAGTGAGAAGAAAAGGAGGTAAAATTCATTTGGGTGGTAAGTTGCATGACCGAGCAATAAACGGTGAAAGTAGTGTAGGTCAGAAGTGTAAAAAGTGGCCTGGTCTTTCAGGGTGTTTAAGCACTGGGGGCTGAGGTGGTTAAGTAATATTTCTCCCACCTTACACCAATATGGCTAGATCAACGGGCAGTCCCACCATATGCTGAACTGAATTCTTGACCAATGTTTTAGAAGATATCAATTCTAGCTGCTGGGTCAAACATACTTCAAGATTATATTAAACCTTGCCATTACTATGGTAATCATATGCTAGCCTTTATGTTGATGGCTTTTTTGATACTTATTATTCTTCTGCCTAGTAGATAATGGTTGCTGCTAACATGAAGTGTATTATTGTTTTTACTATTAGAGAACATTGTAATTAGGGCAATTACAATAACAAGCATGATACATATACTTAGTTGCATTTTATCATTGTTTCACTTATTTTACCAAAACACAGAATTGTTTAAGCTTCTAAGCACATCCCAATAATAAAAATCAATTTTGAATAAATGCAGAGACTTTTTTTTTTACCTTGAACAGCATTCCCATATACATGTATATCCTATTTTTTTTTTAGATGAATCATAGTTTGATTCATCTCAAAGTGGATATCAACACATTTGATGCTTTCTTTCATGTATTTGAATGAAGTGTGCTTCAGACATCCATATGAGTTATACATACTAAGTAATAGAAAAATATTCTACTGAACTAATTTAAATTGTAGTGTAATTTATTTTACATGTAAATACTAGTAAATACAGGGAGTGCAGAATTATTAGGCAAATTAGTATTTTGACCACATCATCCTCTTTATGCATGTTGTCTTACTCCAAGCTGTATAGGCTCGAAAGCCTACTACCAATTAAGCATATTAGGTGATGTGCATCTCTGTAATGAGAAGGGGTGTGGTCTAATGACATCAACACCCTATATTAGGTGTGCATAATTATTAGGCAACTTCCTTTCCTTTGGCAAAATGGGTCAAAAGAAGGACTTGACAGGCTCAGAAAAGTCAAAAATAGTGAGATATCTTGCAGAGGGATGCAGCACTCTTAAAATTGCAAAGCTTCTGAAGCGTGATCATCGAACAATCAAGCGTTTCATTCAAAATAGTCAACAGGGTCGCAAGAAGCGTGTGGAAAAACCAAGGCGCAAAATAACTGCCCATGAACTGAGAAAAGTCAAGCGTGCAGCTGCCAAGATGCCACTTGCCACCAGTTTGGCCATATTTCAGAGCTGCAACATCACTGGAGTGCCCAAAAGCACAAGGTGTGCAATACTCAGAGACATGGCCAAGGTAAGAAAGGCTGAAAGACGACCACCACTGAACAAGACACACAAGCTGAAACGTCAAGACTGGGCCAAGAAATATCTCAAGACTGATTTTTCTAAGGTTTTATGGACTGATGAAATGAGAGTGAGTCTTGATGGGCCAGATGGATGGGCCCGTGGCTGGATTGGTAAAGGGCAGAGAGCTCCAGTCCGACTCAGACGCCAGCAAGGTGGAGGTGGAGTACTGGTTTGGTCTGGTATCATCAAAGATGAGCTTGTGGGGCCTTTTCGGGTTGAGGATGGAGTCAAGCTCAACTCCCAGTCCTACTGCCAGTTTCTGGAAGACACCTTCTTCAAGCAGTGGTACAGGAAGAAGTCTGCATCCTTCAAGAAAAACATGATTTTCATGCAGGACAATGCACCATCACACGCGTCCAAGTACTCCACAGCGTGGCTGGCAAGAAAGGGTATAAAAGAAGAAAATCTAATGACATGGCCTCCTTGTTCACCTGATCTGAACCCCATTGAGAACCTGTGGTCCATCTTCAAATGTGAGATTTACAAGGAGGGAAAACAGTACACCTCTCTGAACAGTGTCTGGGAGGCTGTGGTTGCTGCTGCACGCAATGTTGATGGTGAACAGATCAAAACACTGACAGAATCCATGGATGGCAGGCTTTTGAGTGTCCTTGCAAAGAAAGGTGGCTATATTGGTCACTGATTTGTTTTTGTTTTGTTTTTGAATGTCAGAAATGTATATTTGTGAATGTTGAGATGTTATATTGGTTTCACTGGTAAAAATAAATAATTGAAATGGGTATATATTTGTTTTTTGTTAAGTTGCCTAATAATTATGCACAGTAATAGTCACCTGCACACACAGATATCCCCCTAAAATAGCTAAAACTAAAAACAAACTAAAAACTACTTCCAAAAATATTCAGCTTTGATATTAATGAGTTTTTTGGGTTCATTGAGAACATGGTTGTTGTTCAATAATAAAATTAATCCTCAAAAATACAACTTGCCTAATAATTCTGCACTCCCTGTATATACTTAAGGTTACAGAAATGTCTTGTTATTTTGCAATAACATTCGAAAACTTCACAATTATAATGCAAATATGTTATTCTTTTAATGATCATATTTATTGTAGACAGCCTTAAAGACCACAGATATCTTCGGAGCCTATTTTTTTTATTATTGATTTACATGTATTATGAGCTAAAATAACATTTTGTTATAGGTTTGCACAGTTTGACTTCTGCAGCTTCCATGTTTCACAGTACACTCACTGCAGGATGCTATTACATGATAAATCCATTAGAGAACTTAGCTGACATGTAATTCTCCAGCCCAAATCACTGATATTGGAGGTAAATCAATAATAAAAAGAAATAGCTCTGAAGATGTCAATAGCCTGTAAGATTGCCATATATCAGGGTTCATATTACATTTATGGTCATAACCTCTCCCACATATGAACATGCAGTAATTGTATATCCATTTTAGCTGTTCCTTACTGCAAATGGACATATAGAAATGTCTAGGCAATTGCATGGACATACGAGCTAAGCCTATGCAATCCATAGAAGTGGCCTCCTGTTACATACAAACTGCCAAGATAAGAAGTAACTTCAATCTCAGCAGCTTTACGCCTTATATGCAGTGGTAAAAAGAGACCCCAACATCAAAAAAATTTAACAGAGGCACTGACACCTTGTCATGGCGGTGGGGGGGGGGGGCTAATGAAGGGATCTGTCATCTCCAGTGTTAGGCCTCATGCACACGGCCGTGCCTATTCTTGTCTGCAAAGCGCGGACAAGAATAGGACATGTTATATTTTTTTAACGGGGACGCGGAACGGAGCCACGGATGCGGACAGCACACGGAGTGCTGTCCGCATCTTTTGCGGCCCCATTGAAGTGAATGGGTCCGCATCCGAGTCGCCGTTGGCTCGGATGCGGACCCAAACAATGGCCGTGTGCATGAGGCCTTAGGCTAACATGTATAATTCACTGCAATACAGAAGTATTGCAGTGTACTATAACAGTAGTCATGTCTGCTTCTGGACAAGTCTAGTAATGTGTTTTGTAACTCCCGTTTCCCCGGCCAGAAAAAAAACACAAAAGCCCTCACACACCTTTGTCAATGGAAAAAACAAAATGCAAAACTTCACTGTGATCTTACATCTTCATGTATAGTATCCTTTTGGAGCCTTTCCTTTAAAAGTTTAGCTGTTCATGCCAAAACTCAATGTTATACCTCTCCTTATTCGCTAGTCATACACTGTAGATAGAGAGACTTCTTGCTTTAATCAATGTTGATGCTGCTGTAATAACAGGACTTTTATGGAAAGCAGTCCCCACTACAGATACACAGTCATCTCGTAGTATTCTATTTGAGTAAGATATTCAAGTCTATCTCTCTGTAAACGCTGTTAATTGCTGTGTCCAGAATTCTCTTATACTACTGTAGTAGAAGGTAAAAGAGGCGACACTCACCCATGCAGTTCAATAAAAATTATCCTTTATTTCATACGGAATGCAAATATGGTTTTAGCAGAGGTAGTGGGGGCCTGAGGAAGTGCATTTCTGCGCGAAACGGGCGTCGCTGCTATGTGTGGACTATTTGCTATCGGCCCACGCTACCTCTACTGATACCGTATTTGCATCCCGTATGAAATAAAGGATAATTTTTATTGAACTGCATGGGTGAGTGCCGCCTCATTTATCTTCTACTACAGTTGGTTTGTATTATTTTGATTGGCTTGTGCACCGCCGTTGTGCAGTGAAGACTCAAAAGGTGCATTCATTTTGGTTTGAGGTTTTGTTGGCATGCTTTTTGACTGAGCTTTTAGCTGTGCCGCCTTCGCTATATCGCTTTCTTTGCAGAATTCTCTTATATTCTCATATGCAGTATCCTAATGTAGCTTTTCCCATCAAAGCGCAGCTGCTCATGCCATAGTGATTTTTATTCCTCCTAATTAACCAACAGGAAGTTGATACTTAAGTTCCTGCACTCCTGTCTAGTGTTGAGCAAACTTGTGTTTTCAAGTTCGGCGTACAAGGTTCGGGTTATCTAAGATTCCCGTTATGGATTACGCTGCCTAATAGTAAATCTGTATTAGTTGGCCATAGCAACCAATCAGAGCTCAGCTTTCATTTTTTCAGAGATCTGTAGAAAACGCAAGAGACCTTTGCCAACAAGTACCCAGGAACAAAACCACCAGCTATACATTGTCTCCAGAGTCTAAATCAGAAATGTCATCAAACTGGCTCTGTTTCAAACATGAATAAACTGAGGCCTCCATCAAACAGGACGGCTAAAGTTGTGCATGAAATTCAGCAGAAGATTGCAAGTAGCCCCCAAAAATCAACTCGAAGACTGTCTCAGCAAGTTGGTGTATCACGAACGAAGTGTGAGTGAGTGCTGAAATCACGAAACCTGAAACTGTACCGAATAACGTGTGTGCAGGAACTGAAAGCTAAACACGCAAATTACTTGGTTGCGGACTATGATTTCTAATCGCTGTACTTCGAGAAGGACGAAGCTTGGTTTCATTTATCATGTCACTTTAATTCCCAGAATACGATGTACTGGTCTGCTGAAAATCCCAAATTTGACTCACAAAACTCCATTCAGGACCAGAAAATTGGCGTTTGGTGCACAGTGTCAGCAACACGAATACTGGCTCAATTTTCTTTAAATCAACTGTGAAAACCGCAATTTACCTGGACATATTTGAACAGTTTTACAAACTAACACCAGAAGTAAAAATGTCCTGTTTTTTCCAACAAGATTGGACAACATGCCACACCTCACAGAACTCACTGGCATGGGTTCATGAACTGTTTACGGAGGAGCGAACTGTGAGCAAGGGGTTATGGCCACCATGTTCCCCAGACTTGTCCACATGCAATTTTTATCTGTGGGGAAATTTAATGTGATCCGCAGCATCACAAGCATAATCCAATGTGCCCAGAGATGCAGAGATGGGAACGGGGATCACTTTCAGCATCTTTTGTGACTTGTGGGTAAATAAAAAAACAATCCACTTACTCGTTCATCTTGCCATCACTGGATGCGGGCTACTTTTTTGTGGGCTACCTTGTACAAAAATGTCATACAATTCCTTTAATTTCTAAAATAAACATAATTTTGTTGAATTATTAAGTGGTGCATTATAGTCATGGTAAAAGTATTCAGAACATGTGCAATTGAATTTTATTTATGCTAATATTTTATCATGCAACATACCATATGAGTATGAAAATTTTTTAATGGAAATAAAGGATTGGTATGGATCACATGTGTCCATATTAGGGATGAGCAAATTTCATATTTTGAAGTTCGTGTGCGGGTTCGTGTTGTAGCATTAACTGAATTGCGTTATGGATTCCATAAAATTCCGTTATGGAGTCCTCTCCTGCATAACGTAAACCGGACAGATCCGTTATGTAGGCCATAGACTATTATTATGATGTAATGAATAACGGAATGCCTCTAAAGGCATTCCGTTATGCATTCCGTCATGGAATTGCGTTACAGAATCCATAACGCAATTCAGTAAATACCACACAAACCCGCACACGAACTTCAAAATATGAAATTCAGTCATCCCTAATCCATATATAAGACCACATGTAAATTTCAGTATATGCCCGGTGAGGTGTCCTATGTATGGCGATAGTCTCCCTTGGAAATATTGCTTCTAGGGGATGATAATTCCATACATACAGTATGGTCCTCCTGAGGAAGCAAATTGTACGCGAAACGCGCGTTGAGGAGCACCTTCACCCTGACAGCAGCCCCTGCTATATCGGTATGTCCTACCTTCATTTTGTGCACCCCTCAGCTTTTTTGACCTATGCGGTTTGAGCCCTGTTAGTGTGGCCATCAGTTGTAAGGGAGGCTTACCTGCATTTGAGATAGGCTTTTGTATTGCATACCCCTTTATTTGACCATATATTAGGAATTTTGTTCCATGGATTATAGATTAAGGGGGTATATTATTGAGTATTATTATGACGGGTGTGCTGACAGGGTGATGCATGACTGTGTTATGTCCCTGCTAATTTATATTTATGTATTGTATAATATGTCTTTTTTTTTTTGAGATATGAATAAAATTGATCTTTTTATTGGATAATAGTGTGGTTGCACTCCATTTTTGTTGTGTACTTTCATGTATTGAGGGAGTGTACCTCCATAATTAGAGACCGTAGGTGATTTATACAGTATGTCTGCCAATGTAGTACGCCATGCTTGTTTTCTATCGAATTTGTTATGAATCTGTATGTCTCAGTATGCAATTGGTAGTAAATAAAGGTACAGTCAAGGCGTTATGCACTTTAATGGGAGTCCTATGATGGCAGTTTGCAAGAGTCCTATAACTTTTATAGAGTTATCCTTCTACTGCTTTTACCAGACATGATAGTACATGGTATCAAATTAAAATTCAGTCTCTCCAGTAAAAGAGGAAGAATTGTGGCAACTTTTCTGAAAAAGAGTTTGCTGATCATGGTTGATAGATGAAACAATATAATTGGATCGTGAGCATGGTGGTTGTCATGAATGCCTAATCAGAACTTAAATGTCCGGATAGTAAAACCAAGGATAAACTAACAAAGCAGCGGAAGAATTATGTATTTTAAGGGAAAATACCTCATAAATATGACAGCAACAATTTCAAGAGGATATCCACTTTAGCAGCTGTACAGTACGGGCTCAATGTAGATACAGTATATAAAGAATAGAGGTTGATTGAAATGATCACTTTGTTAAAAAAAATTACTCATTTACTGTAGTTATGGTTTATTTCTTAATTTTTTCATAGTCTTCCTTTGTTTTTGATATTTAGATAAAGTCTTCTCTCTTCCTACAACACCATTGAATATAAATTATGTCAATGTGACGTATATTTTAAAGGGCACTACACCAACAAATGGGCAACCAACAAGGGCCAAATTGTTAGGGATATTCCCCATGTATTGGGGAATATCCATTGAGTATGTGTGTTATCCACATATAATTCTTCCTGTGCTTGCAATATACAGTGTGCTCAGTCTTCACATTTTTTCAGTGATGTAAAATTCACATATATCAGCATATCATTTCTCCAATAATATTATTAACATAATTTATGTAAAATCTACAGAATGATAATATAATCATATTCTTTGCTGGGAGGTTTTGATAAAATATTTTGGAGCCTGGCAGAAATTGGACAAGTAATAATAAAATGGCAACACATTTTAATAACAGAAATATAACCTTTTCTCAGAAGTATTTTCATTGACACTATTACTCAAAAGGCAAAGCTGTTGCATTTGCTTCTGAATGTAAGATGATACCAACAATTGTTAGTCAAATGTCAGATGTTGATATAATGAAAACATACAAGTCAAAGCCAAACATTGCTATATACCTTATTGCTATTATTTGTAGTAGAGCTTCTAGTTAGACAGACAGAAAGATGTGTGTTAGATGCAGTTATCTGGATTGACGGATGAATGGATAAATAGCCAGACAGAAAGACAAATAGGTAAAGAGATAGATACAAAATTTCCTGTACCATAAGACACACCTGACCATTTCATGCACCTAGATTTTAGAGAAGGAAAATAAGACCTCAGATCAAACCCCCAATCCATCATTAGACCCCCAAATCAGACCACCCATTCCTCATCAGACCCCCATCAGACCTCAGATCAGACCCCCATAATACACTCAAATCAAATCCGCATTCCTCATCAGACCTGAGATCAGACCTCAAATCAGAACCCCATTAGACCTCAGATTAAACCCCCATTTCATATTAACAATAAATAATTGAGCTTACCTCTCCTACTCCAGATGGCGCTGTCACTCACAGATCCTGTGCATTCTTTTTGCACTTACTGCCCCCTGATCTCCCTCTGCCAGTGCTGTGAGCTGTGCTATGACCTGACAGGTCACAGTACACACTTACACTCAAACAGTAGAAAAAAATCTAGCAGCAGGCTAAGGATAAAATCACATTTCTTTATTTCTTCATTATAAAATTCATAGGCTGACCAGACAGGCAAGGTCTACGTGTTTCGACTGTACGTCTTAATCATGACCACATTGTGTTATCACATACTCTGGTTTAAAAATCCTCTCTTGCCATAAGGCATGCCCCCAGCCAGGTGCCTAATAATAATCATCTCCAAGCTAGAACTGCCTCCAATGGCTTTCTTAAAATGCATGCAAAATGCTACTCAATTATAACACAACAAAAAACTGTGATAACACAATGTGGTCATGATTAAGACAAATACAGTCAAAATGCGTAGACCTTGCTTGTCTGGTCAGCCTATGAATTTAATAATGAAGAAAAAAGAAACTGGATTTTATCCTGAGCCTGCTGTTGGATTTTTTTTCTATTGTTTTGAATGATTCCTGGTCCAGGATCCGTGCACGGCGAAGGAGGATGGTGGGTGAACTGAAATCCCTTTTTTTCTTATATTTTACATACTTACACTGTACAATGTCATGTGACAACACAACGGCGCTGGCAGAAGATGACCAGGGAGTGGTGAGTACAGTCAGCACAAGGAGCACTGTGCTCACTGCTCCCCAGTCCTATTTAATATAATGCTTGAATTTGGATGCTAAATTTGGATTCACATTTGTTAAGGCTGGTGGCAAGACTGTCCTTATCATGGATCTTGCCTTGTGCAGTAATTTCCATTGATTCCCTCCTTATGATGTACTACTGTACTGTGCAAAAGTTTTAGGTGTGGAAAAATTGTGCGAAGTAAGAACGCTATAAAAAATAGAAGTGTTAATAGTTGAACTTAAAATTAATTATGCAGCAGAATAATAACATGAAACTTACAGTTATTGTCATTAAGAACTATCTTCACCATAAAGAAGAACATGGAGTCTGGAAGTAATGATATTGTCCCCACATAACAAGTAGAGACAGAAGGATTTGAGCAAGCCTATATCATCAGATCTGTGATTGAAATTCTCCAAGATCTTTGGGGAAAAAACTCCCTGCTGAGTTCGTTCAAAAACTGTGTACAAGTGTACCTAGAAGAATTGATACGGTTTTCCCATTTGTATGTGTATGAGCACCATTATGCTGAGTTTTTAATTTGTTAAACCCAAAATGAAAACTCCATATTCATCATGATTATTGAATTAAAAAACACTCCTTTCTGACAGAAGTATCCGTTAATTATATATTTTTATACTTGTGTTATGGCTATTATTATTAGTGATGAGGACACCAATATTTAAATCATAAAATCAGAAGAGGACATTCTAAGAGTTCATTGAACAAAATAACAAAGCTACTTAACAGACATGAAAAGTAACTTGACCCACTGAAATCTACCTCCTTGATGTCGTCAATGAAACAGCACTTGCTTCAAAACACTATTGAAACTGTAATTACTACTTGTAGGAATAAAACCAAATGTTAAAGGGGTTATCCAACAATTATAATGCCCCCCAAAATGCCACAGGCCCCTCATATTGGTCATACTTACCCCGCTTCCCGGAACAGTGCTGCTTCTGATGCCCACACGGCCGCCGTTGCATCTCCAGATGCGCGGATGAAAACATCCAGAGATGAGGGGCTAGCCAATAGCTGGCCGCAATGGGAGCAAGCCTTCTTAGTATCATCGGCAATGCTAGGGAGGCTTATTTCCATTGCGGCCTGCTATTGGCTGAAAGCAGCCCCCCCACCGCTGGATGATTTGTTCCACGTGTCGAGCAGATGCAAACGCAGCCGTCGGGCACCAGGAGCAATGCAGGTGCTGGGGACCGGGGTAAGTATGACCAGTATGAGTGGCCGGGCATTTTGGGGGGCATTATAGGGATTGGATAACCTCTTTAATGGCAAATGGCCAAGTTCAGTTTAGGGTCGAGAAAAATGATAATTTTTCTCATCTGAAGTTCAGATTGGAAAAAAATTTCAACTATTAGACAAACAAGATTATAGCACTATATTAGCTAAATTGCTCTATATTCGTTTTTTTTCGAATATTCGCTATATTGCTATATATTCTTGTTTTAGAATATTACGAATATAGAGCAATTTAGCTAATATAGTGCTATAATCTTGTTTGTCTAATAGTTGTAATTTTTTTCTCATCTGAAGTTCAGATTGGAAAAAAAATTTCAACTATTAAGAAAAAAGATTATAGCGCTATATCAGCAAAATTGCTCTATATTTGTTTTTTTTTCCGAATATTCGATATAGTGTTATGACTCATTGGACCACAAGCACGAAGCAGGGAGGAATCATGTTTTTGCTCGGCAATTGAAAATTCGCTAATTACATGATCATTACCTTGTCGATTTTTCGAGTAAAAAAAATCGTAGAATATAAAGAATATTCTAATTTGCGAATATTCGGCAAATATTCTACTAAATATTTGCAAAATATCGTGAATTCGAATATGACCCCTGCCGCCCATCACTAATAGAGAGTAGCCTAGTCATTGAAATCAATACCATTCATTGCTTAGATTGCCTATCTAGTTGTCCAGTTGCAGTCATCTGGAAGTGCATAATGATGAATGTCATAGTTTATCTCTTAAATGCAAGCAATAATTCCATATTTTTGTTAAATGACTAGTAAATTAGAATATGCAAACAGAGAGAGGAGACAAAACAAACTGCAAATGCCATTTTATTAAAATTAATTAAAATTCCTTGATCTCCCATCTGAGGTACTCATATGCTTGGTAAAACTAATCTGTTTAGACTTCTGGAGCTTTAGTTTGTAGAATGATGGCTTTGTTTTCTGTTCTTATAAGCAGCCGTCCATTAAACACTAATGTACTGTTTGCACAGATAGATTTGGTGCAGTAAAGCCTATTGCTTTGGATTTCATCTGTAGAAATAATATATATATTTTTTTAAAGAAGCACAGTTATGTGTTCATGTGGCTAATAATATGCATTACCTGACTCTGCAAACAATTTTGCATGAGTTGCATGAACCTGACATGTTGCTTGCTTGCTATGCATTTCCAGAAGCATAATTCTGCACTTATGCATAGTAGGTTTAGGTTATTACATTCTGCCAAAAAGAAATACAATTTCCTAGAAATGTGTATGTAATATTTAATGCTTAGCTGTTAATATCCACTTTACTGTAGACAGGGTGGAAAACAGCAATAAATAATGCAAATACAAATCATCTCTTGATAAACTGTCAGAGCTGTATTCGAACCATATGCAAGCCTGCCCTGGTGTCCCATTATACAAGCATATGTATACACATAGTAATCATCAAATTTGGATCATGAGGTGCTCAGAGGGGAGAAGTGGAGAACCGCCTAAGCCTCAGACCAAAATGTGAAAAATGGCCCTTGGGAGAAGGACAATGGCATCATCAGAACACCCCCAAATATATCCATAATGAGACGGAAGCTAATGAGAAGTAGTTGCATACATAATACAAAACAATACTTATAGTACAGCTTAGAAATATTCATGAAAATAGCACATGAGCATTTATAAACCTCTGGTTACTGGTAGTTCCCTGAGTCAATTGCATTAAAAAGTGTTCAGGCTGATCAACATATTTGCTATGCCCGAAATTATTCTTTCCAATACTTGTTAGCTGTGCATCAGTATTACAAAATATGCCCCACTCAGTATCTCTGTCCTAAGTCTTCCCAGATTAGCAAGATGCCAAACCCCTACCCCCATCTCTGCCCTCTACATATTGTTTCACATCTGTAAAATCTCAAATCAAAGGCATATCTATTGAGGGTAGAGAGGAATGTGCCTATGGAGCTAAATGTTGATGTTATCACTGGTACCAGCGTTAATAACAGGATTGGGGTACATTCTGTTTTGGTAGCTGACTCACCTGTATATTGGAAGGGACGAGGAGCGCCAGCCACTGGCAGCTGTGCAGTATAAGGGTAGAATAATAATTGGGCCATCATCAATGATTGCTTTAGGGGGAAAACCTGAACCATTACCATGGGTGAATGAAAGGCTAGTACTGTACCTGGAATCAAGTGCCGTTTTTTGCTTCAGCCTCTGAGTTTACATTGCAACTAAACTCCCTACTCATGTCCTTTTTTACCATTTAACCCCTTAGGGACGCATGACGTACCGGTACGGCATGTTTCCCGAGTCCTTAAGGACCCATGACGTACCGGTACGTCATGGGTTTAAACCGCAATTGCGGCGGGGGTTAATCGGGACAGGATGCCCGCTGAAATCATTCAGCAGGCATCCTGTCACAACGCCGGGGGGGTTCATGTGACCCCCCCGTATCAGCGATCACCGCAAACCGCAGGTCAATTCAGACCTGCGGTTTGCGGCTTTACCTGCGGTTGCGGCGGTGATCGGGCGGTGCCATCTGGACCCCATGCGGCTGTGGTGGGGACCCGATGGCATGGAAGGCAGCGCGATGTCTAAGGAAGGCATCGCGCTGCCTTCCGGTGAAGAGCCTGTGAGATTCAGCCCACTGGATCTTACAGGCCCCGGAAGCTGTATGAGTAATACACACAGTATTACTCATACAGCCAATGCATTCCAATACAGAAGTATTGGAATGCATTGTAAAAAAATATACCCCCAAAGTTCAAGTCCCAAAGTGGGACAAAAAATAAAGTGAAAAAAAAAAGTTGAAAAAATTAAGTTTTCCCCAAAAAAAGAATTAAAGTTTCAAGTAAAAATAAACCAAAACGTCATTTTCCCCAAATAAAGTTAAAAATAATTGGTAAAAAATAAGGGGGAAAAAAAAAGTATACATATTAGGTATCACCGCGTCCGAATCGACAGGCTCTATAAACATATCACATGACCTAACCTCTCAGATGAACACCGTAAAAAAAAAAAACTGTGCTAAATAAACAACTTTTTTGGCACCTTACATCACAAAAAGTACAACAGCAAGCGATCAAAAAGTCAGACGCACCCCAAAATAGTGCCAATAAAACCGTCATCTCATCCCGCAAAAAGCATACCCTACCCAAGGTAATCGCCCAAAAACTGAAAAAATTATGGCTCTCAGACTATGGAAACACTAAAACATAATTTTTTTTTGCTTCAAAAATGAAATCATTGTGTAAAACTTACATAAATAAAAAAAAAGTATACATATTAGGTATCGCCGCATCCGTGACAACCTGGTCTATAAAAATATCACATGATCTAACCTGTCAGATGAATGTTGTAAATAGCAAAAAATAAAAATGGTGCCAAAACAGCTATTTCTTGTTATCTTGCCTCACAAAAAGTGTAATATAGAGCTACCAAAAATCATATGTACCCTAAACTAGTACCAACTATACTGCCACCCCATCCCGTAGTTTATAAAATGGGGCCACTTTTTTGGAGTTTCTACTCTAGGGGTGCATCAGGGGGGCTTCAAATGGGACATGGTGTCAAAAAAACCAGTCCAGCAAAATCTGCCTTCCAAAAAACGTATGGCATTCCTTTCCTTCTGCGCCCTGCCGTGTGCCCGTACAGCGGTTTACGACCACATATGGGGTGTTTCTGTAAACTACAGAATCAGGGCCATAAATATTGAGTTTGGTTTGGCTGTTAACCCTTGCTTTGTAACTGGGAAAAAAATATTAAAATGGAAAATCTGCCCAAAAAGTGAAATTTTGAAATTGTATCTCTATTTTCCATTAATTCTTGTGGAACACCTAAAGGGTTAACGACATTTGTAAAAATCCGTTTTGAATACCTTGAGGGGTGTAGTTTCTTAGATGGGGTCACTTTATGGAGTTTCTACTCTAGGGGTGCATCAGGGGGCTTCAAATGGGACATGGTGTCAAAAAAAAACAGTCCAGCAAAACCTGCCTTCCAAAAACCGTATGGCATTCCTTTCCTTCTGCGCCCTGCCGTGTGCCCGTACAACGGTTTACGACCACATATGGGGTGTTTCTGTAAACTACAGAATCAGGGCCATAAATATTGAGTTTGGCTGTTAACCCTTGCTTTGTAACTGGAAAAAACTATTAAAATGGAAAATTTGCCAAAAAAGTGAAATTTTGAAATTGGATCTCTATTTTCCATTAATTCTTGTGGAACACCTAAAAGGTTAACAAAGTTTGTAAAATCATTTTTGAATACCTTGAGGGGTGTAGTTTATAGAATGGGGTCATTTTTGGGTGGTTTCTATTATGTAAGCCCTGCAAAGTGACTTCAGACCTGAACTGGTCCCTAAAAATTGGGTTTTTGAAAGTTTCTGAAAAATTTCAAGATTTGCTTCTAAACTTCTAAGCCTTCTAACATCCCCAAAAAATTTAATATCATTCCCAAAATGATCCAAACATGAAGTAGACATATGGGGAATGTAAAGTAATAACTATTTTTGGAGGTATTACTATGTATTATAGAAGTAGAGAAATTGAAACTTGAAAATTTGCAATTTAAAAAAAAATTGGGAAATTTGGTATTTTTTTATAAATAAAAATGATTTTTTTTTAACTTCATTTTACCAGTGTCATGAAGTACAATATGTGACGAAAAAACAATCTCAGAATGGCCTGGATAAGTCAAAGCGTTTTAATATTATCAGCACTTAAAGTGACACTGGTCAGATTTGCAAAAAATGGCCAAGTCCTTAAGGTGAAATAGGGCTGAGCCCTTAAGGGGTTAAATAAAGTCATTATAACAAATATATATTTTTGACAAAATGGTATTGAGGATTGATTTTTTGGTGCTTCATGGAGCAGAAAAGGGTGCCTATCAAAAATCACTTTAAAGACCTATGTCCCCAAATTTGTTTAATTAAATTGTTGCAGTTCTTCCTAAATTCCAAACGTTGTCTTCTTTTCACTCTTGATGATGTCAAAAAGCATCCACAATATCATCCTTTCGGCCGTGATATCCAGCTAGCACTTGCATTTCAGCTGTCTGACGGTAGCCCTTCACTTGTCAAAGAAGCATAGAGCTATTCTCTTGCCTCCCATAATATCTCTCCATAAGACTTATCAACTGAACTGCCCACTACATCGTGCTGATGCCTCACCATGTTGCTGCTTCCTGTATTGACTAGGCTGCCAGAATGCTCTCCTCTAAACTATCCATTTATTGAGTTGGGCTGCTTTCCTGGCATTCGTGCACAACTACTCGTTGGATCACCATGCTAAAATGGTAATAAAAAGGTTTCAAACTCTGAAACAAGATGTGTTGAGCTTGCTCAATAAGTCCTCCAATAGAGCACCAGATTGCACACAGGTAGGGCTGCAGCTATCGACTATTTTTGTAATTGAGTATTCTACCATTTAATCCAACGAAAAAAAACAAAAAACTAATTAAACGAACATTTTCCTTTATAAAACCTCATCAGCTCCCGTGCCACCAGCCCCCCCCCCCCCCAGTGCCATCAGGTCCCCCCCCAGTGCCATAAGCTTCCCCCCAGTGCCATCAGCTCCCCCCAGTGCCATCAGTTCCCCCCCAGTCATCAGATCCCCCCCAGTGTCATAAGCTTTCCCCCAGTGCCATCAGCTCCCCCCAGTGCCATCAGTTCCCCCCCAGTGCCATCAGCTTCCCCCCAGTGCCATCAGCTGCCCCCCTAGTGCCATCAGGTCCCCCCCCCCCCCAATGCCATCAGCTTCTCCCCCAGTGCCATCTCCCCCTCCTAGCCATGTCCTCAGTGCCAGTGAAATAAAATACTTACCTTTCTTGTAGGGGCGCTGACGACATTCCAGAAATTTTCCATCCTCTTCTTCTTTACAAGCTGCACTATGTCCTGATGATGTGTCAGCTTCAGCTTCTAGAGCAGCGCGGTGCGGGCCGGCGGGGGACCACGGAGTGTGAGTAATAGCAAGCACTTCACTTACGCTTCGTGGTCACATGACACAAGTGAATCCTCGATGCAAAAAATTTGCATCTAGGATTTCTTGTGTCGAGTTACTCGATTCAATCAAGTAATCGTTTCAGCCCTACACACAGGCATAGGAACAGGCTGTGCGAAAGCGTGAGCCAGGGCATTGCTTCTCTGTGACGCTGAAAGGGCAGGCCACAGGAGAGGATGTTTGAATGATGACATGCCGTATACAGAGCCATAAAAGCTCTTGAGAGTTTGTACTGCATATGGAATGTCAGCAGAAATGATTCAATTGGAGAGATGGGGTCATGTTAAGGGCCTCTAGGATCTCGGAATAAATGCACAAATTTGAATGTAAGTAATTAAAAAATTTCCATGGAGAGGATGTATATACATTTAAGAGTGGGTTTTGGGTCTTGTAAAACCCCTTTAACAGACAAAGATAAGTATGTCTGTGTGATAATTAAGATTTTAATGTCAGTTTTCAGACAAGCTATTAAGAAATTGTAAGTTGATATGCTATGTACACTTCATATTTTTACACTACGTTTGGCACATGCCAAACATCTATAGGATCCGATTTACCTCATGGATGCAAAATAGTGTGTATTGGTATCCCCACCTGGAAAGTATACATCAGCTACCTTTTCTTAACTGTATAAGAAAGTGCAATCTGCCCTGCTTTCACATAAAAAACCCTTATAATGCACAGTATAAGGCTTTTTACAATGGACACCTGTGTCAAACTTAAACACTGTATGCCTATAGTCCCGATGTATACCTGCGGTGGAATGTGTGCAGCACCTTAACCAATGAAGACAGCAACTACATGAGACATTTCTCACTCTGGATCTCCCAGCATGTATAAGCACTACATAATAATATTGTATTTTAGTATAATAATTCAACTAGTCAGAGTATGCATAGGGGTACGATAAGACTAATATTCAATAGACTGACATGTAGAGAAAGAGGAGAAGAAGAAGAAGAGAAAGGGAATAATGGGAATGTATCTGTGTTTGCTTTTAATATGGACTGGATGATAGAGAAACAACGTGTATCTCCCAGTTCCCAGTATCATATGTAATTTGTAGTGTTGGTCTCTGTGAGGAATATGGATTAATATTTACTGTCAGCCATGTCCTCACACCCCCATGTACTGACAGATAGCAGCGGTAGTGACCTCCACAGGAGGGCCCTGCTTCCCTGCTTCAAAGCCCCAGGCCTCTTGGCATACTCAGTGTACATGCAAAATTAGTTTCCACCCCCCCAGGGGGTCCAGGCTTCAAGGAGAAGGTCACACCTCACCTTCACCAGTTTGGAGCCAACGGAATATTGCAGGAAAACCCCCAGCAGGGGGTATCTGCCTTTGCCCAGGATCAATGAGACCTCCCAGACATATTGGCACCTACCTTTCATAAGGAATTATGAACCGCCTGGCCATCGCAGGCGCAAACCGGATACATATTTGTGTCCCGGTGGCCACGAGGTACGTTCCCATGGTCTTTGTTTAATGAGACTAGGTCAGGGTAGAGAGATATCCATATCTCCCCCTAGAAACCACATAACGGTACCAGGTTTGGGCTCTACTGGTAGCCGGAACCCAGGCAGGTCCATTGGTCCCAGAACCATCTCCCTATGACCCTCTGGTCTGGAGTTATGAACCCTAAAGGATTTTGTGGGTCAGTTGCTGCCAGCCCAGAAGAGGTGGAGGGGACCCCTCCCTGAGGCTGGGAGGGGAGGGGCTGGCTACGGGTTAAAAGTCTGGGGCCAGCAAGTAGGCGCGTCTTTTCTCTGAAGAGGGGTCGCATCCTACACATGTGTTTAGAGGGACCCAGGAAATAGCTGAGTTCATGGCCCTTCATGTGGACTGCAGCAAAGAACATCTCAAAGGAACTTTCATCATACTCGGTAACTGACTTTTACCCTGCTTAACCCTGTTGTAACCATATAACCTGTAATCTGTAACCTCAGACCACTGTATATATTCTTAGTGTATATTGTGTTAACTCTAGTGTGCCCATACGGCTATTAAATCTATAATTTAATATTGTGCTATCTTGTATCTCGATCACGAATTTCCACGTCCGTGTTTTGGCCTAGTTATAAGCTACCGCGGGTTGGTTTCTGACCCTATATAATCCCGTTAGCGGACCGGGCTTATATCAAACGAGAAACTGGTGGCAGTTACCCGGGCTGAGGACGCGCTGTTTTCACTGCGGCAGTGAAAAGGCTCTCTCAGCTTGTTGCCTCTCTGTGCCCGCGTGGACAGGAGGTGGGTGCGTAAACTATACCAGCCTGACCTTACGTGCTCCTCTGGAGGGCGTAACTTCACGTTTTTGGTAAACCCTGTGATCATACCAGGTCTCGTGAGCTCGACGTGGTTGACGTCAGCGGGCACGAGGGGTGGTATTCATCACAGTCTCATATAGGCCTATTAAACCCTGTCAGGCTCCTGGGTGGGCTTGGGTGCTACTGCATCTTCTACAGCTTAGTCTACTTTCACACTCGCGTTTTGGCTTTCAGATTGTGAGATCCGTTCAGGGCTCTCACAAGAGGTCCAAAACGGATCAGTTTCGCCCTAATACATTCTGAATAGAAAAGGATCCGTTCAGAATGCATCAGTTTGCCTCCGTTCCATCTCCATTCCGCTCTGGAGGCGGACACCAAAACGCTGCTTGGAGCATTTTGGTGTCCGTCTGATGAAACTGAGCCAAATGGATCCGTCCTGGCACACAATGTAAGTCTATGGGGACGGATCCGTTTTCTATGACACAATCTGGCACAATAGAAAATGGATCCGTCCTCCATTGACTTTCAGTGGTGTTCAAGACGGATCCCTCTTGGCTATGTTAAAGATAATACAAACGGATCCGCTCTGAACGGATGCAGACGGTTATATTATCTGAATGGATCCGTCTGTGCAGATCCATGACAGATCCGCACCAAACGCGTGTGTGAAAGTAGCCTAAGGCTTGCCATACACATTCGATCGGTGTCAGACAAATTCTTCTTTGGACTATAGTTCAAAGAAAATAGGGAGAGTGGACTGTCGCCAAATTCCTTCAGTGGCAGCTTATCTCCTGAGAACAAAAGGATAAAGAAATCCAACTGCCCAATTCTATTCACCCCTAACATCTGCTGTTGTGGAGAGTTGAGAGGTCTTATACGCATTTAATGAAAACATGGTAAAATGAATTCTGATCCGAATGGTAAAAACAGCAAAAACTGATAGTAAGCCATATATAATCTCAATATTGAAATAATATTACATTGTTTCAAACTGCTTTAGCACTAAATCAACGTTCATGATGATATAAACACCTTCAATTCAGCACATTCTCAGAAGTAGTTTGACACTTTTAACAAACCAGCCATATTCCTTATATTCCAAGCTCCACATTTATTTAAATGGACGTCTCAATCACATCTCCATGACAACACTAAATGTACTCATACATATTTATCCAAATGAATATACTTTAAGTGTCACTTTTCTAGCTTGATTTTACCAGTAACTTTCTGCACTCCCTTACATGAAGAATATCTGATTGCAATCACAGAAGAACAAAGGAAAACGCGAGTTATGCAATATTTATCTTATAAAACTACCTGACTTCTAGAATCCATGGAAATAAATCCTGGCACTGACCTATGCTATATGAAGAAAAT
The DNA here is from genome assembly GCF_905171765.1 of Bufo bufo. NCBI lineage: Eukaryota > Metazoa > Chordata > Amphibia > Anura > Bufonidae > Bufo > Bufo bufo. The sequence goes on from NC_053392.1 coordinate 312,313,007, forward strand.
GGCAGAATCATCAATTACGGTTGTAGAGAGAATGACTGGCAATGGAAGCAAATGTACTGGGTTTCTGTAAGACGCAAGTGCTGACCTTTCATTACATTTTGATTGTTTTTCTTTGCTCCATATTGATGAGAATATTGAGTTAAATGTGTTATTTTTCAAACCCCAAAGAGTCATGACAGTTCTCAAAAGCTTCTGAAGACCTTTTTTGCAGTTTAATTCAAAAGAGGTTTTATTGATCCCTTGGGTTTCAACACAAGCGTTTAATGATTTGTCCTTAGTGAGAGATTCTTACTTTCATTGTCAGCGTGAGCCTGTAAGCAAGTAATCTACTTGATTTGTCTTCCTTTTACCATAAAGCATTTTCAATTTGCACATAGCACTCAGCTTCAATCAAACGCGCTCCTTCATTCATTTTCATTTCTGTGTATTAATACAAGAGGGATGTCTTTTACATGCTTTTCACCATTTTTACTTATGAGACAGAGCATATTGTGCACATTAGCTAATATAGTTGATGTCTCACATCTTCTAAACAAACAAAAAAACAAAACAAAAAAATTTTAAAAAAAATTCTGCTTGGTCATAAATCACTGCTGCATATTTCCAGTCAATCCCGACTTTGATGTTAGTGGTGAGTGAACAATTTGTAAGAGATCATATCATCATATCAGAACAAAAAAAGCAAACAGTTTTTGGAATCTGCTAGGGTACCTGCACACTGCGGATTCCGCACTGTATTTTCTGCACAGATTCAGAGTAATGCAGTATCAGCAAAGTGTATGAAATTAGACAAATCTCATGAAAAAAATAAACTACTCTACTCCCCTTCTATTGAAAATGACGAAATCCGCATTAAAAAAGTCAATGTTATGAGCTTACATTTTTTCTTTGCGGAAATTGACCTGCCATGCAGAAGTGCGCTTCTTTTATGTGGATTTCGTCCTTTTCAATGGAAGGGTGAGATCTGCTGCAAAACTGCATCAAACCCGAAACAAAAACTGCAAGTAACATATTTTCTGGTGCAGTTTTGGTGCAGAAACGCACAGAAAATGTCATGGAAATCTGTACATATTTTCTGGTAGTAAACCTGCACCCATATAATGTACATTTAGAGAACAGTTTGAAAGAATTTAGCAAATTTGATGCCAAAAGGCTCTGATTTCAAACACAACTTAGTAGGAAAAATGTAATTGGGGACATTTATTAACAGTGTTGTAGGAAGCCAGGGCTATAGCAAGAGATGAAGAGGTTCCTTAGAGTGAATTTACATGCAACAGCCTGAATGCGGTCCTTTTGTCAGCAAGCACATGGATTTCTGCAAGCTCCATTCAGATAAATCGGACACCTGGCTACCTGGTCCAGGAGCACTTGGTGCTTGCTTGTCCCTAATTTCCTTTCCATCATCTTGGGCTCAGTTCCCCACGCACTTCTTTGAAAACATTGTAAGGTCACAAATTCACCAGTATTTAGTGCAAAAAAATGGTGCAAAAAAAGTTGAAAAAGTAAAAATAAAACACATTGGAGCACACCGTGTAACACATATTTTTGGACTAGGAAAAACAATGGACAATTTCTACACCATGTAAGATATTTTTGGATGATGGAAAATATGGATAATTTTTAATACGTTTCCATGTATGCTGGTCAAAAAGCTGTGTCAATGGAAGATCATATAGACAACTATAAGTATACTGTAAATGCCCAAAATTTGAGCTCTGCAAGTTGCATTAGTTCTATTGTTTAGCATTATGTCCCAATATTAGGAGATTTTAGGACAATATAGTGATATTATTTAAAATATAGACGCTTGGTTATACACTGCGTGCAGAATTATTAGGCAAATTAGTATTTTGTAAATCACTGAAGAAAATGCACCAAAAGGATATGTCACTGACTAAACTAGCTGGTCATACAAGCAGATATTAAAAGCTGAGACTTCCGCCAATATGTTCCTGTCAGGAAGATATCGGAGCCCATCATTGCACCACGTCACGGTCACTCAGCATGGCAAAGGGTCCTACCACTACGCTAACTATGGTGTGAACACGGTCTGAAGGTGATGTGATCCAGCTCACAGCCCAGCCTGCACACAAATGCCTAGCAGGACAGCCAGTGCAATGTGAACAAAGCAGGACCATGAGCCCCACCCATATCAGACCATGTGATGAAGGATTCCAGGTGCAAAGGAATGTTCAATTGCCAAATTGGCCACTGCAATTCTACAGTGATTTTGTTTTATATGTCTTGAATGTGCCTTCATTTGGCAATTGAACATTCCTTTGCACCTGGAATCCTTCATCACATGGTCTGATATGGGTGGGGCTCACAGTCCTGCTTTGTTCACATTGCACTGGCTGTCCTGCTAGGCATTTGTGTGCAGGCTGGGCTGTGAGCTGGATCACATCACCTTCAGACCGTGTTCACACCATAGTTAGCGTAGTGGTAGGACCCTTTGCCATGCTGAGTGACCGTGACGTGGTGCAATGATGGGCTCCGATATCTTCCTGACAGGAACATATTGGCGGAAGTCTCAGCTTTTAATATCTGCTTGTATGACCAGCTAGTTTAGTCAGTGACATATCCTTTTGGTGCATTTTCTTCAGTGATTTATATAATTGTATTTTCATCCGCACAATGCTCTGCCTGTGCAGGATGCTTTTGTGGTGCATGTGGACCGCGCTGGCGTCCTCCTTTGTACGCATTAATTGCTCGGGATGGTCGTTTGCTGCGGTCCACATGCGGTGGGACTGCTCCCCCAATGAGAAACACGCTACAGTGTTTGGGGTTTGAGCAGCTCCTCCATATCTGCCACGATATTTCTGTGGTTCACATGCGATGGGACTGCTCGCCCAATGAGAAACACGCTACAGTGTTTGGGGTCTGAGCAGTTCCGCCATATTGGCCACTGCAATTCTAAAATGAGTATTTTGACCACATCATCCTCTTTATGCATGTTGTCTTACTCCAAGCTGTATAGGCTCGAAAGCCTACTACTAGGGATGAGCGAACCCGAACTGTATAGTTCGGGTTCGTACCGAATTTTGGGGTGTCCGTGACACGGATCCGAACCCGAACATTTTCGTAAAAGTCCGGGTTCGAGTTCGGTGTTCGGCGCATTCTTGGCGCTTTTTGAAAGGCTGCAAAGCAGCCAATCAACAAGCATCATACTACTTGGCCCAAGAGGCCATCACAGCCATGCCTACTATTGGCATGACTGTGATTGGCCAGTGCACCATGTGACCCAGCCTCTATTTAAGCTGGAGTCACGTAGCGCCGCACGTCACTCTGCTATGATCAGTATAGGGAGAGGTTGCAGCTGCGACGTTAGGGCGAGATTAGGCAGTGATTAACTCCTCCAAAAGACTTCATTCTGTGATCGATCTGCAGCTGTGGATCATTGAAGTGCTATTATTGACTTGCTCACTTTTTTGAGGCTGCCCAGAGCGTTTTTAGATCACTTTTTTTCTGGGGTGATCGGCGGCCATTTTGTGACTTGTGGTGCGCCAGCACGAGCTATCACCAAGTGTATTTAACCATCGATAGTGTGGTTATTTTGTGCTATATCCTACATCAGCTGCAGGCTGAGCCTGTGTCACCGAAGTGCATTTAACCATCAACAGTCTGGTTATTTTTTGGCCATATACTACATCAGCTGCAGGCTGAGCCTGTTTCACCCAAGTGCATTTAACCATCAACAGTCTGATTATTTTTTGGCCATATACTACATCAGCTGCAGGCTGAGCCTGTGTCACCGAAGTGCATTTAACCATCAACAGTCTGGTTATTTTTTGGCCATATATTACATCAGGGGCAAAAAATAGACCTGACATCTCTATTCAACCAAATCTGCACAGTTTTAGCTGGTCAAGTTATTTGTAGTGACCGTCAAAGCAGACTTTTTGTTCTGGGTTGAAAAAGCATTCCCAAATTTGCCATTCTGAAAATAACTAGTTTGTGGTATTTCAGGCCTACTTGAAATCTATCCCAAAAAGAAAATCTTACATTGAAGTTATTGATAGTATCATTCAGAAAAACCTAAGACACACGCTAGCGTGCTGATAGAAGTGTCATTCTGTGATTAAACCTATAACTGTCACACAGCGCAAAAAAAACAGGTCTCACATCTCTATTCAACCAAATCTGCACAGTTTTAGCTGGTCAAGTTATTTGTAGTGACCGTCAAAGCAGAATTTTTGTTCTGGGTTGAAAAAGCATTCCCAAATTTGCCATTCTGAAAATAACTAGTTTGTGGTATTTCAGGCCTACTTGAAATCTATCCCAAAAAGAAAATCTTACATTGAAGTTATTGATAGTATCATTCAGAAAAACCTAAGACACACGCTAGCGTGCTGATAGAAGTGTCATTCTGTGATTAAACCTATAACTGTCACACAGCGCAAAAAAAAACAGGTCTCACATCTCTATTCAACCAAATCTGCACAGTTTTAGCTGGTCAAGTTATTTGTAGTGACCGTCAAAGCAGACTTTTTGTTCTGGGTTGAAAAAGCATTCCCAAATTTGCCATTCTGAAAATAACTAGTTTGTGGTATTTCAGGCCTACTTGAAATCTATCCCAAAAAGAAAATCTTACATTGAAGTTATTGATAGTATCATTCAGAAAAACCTAAGACACACGCTAGCGTGCTGATAGAAGTGTCATTCTGTGATTAAACCTATAACTGTCACACAGCGCAAAAAAAAAAACAGGTCTCATATCTCTATTCAACCAAATCTGCACAGTTTTAGCTGGTCAAGTTATTTGTAGTGACCGTCAAAGCAGACTTTTTGTTCTGGGTTGAAAAAGCATTCCCAAATTTGCCATTCTGAAAATAACTAGTTTGTGGTATTTCAGGCCTACTTGAAATCTATCCCAAAAAGAAAATCTTACATTGAAGTTATTGATAGTATCATTCAGAAAAACCTAAGACACACGCTAGCGTGCTGATAGAAGTGTCATTCTGTGATTAAACCTATAACTGTCACACAGCGCAAAAAAAAACAGGTCTCACATCTTTATTCAACCAAATCTGCACAGTTTTAGCTGGTCAAGTTATTTGTAGTGACCGTCAAAGCAGACTTTTTGTTCTGGGTTGAAAAAGCATTCCCAAATTTGCCATTCTGAAAATAACTAGTTTGTGGTATTTCAGGCCTACTTGAAATCTATCCCAAAAAGAAAATCTTACATTGAAGTTATTGATAGTATCATTCAGAAAAACCTAAGACACACGCTAGCGTGCTGATAGAAGTGTCATTCTGTGATTAAACCTATAACTGTCACACAGCGCAAAAAAAAAACAGGTCTCACATCTCTATTCAACCAAATCTGCACCGTTTTAGCTGGTCAAGTTATTTGTAGTGACCGTAAAAGCAGACTTTTTGTTCTGGGTTGAAAAAGCATTCCCAAATTTGCCATTCTCAAAATTGTGGTGAACGGGAACAATGAGGAAAACATCTAATAAGGGACGCGGAGGTGGACATGGTTGTGGTGGTGTTAGTGGACCCTCTGGTGCTGGGAGAGGACGTGGCCGTTCTGCCACAGCCACACGTCCTAGTGAACCAACTACCTCAGGTCCCAGTAGCCAGCAGAATTTACAGCGATATTTGGTGGGGCCCAATGCCGTTCTAAGGATGGTAAGGCCTGAGCAGGTACAGGCATTAGTCAATTGGGTGGCCGACAGTGGATCCAGCACGTTCACATTATCTCCCACCCAGTCTTCTGCAGAAAGCGCACAGATGGCGCCAGCGATAGACTGGCCATCGGGAGTACCGGGAGAATCCCGGTGGGCCGATCGAATTATGGGCCGGCCAGGGCCGCCAGGCATCAGGGGGGTAAAGCTCCAGTAACAGCAGGCAGTGTGGGGGCGGCGCTCATCACTGACGTCACACGCCTGCTCCTCCCACTAGGCGGCGCAGGCGCGTGACGTCAGTGAGTGAGCGCTGCCGCCCACACTTGTTACTGGAGGCTGGAGGCGGGAGCTGAATAAGGTAGTAAAGACTCTTTACTAAAGAGATGAGCGCTGTGCCTCCACGTGTAGTAGAATACCTACCTGGAGCCAGTGCCAGACTGTGCACAGAAAGGGCACTTTGTCACTGTGGACAAAGTATGGCACTTTCTGTGCACAGATTGGCTCTAGGTGGGTACAGTGTGGCACTGCAGTCACTAAGGGCACTATTTATCTGGGCATAGTAGGGCACTATCTGCCCACATAGTCAACATATGGCGCTCTGGGCACTGCCATATAATAGTGTGGGTACGGTACGGCGATATTTGGTTCTATGTGGGCACTGTATGATTGTGGGCAGATAGTGCCATACTATCCACAGATAAATGGCGCATTTAGTGCCTGTCGTGCCCACATAGTGCCATATAGAACCCATACTCGGAAAGCGCCATACTTGTGTAGACAGAGTATAATTATAGGCAAATTATGGCACTTTCTGCCCACGTTTTAGCTCTAGGTAGGTATGATATGGCACTTTGTGGGCACTGTAGACACTAAATACACAACTTATCTGAGCATAGTATGCCCAGGTCTTCCCACGGTCATACAGTGCTCAGATAGCGCCATGTTATGCACAGATAAATGGTGTATTTCTTGCTTATGGTGCCATACAGTACCTACCTAAAGTGAAAACCTACAGTACTTTGGCCACAGTCATACAGTGCCGACATAGAGCCAAAGTATGGCACTTTCTATGCACCTAGGTAGGTACTATATGGGTACAAATGCGCTATTTTTCTGTGAATAGGAGGGCACTATCGTGCTCTATGTGGGCACTGTATCACTATTAGGGCAGATAGTGCCATAGAGACAAAATGTCTCCCAGCACATTATACATGGCTCGTCATCATGGTTACGACCTCCCTGTAATCCAGCATTGGTGGTCGAAAAAAGCCCCAAACTATGTGCACTCCCACAATCCCGGCTACTCCTATAGTGTGCAAGCATGACCACCGCTGCTGGATTACAGGGTGGTCAAAACCATGGAAACGAGCAGTGCATAATGTGATGGAAAAATGACTCCCGCCAGCAAAGGAAGCAATATGGACAATCACAATACATTAGTAAGTGCCTTGTATTAACTTTCTCTACAAGATAAATGCCACTTGCTGAAGAGACATAACCCCTTTTTTGAGTGTGTTTGGGAAAAATAAAGTGGGCCGGTCTGGCTGAAGTCCAGGGCCACTTTATTGTCCCAGTCCATCCCTGGATGGCGCATGAAAACCAAGCCCATCGGTCTGTCACATCACCCCCATGCATATCAGGGAAACTGTCTGAGCCTCAAGTTATGCAGCAGTCTCTTATGCTGTTTGAAGACTCTGCTGCCAGGGTTTCCCAAGGGCATCCACCTAGCCCTTCCCCAGGGGTGGAAGAGATAGAATGCACTAACGCACAACCACTTATTTTTCCTGATGATGAGGACATGGGAATACCACCTCAACACGTCTATGATGATGACGAAACACAGGTGCCAACTGCTGCGTCTTTCTGCAGTGTGCAGACTGAACAGGAGGTCAGGGATCAAGACTGGGTGGAAGACGATGCAGGGGACGATGAGGTCCTAGACCCCACATGGAATGAAGGTCGTGCCACTGACTTTCACAGTTCGGAGGAAGAGGCAGTGGTGAGACCGAGCCAACAGCGTAGCAAAAGAGGGAGCAGTGGGAAAAATCAGAACACCCGCCGCCAAGAGACTCCGCCTGCTACTGACCGCCGCCATCTGGGACCGAGCACCCCAAAGGCAGCTTCAAGGAGTTCCCTGGCATGGCACTTCTTCAAACAATGTGCTGACGACAAGACCCGAGTGGTTTGCACGCTGTGCCATCAGAGCCTGAAGCGAGGCATTAACGTTCTGAACCTTAGCACAACCTGCATGACCAGGCACCTGCATGCAAAGCATGAACTGCAGTGGAGTAAACACCTTAAAAACAAAGAAGTCACTCAGGCTCCCCCTGCTACATCTTCTGCTGCTGCCGCCTCGGCCTCTTCTGCTGCTGCTGCCGCCGCCTCGGCCTCTTCCTCCGCCTCTGGAGGAACGCTGGCACCTGCCGCCCAGCAAACATGGGATGTACCACCAACACCACCACCTGCGTCACCAAGCATCTCAACCATGTCACACGGCAGCGTTCAGCTCTCCATCTCACAAACATTTGAGAGAAAGCGTAAATTCTCACCTAGCCACCCTCGATCCCTGGCCCTGAATGCCAGCATTTCTAAACTACTGGCCTATGAAATGCTGTCATTTAGGCTGGTGGACACACACAGCTTCAAACAGCTCATGTCACTTGCTGTCCCACAGTATGTTGTTCCCAGCCGCCACTACTTCTCTAAGAGAGCCGTGCCTTCCCTGCACAAACAAGTGTCCGATAAAATCAAGTGTGCACTGCGCAACGCCATCTGTGGCAAGGTCCACCTAACCACAGATACGTGGACCAGTAAGCACGGCCAGGGACGCTATATCTCCCTAACTGCACACTGGGTAAATGTAGTGGCGGCTGGGCCCCAGGCGGAGAGCTATTTGGCGCACGTCCTTCCGCCGCCAAGGATCGCAGGGCAACATTCTTTGCCTCCTGTCTCCTCCTCCTCCTACTCAGCTTCCTCCTCCTCTTCTTCCACCTGCTCATCCAGTCAGCCACACACCTTCACCACCAACTTCAACACAGCACGGGGTAAACGTCAGCAGGCCATTCTGAAACTCATATGTTTGGGGGACAGGCCCCACACCGCACAGGAGTTGTGGCGGGGTATAGAACAACAGACCGACGAGTGGTTGCTGCCGGTGAGCCTTAAGCCCGGCCTGGTGGTGTGCGATAATGGGCGAAATCTCGTTGCAGCTCTGGGACTAGCCGGTTTGACGCACATCCCTTGCCTGGCGCATGTGCTGAATTTGGTGGTGCAGAAGTTCATTCGCAACTACCCCGACATGTCAGAGCTGCTGCATAAAGTGCGGGCCGTCTGTTCGCGCTTCCGGCGTTCACACCCTGCCGCTGCTCGCCTGTCTGCGCTACAGCGTAACTTCAGCCTTCCTGCTCACCGCCTCATATGCGACGTGCCCAACAGGAGGAACTCCACTTTGCATATGCTGGACAGACTGTGCGAGCAGCAGCAGGCCATAGTGGAGTTTCAGCTGCAGCACGCATGGGTCAGTCGCACTGCGGATCAGACCCACTTCACCACCAATGACTGGGCCTCCATGCGAGACCTGTGTGCCCTGTTGCGCTGTTTCGAGTACTCCACCAACATGGCCAGTGGCGATGACGCCGTTATCAGCGTTACAATACCACTTCTATGTCTCCTTGAGAAAACACTTAGGGCGATGATGGAAGAGGAGGTGGCCCAGGAGGAAGAGGAGGAAGTCATTTTTAGCACTTTCAGGCCAGTCTCTTCAAAGTGACTCAGAGGGAGGTTTTTTGCAACACCAGAGGCCAGGTACAAATGTGGCCAGACAGGGCCCACTACTGGATGACGAGGAGGACGCGGATGAGGAGGAGGTGGAGGAGGATGAGGATGAAGCATGTTCACAGCGGGGTGGCACCCAAAGCAGCTCGGGCCCATCACTGGTGCGTGGCTGGGGGGAAACACAGGACGATGACGATATGCCTCCCACAGAGGACAGCTTGTCCTTACCTCTGGGCAGCCTGGCACACATGAGCGACTACATGCTGCAGTGCCTGCGCAACGACAGCAGAGTTGCCCACATTTTAACGTGTGCAGACTACTGGGTTGCCACCCTGCTGGATCCCCGGTACAAAGACAATGTGCCCACCTTACTTCCTACACTGGAGCGTGATAGGAAGATGCGCGAGTACAAGCGCACGTTGGTAGACGCGCTACTGAGAGCATTCCCAAATGTCACAGGGGAACCAGTGGAAGCCCAAGGCGAAGGCAGAGGAGGAGCAAGAGGTCGCCAACGCAGCTGTGTCACGGCCAGCTCCTCTGAGGGCAGGGTTAGCATGGCAGAGATGTGGAAAAGTTTTGTCACCACGCCACAGCTAACTGCACCACCTCCTGATACGGAACGTGTTAGCAGGAGGCAACATTTCACTAACATGGTAGAACAGTACCTGTGCACACCCCTCCACGTACTGACTGATGGTTCGGCCCCATTCAACTTCTGGGTCTCCAAATTGTCCACGTGGCCAGAGCTAGCCTTTTATGCCTTGGAGGTGCTGGCCTGCCCGGCGGCCAGCGTTTTGTCTGAACGTGTATTCAGCACGGAAGGGGGCGTCATTACAGACAAACGCAGCCGCCTGTCTACAGCCAATGTGGACAAGCTGACGTTCATAAAAATGAACCAGGCATGGATCCCACAGGACCTGTCCATCCCTTGTGCAGATTAGATATTAACTACCTCCCCTTAACAATATATTATTCTACTCCAGGGCACTTCCTCATTCAATACTATTTTTAATTTCATTTTACCATTATATTGTGGGGCAACCCAAAGTTGAATGAACCTCTCCTCTGTCTGGGTGCCGGGGCCTAAATGTGTGACAGTGGCCTGTTCCAGTGGTGGGTGACGTGATGCCTGATTCTCTGCTATGACATGAAGACAGATTCTGTGCTGACATAAGGCCAGATTCTCTGTTACAGGACCTCTCTCCTCTGTCTGGGTGCCGGGGCCTAAATGTGTGACAGTGGCCTGTTCCAGTGGTGGGTGACGTGAAGCTTGATTCTCTGCTATGACATGAAGACAGATTCTGCGCTGACATAAGGCCAGATTCTCTGTTACGGGACCTCTCTCCTCTGCCTGGGTGCCTAGGCCTAAATGTGTGACAGTGGCCTATTCCAGTGGTGGGTGACGTGATGCCTGATTCTCTGCTATGACATGAAGACAGATTCTGCGCTGACATAAGGCCAGATTCTCTGTTACGGGACCTCTCTCCTCTGCCTGGGTGCCTGGGCCTAAATGTGTGACAGTGGCCTGTTCCAGTGGTGGGTGACGTGAAGCCTGATTCTCTGCTATGACATGAATACAGATTCTGCGCTGACATAAGGCCAGATTCTCTGTTACGGGACCTCTCTCCTCTGCCTGGGCCTAAATGTGTGACAGTGGCCTGCTCCAGTGGTGGCTGACGTGAAGCCTGATTCTCTGCTATGACATGAAAACAGATTCTGCGCTGACATAAGGCCAGATTCTCTGTTACGTGACCGCTCTCCTCTGTCTGGGTGGCGGGGCCTAAATGTGTGACAGTGGCCTGTTCCAGTGGTGGGTGACGTGAAGCCTGATTCTCTGCTATGACATGAATACAGATTCTGCGCTGACATAAGGCCAGATTCTCTGTTACGGGACCTCTCTCCTCTGCCTGGGTGCCGGGGCCTAAATGTGTGACAGTGGCCTGTTCCAGTGGTGGGTGACGTGAAGCCTGATTCTCTGCTATGACATTAAGACAGATTCTGTGCTGACATAAGGCCAGATTCTCTGTTACGGGACCTCTCTCCTCTGCCTGGGTGCCTGGGCCTAAATGTGTGACAGTGGCCTGTTCCAGTGGTGGGTGACGTGATGCCTGATTCTCTGCTATGACATGAAGACAGATTCTGTGCTGACATAAGGCCAGATTCTCTGTTACAGGACCTCTCTCCTCTGTCTGGGTGCCGGGGCCTAAATGTGTGACAGTGGCCTGTTCCAGTGGTGGGTGACGTGAAGCTTGATTCTCTGCTATGACATGAAGACTGATTCTGCGCTGACATAAGGCCAGATTCTCTGTTACGGGACCTCTCTCCTCTGCCTGGGTGCCTGGGCCTAAATGTGTGACAGTGGCCTGTTCCAGTGGTGGGTGACGTGATGCCTGATTCTCTGCTATGACATGAAGACAGATTCTGCGCTGACATAAGGCCAGATTCTCTGTTACGGGACCTCTCTCCTCTGCCTGGGTGCCTGGGCCTAAATGTGTGACAGTGGCCTGTTCCAGTGGTGGGTGACGTGATGCCTGATTCTCTGCTATGACATGAAGACAGATTCTGTGCTGACATAAGGCCAGATTCTCTGTTACAGGACCTCTCTCCTCTGTCTGGGTGCCGGGGCCTAAATGTGTGACAGTGGCCTGTTCCAGTGGTGGGTGACGTGAAGCTTGATTCTCTGCTATGACATGACGACAGATTCTGCGCTGACATAAGGCCAGATTCTCTGTTACGGGACCGCTCTCCTCTGTCTGGGTGCCGGGGCCTAAATGTGTGACAGTGGCCTGTTCCAGTGGTGGGTGACGTGAAGCCTGATTCTCTGCTATGACATGAAGAGACTGATTCTTTGCTATGGCATGAAGAGACTGATTCTCTGCTGACGTGAAGCCAGATTCTCTGCTATGGGACCTCTGTCCAATTGATATTGGTTCATTTTTATTTTTTTAATTTTAATTCATTTCCCTATCCACATTTGTTTGCAGGGGATTTACCTACATGTTGCTGCCTTTTGCAGCCCTCTAGCTCTTTCCTGGGCGGTTTTACAGCCTTTTTAGTGCCCAAAAGTTCGGGTCCCCATTGACTTCAATGGGGTTCGGGTTCGGGACGAAGTTCGGGTCGGGTTCGGATCCCGAACCCGAACATTTCCGGGAAGTTCGGCCGAACTTCTCGAACCCGAACATCCAGGTGTTCGCTCAACTCTACCTACTACCAATTTAGCATATTAGGTGATGTGCATCTCTGTAATGAGAAGGGGTGTGGTCTAATGACATCAACACCCTATATTAGGTGTGCATAATTATTAGGCAACTTCCTTTCCTTTGGCAAAATGGGTCAAAAGAAGGACTTGACAGGCTCAGAAAAGTCAAAAATAGTGAGATATCTTGCAGAGGGATGCAGCACTCTTAAAATTGCAAAGCTTCTGAAGCGTGATCATCGAACAATCAAGCGTTTCATTCAAAATAGTCAACAGGGTCGCAAGAAGCGTGTGGAAAAACCACGTCGCAAAATAACTGCCCATGAACTGAGAAAAGTCAAGCGTGCAGCTGCCAAGATGCCACTTGCCACCAGTTTGGCCATATTTCAGAGCTGCAACATCACTGGAGTGCCCAAAAGCACAAGGTGTGCAATACTTAGAGACATGGTCAAGGTAAGAAAGGCTGAAAGACGACCACCACTGAACAAGACACACAAGCTGAAACGTCAAGACTGGGCCAAGAAATATCTCAAGACTGATTTTTCTAAGGTTTTATGGACTGATGAAATGAGAGTGAGTCTTGATGGGCCAGATGGATGGGCCCGTGGCTGGATTGGTAAAGGGCAGAGAGCTCCAGTCCGACTCAGACGCCAGCAAGGTGGAGGTGGAGTACTGGTTTGGGCTGGTATCATCAAAGATGAGCTTGTGGGGCCTTTTCGGGTTGAGGATGGAGTCAAGCTCAACTCCCAGTCCTACTGCCAGTTTCTGGAAGACACCTTCTTCAAGCAGTGGTACAGGAAGAAGTCTGCATCCTTCAAGAAAAACACGATTTTCATGCAGGACAATGCTCCATCACACGCGTCTAAGTACTCCACAGCGTGGCTGGCAAGAAAGGGTATAAAAGAAGAAAATCTAATGACATGGCCTCCTTGTTCACCTGATCTGAACCCCATTGAGAACCTGTGGTCCATCATCAAATGTGAGATTTACAAGGAAGGAAAACAGTACACCTCTCTGAACAGTGTCTGGGAGGCTGTGGTTGCTGCTGCACGCAATGTTGATGGTGAACAGATCAAAACACTGACAGAATCCATGGATGGCAGGCTTTTGAGTGTCCTTGCAAAGAAAGGTGGCTATATTGGTCACTGATTTGTTTTTGTTTTGTTTTTGAATGTCAGAAATGTATATTTGTGAATGTTGAGATGTTATATTGGTTTCACTGGTAAAAATAAATAATTGAAATGGGTATATATTTGTTTTTTGTTAAGTTGCCTAATAATTATGCACAGTAATAGTCACCTGCACACACAAATATCCCCCTAAAATAGCTAAAACTAAAAACAAACTAAAAACTACTTCCAAAAATATTCAGCTTTGATATTAATGAGTTTTTTGGGTTCATTGAGAACATGGTTGTTGTTCAATAATAAAATTAATCCTCAAAAATACAACTTGCCTAATAATTCTGCACTCCCTGTACAGTAGGTGCTTAAAGTTTATTACTCTAAAATTCCATATTACAGTTTCTACGATTAACATTACAACTCCCAAAGGGATTGTCACATAGCTTTCCCAGACTTCTGAAAGGCACATCTGACTTGTTACACAGTCATTCAAGGTTTGCACTTTTATTTCCTAATAATTTGCCAGGTTTGGAATTCAGGGCTACAAGAAAAAGAGTTGTAATGGTTGTCACAGCTTTCTAAAAAAAATATATATATATATATAATGAAAAATGACTAGACTATTTGTTGTCCTCTTCATAATAATTCTGTATTGCTCTTTCTCCAATTGACCTGTTTATGTATATGCACCCAAAACTAGGAGTCAGTCTTTTCTTTTTAAGCAGTGGTAGCCAGAAGACACCAAACACCATGGCTCCACACTGTTATCGGGGAGATGAAAGTGGAGTTGTATGAGAAATTTCTCTTTTGGCCAGTTTCAGATGAATGTATAAGGTTTAGGTCAGTAGACACACAGTCAGGTCCATGCATAATTCAACAGTCATTTCTGAAACTGGACTTTGTATGCATACAGAGGTGGGTGTTTGGGCACTTGAGCTGTCCCAGTGTAGGGAGTTGTTATTTTTTGGCAGTAATATTGTAAGCTCTTACATGCTGTAATCTCTCCTTGTACTTATTTTTCATTAAAAGGCTTTTTTATGATTGCATTTTACTCATTTTGGACAAAAAATATTTTTTTTCAATTGGTCTTTATTAAAAATATAGTGCAGTTATGTCACAAAGGGTTAACTGCTTGTCTAGCTCTGTGAATCTTACTTCTTAACCCCTTAGGGACGCATGACGTACCGGTACGGCATATTTCCCGAGTCCTTAAGGCCGGCTGTGATCAGAAAAAGGTGCCTGCTCAAATCATTGAGCAGGCACCTCAGCTAAATGATCAGAGACTTTAGTATTCCTAAAATATATATGTTTCACCCCCCTTGCACCCCCTGAATGATTTTATCCCGGTGGAAGGTGCAGGGGGGGTGTTGCGGGCGGTGAGGCAGGCGGGATAGCGATCCCCCGCCTGCCTCCCCTTGAATAATTGTTGGTGTACAGTGGGTATACCAGGGTGTCAGCACATTGCTGACACCTTAGTATAAACGGCTGACATCTTTGATGCGATGTCAGTCGTTTAACCCTATACATACCACGGTCTGTACGGAAAAGGTTAACAGCTCAGGGAGCTCCCTCCCTCTCCCATCGGGGGGCTGCCCCCAGACAGCCCCCCTCCTTACCCTTCCCCGTCTGCGAAGTTGTGGCAACAACTGACCAGACGGGGAAGGTTCCCATGGCAACAGGACACCTTCTCAGGCATCCTGCTGTCCATGGTGCTGAACAGATCTGTGCTAAAGGTATAAATCTGTTCAGACAAAGTGTAAGTAAAATACAGTACAAAACATTATATGGTGTACTGTACTGTATTATACAGACATCAGACCCACTGGATCTTCAAGAACCAAGTGGGACTGGGTCAAAAAAAATCAAAAAACACATTTATCATTGATTAAAAATGAAAAAAATAAAATTCCCTAGACATGTTTGGTATCGCCGCGTCCGTAACGACCTGATCTATAAAACGGTCATGTTACTTTACCCAAACGGTGAACACCATAAAAATAAAAAATAAAAAACTATGATGAAATTGAAATTTTGCCCACCTTACTTCCCAAAAAAGGTAATAAAAGTGATCAAAAAAGTTGCATGTACGCCAAAATTGTAACAATCAAACCATCATCTCATCCTGCAAAAATCATACCCTACCCAAGATAATCGCCCAAAAACTGAAAAAACTATGGCTCTTAGACTATGGAAACACTAAAACATGATTTTTTTTGTTTCAAAAATGAAATCATTGTGTAAAACTTACATAAATAAAGAAAGTATACATATTAGGTATCACCGCGACCGTATCGACCGGCTCTATAAAAATATCACATGACCTAACCCCTCATATGACCACCGTAAAAAAATTAAAATAAAAACGGTGTAAAAAAAGCAATTTTTTGTCATCTTACGTCACAAAAAGTGTAATAGCAAGTGATAAAAAAGTCATATGCACCCCAAAATAGTGCAATAAATGGAAGACTGTTCTGTGGTCAGACGAGTCACGATTCAAAGTTCTTTTTGGAAATCTGGGACTCCATGTCATCCGGACCAAAGAGGACAAGGACAACCCAACTTGTTATCAACGCTCAGTTCAGAAGCCTGCATCTCTGATGGTATGGGGTTCCATGAGTGCGTGTCGCATGGGCAGCTTGCATGTCTGGAAAGGCACCATCAATGCAGAAATATATATTCAGGTTCTAGAACAACATATGCTCCCATCCAGACGTCATCTCTTTCAGGGAAGACCCTGCATTTTTCAACAAGATAATGCCAGACCACATTCTGCATCAATCACAACATAATGGCTGCGTAGGAGAAGGATCCGGGTACTGAAATGGCCAGTCTGCAGTCCAGATCTTTCACCTATAGAGAACATTTGACGCATCAAAGAGGAAGGTGCAACAAAGAAGGCCCAAGACGATTGAACAGTTAGAGGCCTGTATTAGACAAGAATGGGAGAGCATTCCTATTTCTAAACTTGAGAAACTGGTCTCCTCGGTCCCCAGACGTCTGTTGAGTGTTGTAAGAAGAAGGGGAGATGCCACACAGTGGTGAAAATGGCCTTGTCCCAACTTTTTGGGGATTTGTGGACACCATGAAATTCTGATTCAACATATTTTTCCCTTAAAATGGTAGATTTTCTCAGTTTAAACTTTTGTTCCGTGATTTATGTTCTATTCTGAATAAAATATTAGAAGTTGGCACCTCCACATCATTGCATTCAGTTTTTATTCACGATTTGTATAGTGTCCCAACTTTTTTGGAATTCTCTTTGTAGTTTACGGCCACATATGGGGTGTTTCTGTAAACGGCGGAGTCAAAGCAATAAAGATACAGTCTTGTTTGGCTGTTAACCCTTGCTTTGTTAGTGGAAAAAATGGGTTAAAATGGAAAATTAGGCAAAAAAATGAAATTTTCAAATTTCATCCCCATTTGCCAATAACTCTTGTGCAACACCTAAAGGGTTAACAAAGTTTGCAAAATTAGTTTTGAATACCTTGAGGGGTGTTGCTTATAGAATGGGGTCATTTTGGGTGGTTTCTATTATGTAAGCCTCGAAAAGTGACTTCAGAGCTGCAGTGGTCCCTAAAAATTGGGTTTTTGAAAATTTCTGAAAAATTTCAAGATTTGCTTCTAAACTTCTAAGCCTTGTAACATCCCCAAAAAATAAAATATCATTCCCAAAATAATTCAAACATGAAGTAGACATATGGGAAATGTAAAGTCATCACAATTTTTGGGGGTATTACTATGTATTACAGAAGTAGAGAAACTAGCCTCCTAGTACAGGAATTGTAGTTATGCTCACCTGTTTAGGTTGCACCTAAAATTGGGCGCAACCACAATGAAGGCAAAAAAAATGGAGTGGTAGATTGTAAATGGTTGGTGCTGCCGAATTCGTCCGTACTCTCCTTTGGCAAAGGCCAGGCCGCCGTCTGGGTCAAATAATATAGTAAGCTTCCACTGGACTGGAGAAGTCGTGTGGAGGGGTGGACCATAGGCGCAAAGTCGCAACCAGAGATTTTCAATACAGTAGGTTTTATTGAGACAACGCGTTTTGGGGTTCTGTGGACCACTTTTTTCAAGTCTGCGGTGATGCTGCTGCAATCGGGATGCACTGCTCCTGGCGTCTAGCACGTGGGGCGTCCAGGTAGTGGTGCACCGTACGCCCAAAAGGTAATCGCCCAAAAACTGAAAAAATTATGGCTCTCAGACTATGGAAACACTAAAACATGATTTTTTTTTGCTTCAAAAAAGAAATCATTGTGTAAAACTTACATAAATAAATAAAAAAGTATACATATTAGGTATCGCCGCATCCGTGACAACCTGGTCTATAAAAATATCACATGATCTAACCTGTCAGATGAATGTTGTAAATAACAAAAAATAAAAACGGTGCCAAAACAGCTATTTCTTGCCTCACAAAAAGTGTAATATAGAGCAACCAAAAATCATATGTACCCTAAACTAGTACCAACAATACTGCCACCCTATCCCGTAGTTTCTAAAATGGGGCCACTTTTTTGGAGTTTCTACTCTAGGGGTGCATCAGGGGGGCTTCAAATGGGACATGGTCTCAAAAAAAACAGTCCAGCAAAATCTGCCTTCCAAAAACCGTATGGCATTCCTTTCCTTCTGCACCCTGCCGTGTGCCCGTACAGCTGTTTACGACCACATATGGGGTGTTTCTGTAAATTACAGAATGAGGGCCATAAATATTGAGTTTGGTTTGGCTGTTACCCCTTGCTTTGTAACTGGAAAAAAATTATTAAAATGGAAAATCTGCCAAAAAAGTGAAATTTTGAAATTGTATCTCTATTTTCCATTAATTCTTGTGGAACACCTAAAGGGTTAACGACGTTTGTAAAATCAGTTTTGAATACCTTGAGGGGTGTAGTTTATATAATGGGGTCATTTTTGGGTGGTTTCTATTATGTAAGCCTCGCAAAGTGACTTCAGACCTGAACTGGTCCCTAAAAATTGGGTTTTTGAAAATTTCAGAAAAATTTCAAGATTTGCTTCTAAACTTCTAAGCCTTGTAACACCCCCAAAAAATAAAATATCATTCCCAAAAGGATCCATACATGAAGTAGACATATGGGGAATGTAAAGTAATAACTATTTTTTGGAGGTATTACTATGTATTATAGAAGTAGAGAAATTGAAACTTGGAAATTTGCAATTTTGTACAAATTTTTGGTAAATTTGGTATTTTTTTATAAATAAAAAAGAATTTTTTTGATTTCATTTTACCAGCGTCATGAAGTACAATATGTGATGAAAAAACAATCTCAGAATGGCCTGGATAAGTCAAAGCGTTTTAAAGTTATCAGCACTTAAAGTGACACTGGTCAGATTTGCAAAAAATAGCCAAGTCCTTAAGGTGAAATAGGGCAGAGTCATTAAGGGGTTAATATGTCATTTTAGATAAAAATATTTTTTTGTAGGACAAGCTGTAGTTTTTATTGGTACAATTTTGGGGTACATTTGGCTTTTTGGTTGCGTTAAATTTTTTTGGGAGGGGAGGTGGGAAAATATTGTAATTCTGTGGGTTTTTTTTTAATGGGATTCACAAGGCAGTATATATGATATGATAACTATTGTTGGGGGTTAATGCAATTATGGTTATACCAGATTCAAAGTAATTTTTCATGTTTTACTACTTTTGCATCATAAAATCAAATTTTTAACAAAAATCTGCTATATTTTGCATCTCCATATACTAACATCCATAACTACAGTCGTGGTCAAAAGTTTTGAGAATTATATAAATATTGAAAATTGGAAAAGTTGCTGCTTAAGTTTTTATAATAGCAATTTGCATATACTCCAGAATGTTATGAAGAGTGATCAGGTGAATTGCATAGTCCTTCTTTGCCATGAAAATTAACTTAATCCCCAAAAAAACTTTCCACTGCATTTCATTGCTGTCATTAAAGGACCTGCTGAGATCATTTCAGTAATCGTCTTGTTAACTCAGGTGAGAATGTTGACGAGCACAAGGCTGGAGATCATTATGTCAGGCTGATTGGGTTAGAATGGCAGACTTGACATGTTAAAAGGAGGGTGATGCTTGAAATCATTGTTCTTCCATTGTTAACCATGGTGGCCTTCAAAGAAACGCGTGCAGCCATCATTGCGTTGCATAAAAATGGCTTCACAGGCAAGGATATTGTGGCTACTAAGATTGCACCTCAATCAACAATTTATAGGATCATCAAGAACTTCAAGGAAAGAGGTTCAATTCTTGTTAAGAAGGCTTCAGGGTGTCCAAGAAAGTCCAGCAAGCGCCAGGATCGTCTCCTAAAGAGGATTCAGCTGCGGGATCGGAGTGCCACCAGTGCATAGCTTGCTCAGGAATGGCAGCAGGCAGGTGTGAGCGCATCTGCACGCACAGTGAGGCGAAGACTTTTGGAAGATGGCCTGGTGTCAAGAAGAGCAGCAAAGAAGCCACTTCTCTCCAAAAAAAACATCAGGGACAGATTGATCTTCTGCAGAAAGTATGGTGAATGGACTGCTGAGGACTGGGGCAAAGTCATATTCTCCGATGAAGCCTCTTTCCGATTGTTTGGGGCATCTGGAAAAAGGCTTGTCAGGAGAAGAAAAGGTGAGCGCTACCATCAGTCCTGTGTCATGCCGACAGTAAAGCATCCTGAGACCATTCATGTGTGGGGTTGCTTCTCATCCAAGGGAGTGGGCTCACCTCACAATTTTGCCCAAAAACACAGCCATGAATAAAGAATGGTACCAAAACACCCTCCAACAGCAACTTCTTCCAACAATCCAACAACAGTTTGGTGAAGAACAATGCATTTTCCAGCATGATGGAGCACCGTGCCATAAGGCAAAAGTGATAACTAAGTGGCTCGGGGACCAAAACGTTGACATTTTGTGTCCATGGCCTGGAAACTCTGCAGATCTTAATCCCATTGAGAACTTGTGGTCAATCCTCAAGAGGCGGATGGACAAACAAAAACCCACTAATTCTGACAAACTCCAAGAAGTGATTATGAAAGAATGGGTTGCTAGTCAGGAATTGGCCCAGAAGTTGATGGAGAGCATGCACAGTCGAATTGCAGAGATCCTGAAAAAGAAGGGCCAACACTGCAAATACTGACTCTTTGCATAAATGTCATGTAATTGTCGATAAAAGCCTTTGAAACGTATGAAGTGCGTGTAATTATATTTCACTACATCACAGAAACAACTGAAACAAAAATCTAAAAGCAGTTTAGCAGCAAACTTTGTATAAAAACGAATATTTGTGTCATTCTCAAAACTTTTGGCCACGACTGTAGAGATGAGAGAATTTTTCAAAAATTTGATTCACAGATTTATTTATTTTTTTAATTCAGTTTGATCTGAATATATTTGCATCGAATTTCATAAAACAAAAACGTCTATTTCCTGGCTGCAGTGTAGAACACTGTTCCTTGCAGTAACACGCATAGGGAGTCTGCTTTGGTAGTGAAATAATACTGTGCGTCCGTATGACATGCAGATGACAGGCGTCGCTCTTAGAATCACTGCACACTTCACTTATTTGGGTAGTCACAGGGCCAAAACTGACCAAATAACTCAAGTATGAACTCTGTGTTACAGGTCGATGTTAGCGCCAAGAAGAAGCGCACTCCTTTCACACCGTAGTCAGCTGATTCCACATAGATTTCTACAGAACCTGCTCTATTAAACGCTTATACAAGTAGAGCCCCCCGACAGAGTGAAGATGGTGTCAGCAGTAAGTTTGTGTTGACGTCACTGATTATTTTGCCCTTCCTCTGATCCGTCAGAACAATAACCCACAAAAAACGAATCCCGTCTGTGGAGCGTCCACCTTCACTCGGTCAGCATTTGGTCAGTAATCCATCAGTATTGCTAATCCCCAAAAAAACAGGAGTGGATCCAAAACGGAGATGACACATGAACGGAATATTTGCATGTCTTCTGTGTTTTGTACTCACTCCTGCTTTTGGCTACCAAATCATAAGCCTATTCTGATTGGACCATACAGGCCTTACAGCTGCTACACAGAGAGGATCCGTTGTGCATCTCATTTTTCCTTCCTTCTGACAGATCAGAAGAAGGGTGAAATAAATGATGATGTCAGCCAAGCCAAAAAGGCTAAATATTGGCCCAGTCATGAAGTGAGGAGGGTGGGAACAGCATGAGAAGTCCACAGAGTGGCCCTATGACATGGCGGCAGCATCAGGAGTCCACAGAGTGGTACAATGACAGAGTGTGGAGGTGGTACCAGCATTAGGAGGCCACAGAGTGGCAAGGTGACATAATGTGGAGGTGGCGGCAGCATCAGGAGGCGACAGAGTGGTAAGGTGACATATAGAGGTGGTAGCAGCTGCATAAGGATACCACAGAGTGGCAAGGTAACAGTGTGGAGGTGGCAGCAGCAGCATTAAGAGGGCACAGAGTGGCAAGGTGACAGTGTTGAGGTAGTAGCAGCAGCATCAGGACACCACAGAGTGGCAAGGTGACATATTGTGGAGGTAGCAGCAGCATCAGGAGACCACACAGTGGCATGGTGACATATTGTGGAGGTAGCATCAGGAGACCACAGAGTGACCCAGTGACAGTGTGTGTAAGGTAATAACAGTACCCGCTGACAATGGTGGGTGTAAGAAGGAGCACTTGGCATCAGGCGGGTGGCAGCATCAGAATAGTAGCTGAGGCAAGTAGCCAGAAGAAACCGTTCTCTTTTGTCAAAGTGTTGGTGTGGCACCATGGATGATCTAGTCTGATGCATCAAGCATTGGTGGTTGGAAATCCTAGCTGATCCACACCTGATTCTTCTTGACAAAGGTCAGTTTCTCCACATTTAGGATGGACAGGTGAGTTCTCCTTGGGGTAACTACGATCCCCGCTGCACTAAACACACGCTCTGATGCCACACTACTGGCTGGGCAGGATAGCTTTTCCAGGGCAAACTCGGCCAGTTGCAGTCACAAAACCAGTTTGGCTTTCCAGTAGTCCAGCGGATCTTCAATGACGGCTGGCAGGGTTCACTCCAAGTATGCCACCACCTGCTGGTTCAGGTTCTGCTCTATGTCTAGCTGCTGGTGAGTAGTTTATTCACTAGGCGGATGAAGAAAGCTGCTAATCAGCGATTCTAGACACAGGCTGCTGCTGATGGAGCTGGTACTGCTCCTGCCCCCCCACCCCTACCCAGCAGCCATGGCAGTGGAACGTGAGCACAGAGGGGTCCCCCCGGTCAGACCTGCAAGAGGATGGACGACGGTGCAGATAGACAGCGGCCAACTGACTGCATAGGATGTGTCTATAGTAGTTCATTTTGTCCTCCCTCTCAGCGGGTGTAAAAAAGGCCCCCATTTTGGACCATTAGCGAGGGTTCAACAAGGTGGAGAGCCAGAAGTCATACCTCTGCCGAATGGTGACAACTCGGCTGTCACTACGCAAGCAAGTGAGCATGCAGCAGGTCTTTTGTGCAAGTGACTCAGAGGGACTCCCTGCCTCCATCTCCACGTCATACTGCCACGGTGTGTCTGGGTCCTCTGCCTCGTCTGTCTCATCGCCCTGTAGCTCCTCTGGCTGCTCCTGCTCCTCCTCTCCGGTCACCTGTGTAGAAAAACCATCCATTTTGCTACACATTGCCTGTGCTCCAATGTCCTCCTCCTCCTCCAGTTCAGCCGCCACAGGGCTCATGTGGCCGTGTAGGTGCCACGTCTCGTCCCCTGACCAGCCAGATTTACCATCATCTGTTCCAGGAGATGAAGCAGTGGAATGACATTGTTAATCCCGTAGTCCTAGGGACTGACAAATTACGTGGCCTCCTTCAAAGGGCCTGAGCAAATGGCAGGTGTCACGCATGAACTGCCACTGGCTGACATCGAAGTTACACAGGGGAGTACTCCTGTCTTGCAGATGGGTGGAAGACTTCTGGAACAGCTTCACAACTAGATTGAACACATGTGCCATGCTGTCACGGCCTATGGTGTGTTTTGTGACACTTTCCTTCACTTGGTTGCCCATGGCAACATGTGGTGTTGTGTGCATGTGGTGGCAGTGTCTCAGCCCTGTGGCTGATCCCCAGGACATGGTTACCACGCATGCTGTTGCCCGCAGCAACAGGTGAAGTGTGTGTTTATGTGTACTTCCCCTTTAAGTGGCCGTCTTCCCTTGCCTTGTGTTGGAAGGGTTAACTCCCTTCTGTGTGTGTGATCACCTGGGGTGTCTGAGTGTGGGTGTGGCTACTTTGGGCTATAAAGCCTCAGCTGTTTTCAGTTAGCTGAGGGGTTCTTCAGCCATGGTTGCTGGAGACATCCTCCTGTTATACCATCTGCCAGTGGGGGCCACCCTTGTGGTCATAAGTTCATGTATGGTGTTTAGTAGATGTTTGTTTGGGCTTTTGTTATTGCAGCATATGGTTTCCTGGGTTCCCGTGTGATGTCTGTTGTGTGCTATGTCCTTTGTGTTGTTGTGGACAGCAGCACTTGTACTTGGGTTCCAGGTTGTGTGTCTGTGGCAGGTAAGTGTGGTACTAGTCTCACTTACCTGTCATTGCCATATGTCTGTTTATGTTCCCGTCTTTGTAGCATTGGCCTGTGAGACTCTTGTTCCTCCGCATCTAGCAGGAACAGGTCGTCTTACCCTGCTCTTAGTCTAGGGCCACCCTGAGGGCTAGAAGGGACTCCAAGGTTCTGGAGTATGAGCCCTCCCACCATCATTGTCGGCTCATACGGCTAGGAGACAGGGTCAGAATTAGGGATTGATAGGAGGTGACCTGCTCCCTGATTCCTGTCCTTGCACTGACCATCCATCTGCTGATACCACACGGCTGAGGGTTTTCCCCATCCTCAGCCGTGACACATGCAGGGCGCATGGCTCAGCCCTCCTTGACGCAGCACCGACCCCATGTTCTTCCCGTTGTCGGTCACCATGGTTCCGATTTTGAGTTGTCTCAGAGAAAGCCAGGATTTGATTTCTTGCTGAAGGACACGGAGCAGTTCCTCCCAGGCAAACCAGGTGCAGAACAGCGTAAGAGTGATGAGTGGGGTCACATATGGCTTGCATACACTACATGCCTCCAACATAATTCTTGGATCTCTACATGAAAATGATGTATTTGTCATAAATTGCGAGAGGGGCATAGTTGGAGACATTGACTTCACAAGAGATACAGAGCAGCAGAGTTCAGTCACCTATATTTCCTTTCTGCTGTTTACGCTCCTGAATTAAAATTGGGGCAAACAGCTTCAGCTTCCTCTGATGTGTATGCCTATGGAGTCCTTTTGTTATGGCTTTGCACAGGGAGCAAGAATGTTACGTACAATTTTGATGGAACTCCAGATCTTAAGAAACTGGACTTGGACTCCAAAGCAGAGGCTCTCCTGTTATGTTTTGTGTGCTGTGGAGATCGAATGTAGACGAAGCAGATAAAAATACATAAATATTTTCAACTTACTGAAGCTTCTTGATTTAATTTTGAATAGATGGTAAAGGCAAAGTCGTCTGGTGTGTTGTCATCAGCGTCACTGCAGGACCCACGATGACATAATTAGGTCCATACAGCAAAAGGAGGTTTACGATCACCAATCAATTTTCCCGAGAAAAACAGGTTTGCAATAAAAATTTTTACCAATAAAGGGATAATGGAATTTGGTTCATACAGAAGAAAGTCTACAATCACCCATCAATTTTCCCAACAAAAGCCTGTTTCACATAAAAAATTTCACCACTACGTATTTCGGTCCATACCGCAAAATAGGCTTTACTGCATATAACTGCACCACTGAAAGGCAAATAGGCCCTATTTTTTCTCACTTTTCCACTACACAAAAGGCTTTTCAACATATTGTGCAACGCTGAACGACGAATATATTTTTATTTTGCCACTAATACACGGCAAACAGGGCTTTAGAATATATAACTGCACCGCTGAATTGCAATTAGGCCCTAATTTTTTTTCCACTTTTCCACTACACAAAAGGCTCTTCAACATATAAGTGCAATGCTGAATGGCGAACATATTTTTATTTTGCCATACACAGCAAACAGGGCTTTAGAATATATAACTGCACCACACAACGGAAAATAAGACATACGTTAGAAATATTTCCTTGTAATAAACCCTGTTAATGGCTGTATCAAACAGCACTTGCACCCCAATACCAATGTCATTTGCTGGGATGACAGAGCTGTATAATAGCAATTTGGATCCCCAGTTAATGCAGCAAGGTGTAATAGGATTGTTCCTATTACCCAGTCTGTAACCTTACCTACTGAACCCTGTTCTACATAAATGCTGTGGAATGATTCCTCCCTATCTTTTCTCTGCACTTATAAATCACTTTTTCACCACAATCAAGTCTTTCCTATCACTGTCCCTAGCGCCTGCTGACGTCTCTCCCTGCACTAAGTACGCGGGAAAATGGCAGAATCCAAGATGGCTGAGGCTGTTTATAGGGCTGTGACATCACAGGGCTGGCTGGCTGCTGATTGGCTGCATGCATGGCATTATGGGTGATCCCACCTTCCCAGAGTACCTTGCTCCATGTCCTCACACGTGTAGCAGCCATTTTAGGAAAAAATGGGATTCGTTACCACGAAGCGCGAGTAAATTGGGCTTTGGTTCAAATAGAATTTTTCCTGAACTTCGGATCGAATTGCACTTAATCAGCTTCCATTCGATCATTTCTATCAATTTTTTGGGAGCTGAGGTGGACAAAAAAATGTCTTATTTTTAAGGGGTTCCACATGCAGTATATATGATAACTTTACTCTGTGTGTCAATACAGTTATGGCGATACCAGATTTATATTTATTCATGTTTTGGTTTTTATGGGGTTCACCATGCGGTATATAGGATAACTTTATTCTGTAGGGAGACACAAATATGGAGATACAAAATCTATGGTTTATTTCATGTTTTGGAAAGTTTTCATTTTTTAAAATTAAAAATCTTTTCTTTGCATCACCACATCTAAGACTCATGGGGGTAATTTTTTAAGACTGGGGTTTTAGACGCCGGTCTTAATAACCACTATAGCTGGCGGTGGATCAGCCGACGTTATGAAGAGATGCTGGCCTCAACATAACTTTGGCATATCCAGCGCCAGTCTAAATGTAAGACCGCTTCATTGCTGGCTTACAGTTAGGCAAAGAAAATTAAGTAAGAGAAGGGCTTTCCGGTCTCTCCCCATCCCAGCCACATCCACTTTTTTAGACCCTTCGTGAGCAGGGAAAAGTCACAGATTGCGGTGCAAATAACCTTTGTAATCTGCGTATATAGGCGTATTTCTGTATAGTAAATGACACCTATAATTTCTAAAAGACTTAGGGCCTGAAATAAAACTCATAAAAAAAAACTCAGGGCCTGGCAGACCTCCATGCATGGCAGGCCCAGAGGCCTTTGTAAGGCCTCTGGCTGTCATGGAAATCTAGAAAAAAAAAGAGAGGAATAGTTCCGCGCAGTCTTGGCTATGGTTGGACGATAATTACATGTGATGTGTAATCCCACAAAGTATCTCTTCCTGTAAATCTGTGAGATTACGCAATGTTTCTTAGCCCTCAGGGTACTCCAGATCAAAATGCTAGGAACCTTTCCTCCATGCAGAGTGTCCCTCTAGATATCAAGTATCTTTCCTCACTTCAGCAATAAGGTCCAACTGCATTTGAAGAGACAACTGTTCCTCACCTAATACTGCAGCACGACACATGGGATTTGTCCACCTTGCAGGTTGCAGGCTGACAGGGGAGGTAGAACCTGCAATTCCATTGCAGAAGCCCAATGGGGGAGAGCTCCCGCCCTTTGTAAACTTCATAGATACAGGAGTCGCTACACACCACAGCATCGAAGTGTTATACCGCTGGGATCAGTGCTAGCACTTTTAAAGCAGACACTCACAGATAGGGTGGCTCTGTCCTTGCCATCTCCATGCTGTAAATATACGGCATGGTGCATCAATGAAATGCTGACCATGGGATATATTAATAGAATGGAGCGGGAAGGGTTAAACAACATCTGTTAGCATAATAAATCCTGCGTGGAAAACCTGGCTGTGATGTTATTTCACTATTGTGGGGGTCAACCTTTTTTTTTTTTGTTTCTTTGCAGGGAATCAGAAAGACTACGTGTGGAAATCTAGAGTTGTCATGAGCAACAGACAGTGTGCATGGATTGTTGATATATAATACCTTATCACAAATAATGTTTAAAGGGGTTTCCAAGATTTTTATATTGATTTCCTATCTTCAGGATAGATCATATCTGATCAGTAGTGTTTCGACTCTCGACAAAATCAGTTACGGTATTTGAAGAGGCCTTATACATTATACTTGTTTACTATAATCAGGTGTGTAACATGTAGAAATAAAATTGACATTTTCAAACTGTTCAATGTATGGGCATAATTTTCCAGATACTGGTTAACTTCTAGAGCATGCCTTATCTATTAACATTATGCAGTTTCATGACATTTGAATGGCATATGTTTGGGCACCAGTGTCCTTGTCTTGATATATTAGCCCTGCTGGGCAGAAATACCTCATACTATCATATTTGATTTTCTGATGAAAAACTGATCTTGGGTGGTCCCTTAAAAAGAAAGAAACACAAATAATCTTCCAAAAGACTACACTATAGTTTGAAAAATATATTTACAGTCTATTACAAAGATTACAAATGGAAGTGTCTATGAAATGGAAATATTGTAATTGTATTTTTTACTATATTTAAGGAAACATCTTAAAAATTATCTTTTTTTATTCTAACAATCAAATAAATAAAATGCCATAAAATAACAATGTACAGAGATTAAAATGACTGGAAAGTAAAGTAAGCAGAAGAGTATATCCATTTGTGTTTTCTGCAGCCATCTTTGGTCCTATATGGTAAAATACATTATGTAGCATTGAAATACCTGTTCTTATGAATCTCTGCAAGTAAAATAGAAAAATATAGTGCATTTTCGATGTATTCAGAGCTCACTACAGAGAAATGTGTATACAAAACAAGACAGTATAAATAAAATTTACACACTTTACACTGAAACATTTACAATTCTGTGGATGCCCACATAAATCGAAGAAGACCAAATTCTGATCGATCCTTGGGATCTTTCTTTAAACAAACCGAATCTGTTCTACATGATGGGGTCGCCCACCATCTAAACATATTTTACAAATATATTTCTTACTCTAAAGATATGCACAAAGGGAATATCTAGAAAGACACAATTTATTATTGCTTCCAGTAGACACACACAAAAAAAAAACCCTCTGTTCATCAGGTACCGTTTAAAAAAAAAAAAAAAAAAGCTAAACTCTAACTGCCATGTGTTTAAGCGTTAACTTCTGGTCTATGCCCATCTCTTGAATGGTAAACAAAAGAGTTATCTTTGTCACCCTGATATATAGCGCTAAATATAAAATCTAAAACCTTACAATCAAACATGGATTTCATTCAACAAGATCTTGTATAAAATATATTTTGGCTATTTCAAATCTATTGTACAAAAAATTTTGATTCCTCAGTCACCTTGCACTTGTTTGCAGGCAGTGAAAGGTTTAGATAGTGACTATGCCACAAGAGTCTTTTGCTTTTTTTTTTATTGAACTTGACATTCGCATAGGGAAGGCTTTGTATTTTACAGTACTAGTTTCTAGTATGTAGTTTAGGAGACCCTGTATTTCAGAGAATTAAATAACTCTCACTTTTAGCAATTTTTATGACTTCATATTTTCACTATGTATTCTGTATCAAAGGTGCCATGGCTGCACGAAGTGCCATTATTGCTTCGTATTCAGCAAGTTCTTAGAAAATATGTAAAAATAAACAGTTATTAACCTGCAGAGTTTTTACTTGCTTGCTGTTGATTTGCCAATGTCTACGTAGATATCTAAGTAAAATGCCAGAATAACAGCATTCAAAATATAACTCTAACCATGCTAATGATATTAGTCTCCTAATAAATGTGCAATTCAACATATCGACCAACCCCCTCCGAGAAAAAAAAAATTAATCTAAGGAGAATAACACATTATAAAATAAGATTATATAATAAAACACAGCTTAAGGAAAATAGTTTGCCGCATTTACCAATAATCTTAAGATTTTGTCCAACAAATATATTCTTTTTTTTTTAAAATGAATTATGTACAGTACATTTGAAAAAGTCCATTGGGCAAAAAGGAGGTTAGAGAGCTCTGTTTGTTCTTTATTCAGGTAGTACTTTGTTATTACTGCTGTCATCCTTGCCACGTGAGTCTGATCCAATTTCTCTCTCAGGAAATGTCTGGTGGCACTTAGGAGTTCAAGTCTGTAGGTGCTTGAGGATCTAGTTGGTTTTTATCTACTGCAAAACGCTGTAGTAGAGATGACTCAGTTAACTGAGCAGATTCTAGCAGCAGTTCTTGTGTAGTGAAGGCCAGTGCTGTTGTCTCATAGTCTTACCTCCCCCATAAGGGAGGCCTGTCTATCACACCTGTATTCCGGTTCCATGAAGGTGTATCATTTGTGCTCTCATAGTCTGAATACTGCTCATGATCTTCTTCTGATGGCCAACCAGTGAAATTCCTAAGCTTATGACATCGCTGCAGAGGAAGGAAAATAAATGATGTTTACAATGTCAAATTACACTGAATAAATGTGTATAGATTGTCATTTATTACATAATTACACCCCTTTAAGACGTACATTTAGGTTTATATATAGTAATTTATTACATAGTTATACCCCTTTAAGATGTAAATGTAGGTTTAATGTATGCACTCTAATCTATACTGATCCATAATAAGGCACTTATATAAATCTATGGGCCTATAATGTATCTCTGCATGCTTTACATTTTACATAAAGACTTCTCAGTGGTATCAGATGCCTTAATACAGAACTGTTCTCCCATAAGAATATGAAAATGGCCCAAAAGGACTCTGTATACCTCCAAACAGGGTCCATGTACACAGCTTTGTGGTTATATCTTCCATTCTATACTTACTTTATTGTCATTCTGGCCACTGCTTCAAGGGAATTGTATCCTGCAGAGCTGAAGTTCTCTTTATACCGTTCCATCTTAATAGCTTCTAACCACTCTCCAACAGAGCAGAATGTTGAGAAATCAAGGGTGTTCTGGTCCAAGAGTGGACTGACAGGTCTAAACATTTTAAAAGGAGAATACAGTCAACTACAGCCATAATGTGTATCACACTTTACCAATAAGCAGTAAGAGGTAAGATCTGATATTTTGTGAAGAAATCAAAATGCCTCTTAACCTGGTTCCTCTACCAGCTGAAGAGACAAATACTTTAGAGGCCATCTAATACAGCACTAACATGGTGTCAAGCCATGTCTTGTTACTTTATTTAGATATACCTTCTCCACCTTACTAGAAGCATAGGGGTAGAGGTACATAGCACTAAAGGTGCATTATAGTGGGACAGACTAGAAAACAGCCTGGTAGGTGGGGAGCTGTTACAGATTTGGAGTCAAGGAGCATGAGGTTACACATCTACCTGGTACCAGATAAATGTGATTAAAAAGAAGGATTTCACCAGATCATTTTGCTTGATAACAATGAGTTTTAGAATTTTTGCTATTATTGTTTGTCAAAAGGCAACCTGTTATGTGAAGGCTGCTGCCTGAACCATGGGCAGAATGAAATAATGACAAGCTGCCTGATTACAAACAGCTCTGTTGTACTTGGCGCTTCAGAGTAAATATATTTTACAAAAAAGCCGGGAACAGGGAGAAGAGTCTCCCGACTCCTCTTAGGTGACAGATCTCTCTCAGTGCACAAATACGGAAAAACCTGTCAATCAAGCAATACCGGACTGGGAAAAGCCTTCAGGGAGTTCTCCAGATGACTCTTCTACGTGTTCCCAGCTCAAACTATGTTTCCTCTGAAATGCCAGTGTTTCAAAGTAAAATACAGTTGTTTGTAACTAGGAAAGCTGTTGGGATTTCATTCTGCTGTGGTTCGGGTAGCATGGAGAGGTTCCATTTAAATGACTTTAATTATTTTTCCTATTACAAGAGGGTTACAGCATTATTTGGAGTTTACCTCAGATAATCAAATATCTTTTTTATTATTTTTCAAAACAGACATCCCAGCATTCAGAAATCTATGAATAACTGATAGAATATACAAATATCTGCATATCAGAAAGATGTGTTAGTCACAAATCTGTTAAGTAAAACTAAGCCAGATTTTGTTGCAGCCTAATTAACTTTTGGCCACTCAAGGCACTGCTCTTTTGGAATTTATGGGTAAAAAAGTATTTTAGCTCAGCTGTAGAGGCAATATGTCAGCTAATACATGTGAAAAAAATTAAATAGCACATACAAAATTTCCTTATGCATAGTACATGGTGTCTTTTTAGGAAAACTACAGTGGAAATTTTATGTTATAACTTTGTGGTTAAAGTCTTGGCAGTTTCCTCAAGTTTTCCTTTTCAAATGTAATAATATAAAGAAATGCAACTACTCTAAAATGGAGATCCTTAAAAGACCTCATGAGAATATACTGAGTACCGGATAAACACATTTTTATACTTGTGAGTCAACTAAAGCTGACACTTAGAGTCTTAAAGAATGGCTCCTCAATACAAAATTATATACATTTCCAAGAGTAACTGTGTTAGCCATATGTTAATCTAATAGCTTTTTGCTAAACATTCAGTAAAATATGTTGAGCCTGGCAGAAATACGTTAGATTTTTTCTTAAACTCAGTAGTCTAGATGTGCAGTAAGTTAGGGTAAAGATTTTTAATATACACATTTAATTTAAATCCATTTAGTGTGAAACATTAGTATTTCTTATTGGTCATAATAAGACGAAGTGAAGTATATTGCCCACGGGGTTCAGTTGAGTTACACAGCAATCACCCTCCAGCTATGAAACCAGCTCAGCTCCTCAGTTGGCACTTTAAACTCCCAACATCTGAATGTACAGTGGATGTCGTCAAGGTGTTAAATCTTTGCTTATTTTGAACTCCGTATTCAAGTGGGAGGTCCTACTCCATGACTGTCAAGTGGGTCAGCCTTCCCAGTATGAATGTGAATGCAGAGGTAGCTTTCAGTTATTGAGCACGACCACCCAAAAGAGTATGAGCTCTAATTGAGATTTAATAGAATACAATAATGCAGAACATGCTCAGCATCTTTTTCTGTATACTACACTGCCATCATCTACCACTGAGCCATAGAAGGAGCAGTGAAAGGGAATTGGCATAGAAGAAGCTAGATAGGTCAAAGGTCTACTTTTAACATATTCACAAAAGAATTACTAATTACACATGGATGTTGAGGGAAGGGGAAAATGTAAATATATACAGTGCTGCCCATAATTATTCATACCCCTGGCAAATTTTGACTTAAAGTTACTTTTATTCAACCAGCAAGTAATTTTTTGACGGGAAATTACATAGGTGTCTCCCAAAAGATAATAAGACGATGTACAAGAGGCATTATCGTGGAAAAAAAACATTTCTCAGCTTTTATTTACATTTGAGCAAAAAATACAAGATGTTCCGCGCTGTGGAAAATCTCAGAGTACATGGTGGGAAGCCAAAAGTGACACCTGTGCTGGCCAGGAAGATAGTTAGAGAGGTGAAAAAGAATCCAAGGATCACCACCAAGGTCATCCTGGTGAATCTGGGCTCTGCTGGTAGCAATGTCTCAAGGCAGACAATCCAACAGACACTGCACACTGCTGGGTTCCACTTCTCCAGATAAGGCACACAAAAGCTCACTTGGCCTTTGCAAAAGCTCATCTGGACAAAAGACTTGTGGTCTTCTGTGTTATGGTCAGATGAAACAAAAATTGAATTGTTTGGTCACAATGATGTTTGGCGTAAAAAAGGAGAAGCCTTCAACCCAAAGAACACCATCCCCACTGTCAAACATGGTGGTGGGAACCTAATGCTTTGGAGGTGTTTTTGAGCCAATGGACCAGGGCACCTAAATCACAGTAAACGGCACCATGAAAAAAGAGCAATACATGAGGATTCTCAACGACAACATCAGGCAGTCTGCGGGGGTGTTTTTAAGCCAATGGACCAGGGCACCTAATCACAGTAAACGGCACCATGAAAAAAGAGCAATACATGAGGATTCTCAACGACAACATCAGGCAGTCTGCAGAGAAACTTGGCCTTGGGCACCAGTGGACATTTCAGCATGACAATGACCCAAAACACACAGCAAAAGTGGTTAGCAGACAACAACATTAACGTTTTGGAGTGGCGCAGACAGACTCCAGACTTGAATCCAATTGAGAATCTGTGGAGGGAGCTAAAGATCAGGGTGTGGCAAGAAGACCCTCCAACCTGAAAGATTTGGAGCTCATTGCTAAAGATGAATGGGTAATAATACCCGTGGAGACATGCAAAAAGCTGGTCTGCAATTATAGGAAGCATTTGATTGCTGTAATAGCCAATAAAGGCTTTTCTATTGATTATTGAGAAGGGTATGAATAATTTTGGACTGGACACTTTTTGCTCAAATGTAAATAAAATCTGAGAAATGTTTTTTTTTTCCACAATAATAACTCTTGTACATTGTCTTATTATCTTTTGGGAGACACCCATGTCATTTCCCGTCAAAAAATTACTTGCTGGTTGAATAAAAGTAACTTTAAGTCAAAATTTGCCAGGGGTATGAATAATTATGGGCAGCACTGTATATACACACACATATTGGCCAGTATGGGCCCAATGTGTGTGTGGGGAGATAGAGATTTTATATATATATATATATATATATATATATATATATATATATATTTATATTTATTTATAATCGGCCAATATGATGTCCCCCAAGCACAGGAGCGGATTACCCCCTGCAAGAGCATGACGCCTAGGTGACTGGACAATTATGTAATAAGACGGAGGAACAAAGGGCTCCCCTGTCCTTGTATGCCGTAGACCTCCGGCACTGTAATTATGGCGCCGGAGATGCGCGGGCACTTCACAGTCAGGAGGATCAAAGCATTCACTGCCTGGAAGCACGAGCTGGTGAAATGATATCATATCACCGCGCCATCCCATGTGGACTTGCCTGCAGGTGTGCGCGCACGCCTGAAGCGCGGGCTGCTCGGGAGCAAGCGCCACCGGATTTAAATAGTCCGGCGGCGCTGCGCTCATCGGTTGAGCCCAGCAGCCCGAGCGAGAATTAACCCCTGAGAAATGAGTCAAGGGAGAATCAACCCCAGGAGGACGAGCAAGAACCCCTGGAAGACGAGCATTAACCCCTGGATGGCTGACTAACCCTCTCCCTATACCACCAATGAATTAACCCCTGCATTACCTCCCATACCCTATACCACCAATGATCATTAACCTCTGCATATAACCCCAATATTCCCATTATCCCTACCTTTAATGCGTTCCATTTACTCTGCAATTCCTGCCCATTAACCCCTGCATTCTAAGCAGCCGTAGCATTAACCCTGCATTACTTTGATAACCTCTGCAATCTACCCTGCCTATATCCCTGGCCTGCATATATTAACCCTTGCAGTGCCACCATTACCCCTGATTGCAGTTAACCCCTTGCTACCCTGTAGAGACAGTGTATAGCTAGGTGGGAGGGTGCTGCTGATATTAACGTGTGTATGTAAGTGTGATGTTTAGATAGTTTGTGGGGTGGAATTGGGATGGAATAGTAGATAGTGTTGTGTTAGCATAGTTAGGTTTTGTAGTGTTGTTAATAAATTGCGGTGTGTGTCTATATGTATATATATTTATTTAACCTTCGATATAAATATATATAGATATAGTAGAATTGATAGACTGTAGAATTGTATTTGTGTAATAAACTCCTTTATTGTTCAATACACAGTTTATAGTCATTTGTAGTCGCCGTAATAATCCATCACACGTAGTTCAGAAAAAGATATAACAGGTAGTTGTATTTATAGTATAAATAGATGGAGTCATCAATAGACGACTCACACCTATTTATGAATATTAATTATTGATACTACCAAAAAATTTATATCCACTTTTACACTGGAAATACAGTGAATATTACATAAAGAATAGCGTCTGCTATAAGTAATGAAATAATAAATAGGGATGAAGACGTGAGTCTCTTTAAAATAAGAGCTTCCTTTGACTAACTAATATAGGGATTTAAAATTTGACTTAAAGAAATTTGTAAGAACATAACATAAGAGATGATGGAAAGCACATATTATTGGTAGACAGTGCACACAAGAGCAGCTGTTTTGTTGAGTGGTACATATGTGAACATTCATTCTTTTGTTTCTTATGTGTTACAGACAAATGGCAGACATGAAAAAGGTCATACGAGAGAGTATAAAATGAAAATGAAATAAAACAGGGTGAAAAACAAGCTAAATAATCCACTAGAATAACAATGTGTTCATGGTAAGAGGAAAAACCTTTAACGAACAGTTAAGGTAGTTTAAAGTAGGAGGATGTGTAAAAAAAAAAAAAATCACATATAAGAAAAGATGAAAGGAAAAGTCCAGGATTTGGAACTAAAAATCTACAATACTTTTGGAGCATGATTAAAGTATTGAAGATTTTACTGCACAAGCGGTGTTCATATTGGCCATTATATAATGGTTGTGAAGATTTTAATGTCAAAGTTGCGGACTTTTGCCTTTCATTCGTCTAGTTGGGTAAGCCACGACTTCTCATTTTGTTTCTAGTTCACAATAAATACCTGTAAATAACCAGGGGGAAAATAATTCAGAAACTATATTTCTAAACTTTGTCTTACCTGTTACAAGTTCCCATTGGGGTTTTCAAGCTGTTGGGGTTCCGGATCATTTTGTCGAGAATACCAACAATCTGCTCAAACTTAGGTCGCTCTCCACGTTCCTTTTGCCAGCAATCTAACATCAGCTGATGAAGACCTGCGGGACAATCCATTGGTGCTGGCAACCGATAACCCTCCTCAATAGCTTTTATCACCTACAACAGACAAAATATCAATTCTATCAGATGAGTGTAAAGAAACTTCAAAGTATTAATTACTGTCAAAAATCCATAAACCAAATAGACTTACAATTAAAGGGTACGCTTGTGTGCTTGTTATTTTCTAATATATTCATATTCAGAGCCAGAATATTTATTAGGGTCCCTAAATGATTCCTTGTAATTTAAAGAGGTATGATGCACTTATATAGCGCTACTATATTCCGCAGCGCTTTACAGACATTTGCATCCAACTGTCCCCAATGGGGCTCACAATCTAAGGTCCCTATCAGTATGTCTTTGGAATGTGGGAGGAAACCGGAGTACCCGGAGGAAACCCACGCAAACACGGGGAGAACATACAAATTCCATGCAGATGTTGCCCTTGGTCGGTGAGCTGGCTTCCTCACTGCGCCTGCGCCGACTATGTTACAGTGAGGAAGCCGGCACCAGGAGCGCGGCATTCACTCACTGCACCTGCGCCGAATACAGAAGCGCACGGCGCAGGATTTAGACAGATGCAGGCAAATCGGACGTCAATCAGGAGCTGTGGGGCGGGCTAGAAGAACTACATGGGCGGCGAAAATGGTCAGCCTCTAGGTGCTGAATTGACGCCCACATAGCACCTAGAGGCTCATTAGCATATGGATAAAAGTACCTTTTTAGGTGAACGCCCACAGACCGACGTGAACAAAGAAGACTGTTATGTACTGCTGACACTAGCACATCGCTAGTGTCAGTCAGCTACATATGGCAAAGTTTGATGGTAGAAACCCTTTAACGTATACATTTTTTATACAATGGAACTCTATGGTGTCAAATGCCACTGTATGGCATCAGTCTGAGGCATCTGTACAAGTTATTTGAAACAACTTAGACAACCCTTTTAACCCGTTCATTCTCAGTGGTGATCAGTATTGCCTGGATCTAATGGTTTTGCTAGGCAAGTGGTCACATTTTCACCTTTCACCAGCTCTTGTTAGAGACATTCCCTAATAGCAATAGCTTCTTCAAAAATTGCTAGAGGGTAATTTACAATAACTGATAGCACCACCAATAACCAGATCGTTTTCTGTGGCACAATCTATAAAGATCTGGGATACTTTAATCACTGATCTTTTTCCTCATGCACACAATTTGTAATGATAATTGGACAGTGAGAACAACCAAATGGTTTGACATAAACTATACTGTTCTGTGTGCACGTGTATTGCTTCTAGTACAAATATTTTGCCATTGATCATCATCTTTGCACAGTTATATTACTTCTCTTTGCATGCACTCTAGATGCACTATGGATGTGATAAAAATACCTAACGTACAAAAAGTGTAACCAAAAAAACAACAGTCCTACATTGTTGGAATGTTTTTAAATTCAGATACCACTCATATTCAATAAAACTGTTAACACCTAATTCACTCAATCTGGATTTCATCAACTTCATGGAGAGGTGCTACGTATTATTATATTGTCACCAGAAATAACCACTTTCAGAAAAATGAAAAGGGAAAAATCTTTGAGAAAACTCAACAATTCACTCAATACTGCACACCTATGATACTGCAACAAAAAGAGTTAAACGTGATCCCACTGTGGTTTTGTGCCGAGGCCTGATTCATAATAGAGAAACCTTTAACTGCAAATGTGGTGGTTAAGTTAAAACATATTGCTGCAAACTTCATTAAACCCTAGGGACCTGAGTAGAAATGCACAGAGAGAATCAATCAAAAGGACATGTAAAAGGTTAGAATGATGTTATAAGGTAATTCATGTCAGTGACATTGAGTTATAAAGCACTTGGAAAAAACACTGGTGTAGTATTCATGTTCTTGAATATCATGCAGTGAAGGATTGTCTGAAATTGACTTGTAGGAAGAAGGCAACAAAAGACTTTCTCAACCTTAACAGTGGAAACAAGTTTGACTGGTGAGTGCCAATTAATTCTTATCATGATGGCAATCCAGCAACATGAAAGGACGATTTCATAAATAAAATGGGCTTTTATTCACAAAACTACAAACTCTGATCTGAAAATGGAAAATTAAGATGTCTTTAGCCATTACTAAAATAAATGTATAGACCTTGTAATAATTTATCACTGCAGAAATTTTACCATGATGTGTCAAATTGTGATATCCATAAATGACCAAATCTTCAACGTTTTTGCTTATTTTATTTCTTTTAGTTATAATTACATTCTTTGTATTTTTCTTAAATATAGTTTTTAAACTCAATATTCAAAGAAAGAATTTTACTACACCAACTAAATGCAAAATGTTGTTATTTTGTAAAAGTCAGCATAAGGGTACATTCACACGACCGTGTGTAATCCTTTCCGTTTTGCAGTCCGCAAATAACGGAACCGCGTGTCCGCATTTTGCGGACGATTGACTTCCATTTTTTGCAGACCGTAAAAAAAAACAGAAGACATATGGAACACAAACGCAAGAAAAAAAAGAGAGAAACAAATGAATTAAGGCCTTCAATAATACGGAATCGGATCCGAAAAAAACCAAACGGATGACATACGGAAATCGTTCCGTATGTCATCCGCAATTTGCGGATCTATTGACTTGAATGGGGCTGCGGACCGATCTGTGCGGACAATAGTAGAACTAGCTTCATATTTTTGCGGACTATAAATGCGGAAACACAGATGTGGACAACATACTGAACATTGTCCGCACATTTTATTCACCCATAGGAATTAATGAGTCCACGTCTATTCCGCAAAATGCGGAAGGGATGCGGATAAAATTATACGGTCGTGTGAATGTACCCTAAATGATAAGGAATTCAATATACTATAAGTAATCAACTGTTGGTTTACCGCTGCTGTGAGGGAATGTTATCTGCCAGATAATAGTCATTATAATAGTGTGTGTAGAATTGGGATAACACTAAGACATATCTTTTGTTCTCTTGATAGGCCTAGATAAAGTTGCCCACAGAAGAGCACTGCATTGATTAGTGGAATGTGTCTAATCTAGTCACTACAGAGAGGTTTTCTCTGATTGCAGTGATGGTCTGACTGAGACAGTACAGCAAACAATGCGGGAGTTAAAGGAGCCATTACAGGAAGTAGAAGAGATGGAGTGACAAAAAATTCTATGCAGAAAAATATCCACCATATTTAAATAAAAAAAGTTCATACCACATAGGATATAGGTTAATATATGATAGAAAAAAATAGCATTAGATAAAATGGTATGAAGGCACACCTTTATATATGAATGAAAATAAATAAAAATCTGGATAAAACTCAAAGCCTTTCATCACAGATGTATATTAATAGTGTAATAGACCTCCATAGGCAGGCTCTACAATACTGTATGTCATTGTGCAGACAAACAGCAGGATATGTCAAACACAGGAACCCACTCTAAAATAATGTATATCTCACAGTACACCACGGTATTAGGCTACGCTATGCCATACTGAAAAAAAAAAAGTTCTGAACATCAGTAGGTGCCAAATGCAAGTAGAATAGGGGGAGGGGATTGTGGGTGTTCTGTTCTGTAGACAAGTGGTGGGACCTGCATCCTTAAGACATTTATGATATATTCCGTTATATGAAAGCAAGTACGAAAAAGGCAACTTAGGTGAAGATGGTGAGGATGTTGAAACCTTGAGGGTGGAATTACAAAAGGTAGGCAAACACTGGTAACAGTGACCACAATAACATTTTATTTGGCCAACATGTGAATGCAAACACAAGTCTCATTTAAAAAAGCCAATTTCCTCAG
Source organism: Bufo bufo (assembly GCF_905171765.1). Taxonomy (NCBI): domain Eukaryota; kingdom Metazoa; phylum Chordata; class Amphibia; order Anura; family Bufonidae; genus Bufo; species Bufo bufo. Next base: position 312,353,383 of record NC_053392.1, read on the forward strand.
GTTGAGGGCTGCATTTCAGGACACACAGAACACTGGTAGTAACTAATGTGACATGATTTACCCCGTCAGTTGGACGTTGTAAAAAAACAAAAAAACATTGCCAGAACAGCCATTTTTTGTCACCTCGCCTTACAAAAGGCATAATATTGAGTTATTAAAAAGTTTCATGTGTCTCAAAATGGTACCAATGAAAGCACCACCTCATCCTGCAAAAAACAAGCCCTCACACAAGACCATCACCATAAAAAAATAAAATAAAATGGCGACACAAAAACATTGGGAGTCATTTATTAAACAGAAATACGCCTAGATTAGGCGTATTTCTGGCACAGATTGTAGCCCAAAGGTCCTTTGCGCATCAATTGGCGTCTTTTCTCCGCTCACGCCAGGTCTAAAAAAGTGGGCATTGCATGGGCAGGGTAGGAAAACTTGCAATTTTTCAGGGAAAAGATTAGGGCCATAAGTAGGGCTTACTTTCCACACTGGCACACAATGGGTACAACACATTGGGCACTGAAATTGCATATCTGTAGAATTCTTTTTTATATTTACACAGATATGCCATTCCATGTGTTGTACCCAGCATGTGAAAGGTCAGTCCTCTTGTTATAATTCTGTGCATCTAAAGTTTTAGAAACAGCCTACATATGGCACAAATCTTTTACTGTACATACAACAGGGCTCAGGAGTAAAAAGAGCACTTTGTACATTTGAGGCCCAATGAGGTTATTTACACACCTTGTGCTTATATAAAAAGGGGCCGTGCAAAACTCCAAACCAATAGAACTGATGTACGTCTTCCACCAACTTTCAGCAAGCACACACTAGCTTTGTTAGGCGTTTCTTTCAATTAACATCCTGTGAGATTTTAGAGAAGACACGCACATAGTGAAGCATTGCAACAACCAGCTGTTCCTCCTCTCGATGTTATACTCACAAGTGTATAAGTAGAATATTCGCCACAAAATAAAGCCGACCAGTAGGTCCTCTGCATGGTTGTTCTCATTGTGCCTCCTACAGATGATTCAATATTGCTCCCATAGTGAAACTCCGTATTTTAAAATTCATAAATATGGTTTATTATACTCACATTTAAATAGGATAAAATGCGCAACAGTAAAATCAACGCAAATCGATGGTCCTGCCCGACCCGGTTTAGCTCCAAATGGCTTCATCAGGGGCGTGGCTTCCAAGCATTCCCAGAATCCTTAAATCCCCAAGTTCACTCCAGCCACTATTCTCAATGCTTTACTAAAAACCCCTACTTTTTCAAGATAGCAGGGACCGGGGGCATGAACTGTTAAAATTCTTAAAAAGCAGATAAAACAAATGATACTCTACCAGAAGCTATAGCACTGACTCCGATTCAGTTTCTCCCTCTCACACATATGTTCCCAATGTTTAGTTGGTGTGGTTGGCTGGGTGTGTTCTAATCTATGAGATTAATCTAATCTTCAGGTCCAACTCCATGTTCAGACCATGCGGTTCTAATGTACCCATCTCATAGATCCATTTTACTTCAGTTCGATCAATCTTTTTTATAGTATCGCCACCTCGCCAGTTAGCCTGCACTCGTTCTACTCCAATGTAAGTCAGACCCTTCGGATTTTTATTATGGGCAGTTTTAAAATGTAACTGAACTCCATGGGTTTCTATTCCCTTTTTAATATTTCTAATGTGTTCTTGTATTCAGATTTTAAATTTCCTCATGGTGCGGCCGACGTACTGGAGGCCACATGGGCACACCAGCACGTAGATTACAACCGAGGACTCTCACGTAGTGTCACCCACAATTTTTAGATCTCTATCTCTTTTATTAGAGTATACGGTAGTTGCCTGTCTTACCTTCTTTTTTTCTTTGCTACGGTTTTTACAGGGTAAACAAAACTCACACCAGAGGAACCTATTTTGCCTATTCTTTCGTTCTTTTAGTGCTACCGCACTGTGCACTAAGTGGTTCTGTAGGTTCGGGACTTTTCTAAAAATCACAACTGGGTGGTCCGGTATTAATTTACCTATAACTGGATCATTCTTTAATGTAGCCCAGTTCTTTTTTACTGCATTTTTTATTATTCCTGCTTGCGCAGAATACTGTGTCAAGAAGGAAAATCGAAAGTCCTTCTTTTTTGTGCCATTTTCTCTATCTATCTGTCTTTTCTGTTTTCACTTCCTCTACTTCTTGGCTACATTTAATCAATTGTTGCTCACCATACCCTTTCTCTTTAAATCGATCCTGTATAATACGACTCTGTTCTTTATATATTGATACCTCCGAACAATTGAGTCTAATTCGTTTTAGTTGTCCCTTTGAGATGTTCTCCAGCCAAGGTCTGTAGTGACAACTATTGGTATCAATATAACCATTAAAGTCCATACTTTTGAAGAAGGTTTCAGTTTTAAAATATTCCCCTTCTATATAGATGGTTAAATCTAAAAAAATCAACATAGGTGTTGCTAATAAAACTGGTAAATTTAATATTCAAATCATTGTTATTTAGGGACTCCAGAAAATTTTCTAACCCTATTTTTTCTCCTTCCCAAACCAATAGGCAGTTGTCTATATATCTTTGCCATACTGTTAATTTGCCTAAATCTGTGCTTCTGTGCAAATTGGGACTTATTCTCTTCTTTTCCCAGGCGGCCATAAAAATATTAGCAAAACTGGGTGTGAATTTCGCCCCCATCGCCGTCCCAAGCTGCTGTAGGAAGAAGTCCCCCTTGAACCAGAAGTAGTTATGGCTAAGACAATACTCCGTACACTTCAGGATAAATTATCCTTGTGATGGTAACATATCTGGGTCCTGCTCCAGTATATCGCTAATGGCTCTGAGTCCCAGATCCTTAGGGATTATGGTGTACAGGGAGGTGACGTCGGCTGTAGCTAACCATACATTTTTAGTAACCAGTCCTAGACCCCTCACCAATTGAATAACACTTCCAGTATCTTTTAGGTATGATGGAGATCTAACCACATATTTCTGCAAGAAGAAGTCTATGTATTCAGTTAATCTGCTGGTCAAAGAGTTAATCCCAGAGACAATGGGTCGTCCGGGGGGGTTTATAAGACTTTTGTGCACTTTCGGTAAATGATATGATATGATATATTACTGGGGTGACAGGGTTCTTGATAAATAGATAATCATATTCTTTTTTTTTTTAATCACCCCAGTGCGGTATCCCTCTTGAAGCAACGCCTCCAGTTGTGCTTTAAATTCTATTAAAGGATTTTTTGTAAGGCGACGATACGTGTCCTTATCAGCCAATTGTCTAGTTAATTTGGCCTCATACCTTTCTGTGTCCATTATAACTAACACACCCCTCTTATCTGCCGGTTTTATTGTTATTTTTGGATTCTTTTCCAAGTTCTTCAAAGCCTCTTTCTTTCTTAGTGAGATTATATGTTCTGGGATTTTCTTGAATTTTTTCTATTGCGTTCAAGACACCTCTCTTGAATGCCTCTATGCATTAATTTTCTTTATTCCTTGCAAAAAACTGTCATTTTTCCCGTAGGTTGGTATGTATCACCCCTCCTATTTGTTCTGCATTTTTAATCGCCGGGGTTTGGTTATTAATAAAGTACTTAGCCAAATTAATTTTTCTAATGTATTTATGTACATCCAGAAAAACAGCAAATTTGTTTAACCCCTTGGTTGGTGCAAATTTAAGGCCTCTCCCTAATACACCCTCTTCTTCTTTTGTCAAAACATAACTACTCAAATTGAAAATATCTGTTAGTTCCCCTTGCTTTTTTGGGGGTTGGGCCCTCTGTTTCCTTCCTTCTCTCTTTCCTCTATATGTATTCTTTTCTGCGAGGGTCCCGTTTTCTTTGAATTGGCTGTCTGTTCGTCCTCAATTTTCCTCTGGATTCCCTCTTTCCCCTGGTGTGGAAAATTTTGTGCATTCACAGTTTCTCTATTTTGATTATCCTGACGTCCCTGTTCTTGAATTCCGTTGGTGTTATTTATATTTCCTCTGTTGTTTTTTTTAATAATAAGTCCCATAAAACTCCTGGCCACCATATGTTCTATTCTCAAATTGATAGGTATGGTCTCGATATCTATTTCCAGTTGGGTGCTGATAACGGTATGTCTGAGGGGGTGGTCCCCATCTATTATAGTGAGAAATATTTTGGTATGGCTGTGAGTATCCCTGATCCCTGTTAAATCTATAATTATTATGGTAGTAATTGCAATGTACATAACATTTTAACAATTCATGCCCCGGTCACTGTTATCTTGAAAAACTAAGGTGCATTAGAATGTTTCAAAGGAGATTGAGTAGGAGTTTTTAGTAAAGTATTGAGAATAGTGGCTGGAGTGAACTTGGGGATTTAAGGATTGTGGGAATGCTTGGAAGCCATGCTCTTGATGAAGCCATTTGGAGTGAAACCCGGGTCGGGCAGGACCATTGATTTGTGTTGATTTCACTGTTGTGCATTTTATCCTATTTAAATTCATATTTATGAATTTTAAAATACGGAGTTTCACTATGGGAGCAATATTGAATCATCTGTAAAAGGCACAATGAGAACAACCGTGCAGAGGACCTACTGGTCGGCTTTCTTTTGAGGCGCATATTCTACTTACGGTATATACTTGCGAGTATAACATCGAGAGGAGGAACGGCTGGCTGTTGCAGTGCTTCACTATGTGTGTGTCGTCTCTAAAATCTCACAGGATGTTAATTGAAAGAAATGCCTAACAAAGCTAGTGTGTGCTTGCTGAAAGTTGGTGGAAGACGTACATCAGACCTATTGGTTTGGAGTTTTGTGCGACCCCTTTTTATATATGTACTGTTCTTGTGACTAAGGATCCACTTCACTTTGGTACTCGCTGCAATTAGAACCATCTAGGCAACGTATTGGAAAAATTTACATTGAACTCTTACACATCTTGTGCTGACAACTGTAGAGGCTCTGGAGTGAAATAATAAATAGAAGCCCCAAGAAGTGGCCCCATTTTTGAAATCACACCCCTCACATAATTTACTAAGGGGTGTTGTGAACATTTTGACCCCACCGGTGTTTTGCAGAAATTACTTCACAGCAGATGGTGCAAAGTAAAAATTGTAATTTCACTTTGGTTACTTCTTGGGGATTTCTTTTTCTTAATTTCACCTCAGAGCCTCTGAAGTTGTTAGCCAGTGATGTATAAAGCACCACACTAGGCCTCAAATGAACCTGCCTCCTCTTTGAACCCTGCAATGTCCTCAAACAGCTGTTTACGGTCACATATGGGGCGTTTCTGTATTCAGGAGAAAATGGGTAACTAAATTCTTTGAAACAATTGTGGTGTCAAAGCACTCACTAAGCATATTTACAAGTGGTCACATGGACCAATAATTGTCTTTTGGTTTACACGTGTTGATATTGACCTATATAAAACATAACGTTTATTTCCTTTAATAAAATGTTTCTACTCGTGACTAAAATTTAAAATCCTCAGCTGTGTCTGTGAACTTAATACTTCAATAGAGGTCACTAGTAATTGCTCTGTACTTGTTACGGTGCAAGGCTAGCTAAGAGGCTCTCATGTGTTTCCTGCCTAACTGGCTCCCCTACTCTGTAAGGTTATTGCCGTTTGTAATATGCCAACACGGTTTTCTCACAGTGTGCTTGGGCTAGGAGTCTATGGAGCGTACACTCTTAGCGGGCCTCCCTATCCTAGGTAATCTGCGTGATGGTCACTAGTCACTGATCACAGGCACATGCTTTCTAAAGACACACACTATTCACACTCTGCCCCCCGACATGTTTCGCCAAACACTTGGCGTCCTCGGGGGTTCGGGCAGTCTGCTAGTGAAAGGGGCGGGACCCAAACTTTTAAAACCTCCCTCTGGTGGCGTCATCTTCTAATTAGCTACTATGTATTTGTTTAATTACTAGGTTCACTATTCTAGCCTATCAGAGGGGGGCTTCTAAGAATGTTATTACTACCAGTCACTCCCACTTGGTCGCTTGTCCAATCGATGCTCGCGTTCTATTTGCGCTGGCGCTTGGACATAATATTCTCTGTTCGTCCTCCATTGCGCATGTTAATGGACTTATACATTGAGCGGGCCTTAGATCTCCATTGCGCATGCGTTCCATCTTGGTTTATTTTCTGGTGGCTTTGAACAGGTCCTAATTCTCCATTGCGCATGCTTTTGATCTTAGAGGATTTTATCGATCTTCTGCTGCGCATGTCAGTGCACTTAAACAATGACTCGCTCTGTCCATCTTTCGCGCATGCGTTCTATCTTAATAAGTTTCCAGATAGATTCCATTTGCGCATGCGCTACAGCTTGGACCCAAGAATGGGCAATTTGGATACAAAATTACAACAGGAAGAAACGAGATGGATTTACAGTCTCAGAAGCTTGGCCCCACAAGGCCCGCTCAATGTATAAGTCCATTGACATGCGCAATAGAGGACGAACAGAGAATATTATGTCCAAGTTCCAGCGCCTGCGCAAATAGAACGTGAGCATCGATTGGACAAGCGCCCAAGTGGGAGTGACTGGTAGTAATAACATTCTTAGAAGCCCCCCTCTGATAGGCTAGAATAGGGAATGTAGTAATTAAACAAATACATAGTAGCTAATTAGATGATGACGCCACCAGAGGGAGGTTTTAAAAGCTTGGGTCCCGCCCCTTTCACTAGCAGACTGCCCGAACCCCCGAGGACGCCAAGTGTTTGGCGAAACATGTCGGGGGGCAGAGTGTGAATAGTGTGTGTTTTTAGACAGCATGTGCCTGTGATCAGTGACTAGTGACCATCACGCAGATTACCTAGGATAGGGAGGCCCGCTAAGAGTGTACGCTCCATAGACTCCTAGCCCAAGCACACTGTGAGAAAACAGTGTTAGCATATTACAAACGGCAATAACCTTACAGAGTAGGGGAGCCAGTTAGGCAGGAAACACATGAGAGCCTCTTAGCTAGCCTTGCACCGTGACAAGTACAGAGCAATTACTAGTGACCACTATTGAAGTATTAAGTTCACAGACACAGCTGAGGATTTTAAATGTTAGTCACGAGTAGAAATATTTTATTAAAGGAAATAAACGTTATGTTTTATATAGGTCAATATCAACACGTGTAAACCAAGAGACAATTATTGGTCCATGTGACGACTTGTAAATATGCTTCGAGTATTGTGTCTCAACACGTTAGGATGGGTCGGCTTTGAATATTTAACAAAAGCACTCACTACACTCCTCAATAAATTCCTTTAGGAGTGTAGTTTCCAAAATGGGGTCACTTTTGGAGGTATCCACTGGAGTGGTACCTTGGGGTCTCTTCAAATGTGACATGGCACTCAAAAACCATTCCATCAAAATCTGCCCTCCAAAAGTGATATGGCACTTCTTCCCTTCTGAGCCCTGCTCTGTGCCCAAACAGCAGTTTATGTAAACTGCAGAATCGAGGTATCAATATTAAAGTTTGTTTTGCTGTTAACCCCTGCTGTGTTACAGGAAAATGACATTTACAAAATGATGCCAACATAAAGAAGGCATATACCGTATTTTTCAGCGCATAAGAAAAACTTTTTTCCCCCAAAGTAGGAGGAAAATGTCACTGCATCTTATTGGGTGAATACTAATAAGTGCTTCAATTATTGATGGGCTCATAGTGCTGGAGGACCTGGAAGCGGTGAATGCAGCGATCCCCGGGCTCTGTACTCACCGCTTCCTGGTCCTCTGCCGTCGGCTGTGATGTGGCTGCGCATAGCGTGAGGGCGCTTTGTGACCTCACACTGTCAGGGCTCCAGATGGCGACCAAAGCGCCTTAAAATTTGCAGATGGCGACAAGACTTTTTAGTCTTGTCGCCATTTGCGACTGTACCGTCGCGCTCCTGCGCAGCCCAAGTTAAGTAGGACACTGCACAGTGGAGAAGGAAGGAGTCCCTCCCTCTCCACTGTGACGCGGCCACCACTACCACCAATGGGGATATAGCAGGGAGGAGGAGAGGAGGAGCTGTCGCCACTGCGCCACCAATGAATGTAAAACATAAGTATAGGCAGCGGTATCACAGACCCGGCACTCTGCCTCAATAACAGGGCATGCGATCCGCGGCCATTAACCCCTCAGTTGCCACAGATCGCATGCCCTGTTATTGAGGCCGGGTGACGGGTCTGTTATACCGCTGCAGACAATTGTATGAAAGAGGACCTTTCGTGGGTCCAAAGAATAAGAACTTATCAGCAGGTTGCATAGAGCGGCGCCCAGGGATATAAGTGCACTTACTATTATTCCTGGGCGCCGCTCCGTTCGTCCTCTGTGGCCCCCGGTATTTTCAAATCCCGGGGGCCACAGAGGACGAACGGAGCGGCGCCCAGGAATAATAGTAAGTGCACTTAGATCCCTGGGCGCCGCTCTATGCAGCCTGCTGATAAGTTCTTATTCTTTGGACCCACGAAAGGTCCTCTTTTTAATTACATTCATTGGTGGCGCAGTGCTCCCCCCCCCCCCATTATCACTGGCCACAAGTCGTCGCCCCCCCCCCCCCCTTCATTGTTATTATGGTGGCCACAGGGTCCCATCCCCTCCATTGGTGGCAGTGGCAGATTACACTGCTGGGGCTCCGATTGTTACCATGGCAGCCAGGACGCTACTGAAGCCCTGGCTGCCATGTTCAGCTCCCTGCTGCTGTGTGCACAGAGCACAGGGCAGCAGGGAGATGTGAGCTCCTATTTACCCTCATAGATCTCTATCAGGGTGAATAGGACAAGGGATGACACGATCCAGGTTCTAGTCCCTAAGGGAAGAAATGGTTATTAAATAAAAAGTAAAAAAAACCCACCAAAATACTAAAAGTTTAAATGGCCCCCTTCCCAGTTTTACATATAAAATTTACAAACAATAAAGAATAAACATATTACATATCGCCACGTCCCAAAAAATGTGAGCTATTAAAATATTTAAAAATATTCCCGCTCGGTGAAGGCCGTAACAGAAAAAAAAACTCTAAACCACGCAATTCGCCATTTTTAGTCACCTTGTCCCCCAGAAGATGTCCCTGGATGTGAGAGGTATGTGGTGCTGTTTTTTCCTATATGTAGTGCTGGCTCACTACTGTGACCTGCGTCTCATCTTCTCAAAGTCCTTTTTTAAAAATTATATGCATTTTAAATTTGGCGACTAAAAAATTTAATTTGGCTCCTAAATTTTTTAGTTTAGGAGCCAATGGCTCCTGGTAATTTTTTTTTGTCTGGAGCACTGACTGTGCGATTAGGGTCACAGCACAGCCGACGGCAGGAAAAAGAGAGAGAGCACTTGAGGTGAGGAGTGGCAGCGTCCGGAGCAGGAGCTGTAAGTGGATTTTTTATTTTATGTGATCTGAGGCTGGGGGGGTGAAGAAATCAGTCTGACGGCTGATCTGAAGCTGGGGGCTGATTAAATGAGGCTGTGGGCTGATTTGAGGCATGGGGGCTGATATATGGCTGGGGGCTATAATGAGGTATAGGGGTCTGTTCTGAGGTATGGAGGTTACATCTCAGGTCTGAATGGGGGGGGGGTCTTATTTATATTAGGGCTCTTATCTGAGGTCTGATTGGGGGTCATTCGCATTGGGGTCTGAGCTTAGGTCTGATTTTGGGTCTGATCTGAGATCTTATTAACACTGGGGGTCTGATCTGAGGTCTGATTTAGGGTCTTATTAACATTGGGGGTCTGACTAGGGGTGTGAGCTGAGGTCTGATTGACATTGGGGGTTTGATTGCTGGTCTGATCTGAAGCTTTTGATTAGTGGGTGTCCGATTACTGGGATTCCCACCAATTGCTAAAATGAGGAGAAAGAACTGCTCTTATAGGGCGCTGTGTCTTCTTGTTGCAGGAGATGCACTAAAGACGGGCTCATACATTAGTCAGTCTTCATTAGACAATGCTCTGTGTGAGCGCATCTTTCTCCCTGATCTAGTGACAGGTGGAGGTTTAAGCATTCAGACCCCGATTAATGAAAACCTTTGATATGTCACAATGACATCAAAAGTTTATATATTTTTTAAATACAGATATTCTCAAGATATGCCAACAATATCTGATCAGTGGCAGTCTAAAAACCCCCACCATCGCCAATCAGCTGTTGTAACTCCTGTGCCAGAACTAAAAAGCTCCACCAGCAATTTTCTTTGTGAAATTTGGCAAAGCAGCCAAATCAAACTTCATTCATCTCTAATACTGATGCACATGTTGCCTTCCTTGTGCATTCTACCCTAGAGCAAAGCTCCAAGGGGAAAATACTTCCATAATATGGGATTTGATTGAGTGAGCAACATTTTTTTTTCCTTCTGTACGAATCCATTTAGAAAAAAACTGTATGAGCCCATGTTGCGAGTACCATATTACGGATCAAGGGCTTGAGGACCTATGGGCGGCTGATCTGGAAAATAATTTTATAATAAGAAATTGCGTGCATAATAATAGTTAAAATTGGGAAGATTTCGAAACCTCGCTGGGTACTATATAAAATATTCACTTTCAGCATACCTTAGGAGGTGCTGTATAAGAAAAATGAAGCTTTGATAGGCTTGAATATGGGACCCTTTTTTCCTTGTGATAAAGTAAGATGGAATGGCACAAGGATTAACAGTAGCAGCAGGAAAGCTGATGATAAACGAACCACCTTGCATGGGCATATTATGTGATATGAAAGGCACTAGATATGCCTCACGCCTTTCAACAACTGCGCGTCCAAGAATGCTTTGACTGATGAGACTGTGCACTGTTAATAACTTGATTCTATGAAGATATCACCGATCAATAATCTGTTTGTTAATTCTGCGACATTAGAGACAGAAAGCTGAAAGTCAATAGGAGAGCTGCTCAAGATAAGACATGCTTAAAATGTAACTTCGAACACAGTGCAGCAAGTGACTTATGAGCGGACTGCTTGAATTGAATCTCTTCACAGCTTATGTCCAGCTTGGGGATAAATACAGATGAGAGCCTCCTAACTCTGCAAGCTAAACAATAAATGATAAACCCTACTTCCCCTGCACTTCCTTGAATGTTAAGCAGCTGCAGCTTTACAATCATTTTATATTCTTGTCAGAGATGTTTATGTTTGCTGCTAGAGCTTGAAGAAGGTGTCAAAGATATAAAACTTTACTGACTACCTTGGGGAATGCAAATATTCTTTTTGCCAGCCCCAAGGATTTGTTTGCACATATTTTGACAGTCCATGAAATCTTTGACACTGAGCCCTGTCAGATGTTAACAACTTTGCACTGTGCAAAAAAAAATAAAAAAATAAAAAAATAAAAAAAGCTTGTCACAAACTTTTTACATCTTTTTCAAGCTTTCTGATCTCGATCTCCAAAAGGATCACAATTTCCCAATAAAATTTTACGGAAGTCCATCAGTCCATATATAATAAACATAATACATTTGTATTATATTGTGTATTGAGGAAACACATTCATTTCTGGAAATAGGAACACAATTAATGTATAAAAGTGAATAGTAATGAGTTTAGAAAGAAAAAAAAAAAACTTACATCCTGGTTTGACATATCCCAGTAAGGCCTTTCTCCATAGGACATTACTTCCCACATGACAATCCCATAACTCCATACATCACTGGCTGATGTAAATTTGCGGTACTGGATTGCCTCTGGAGCTGTCCACCGAACTGGGATTTTTCCTCCCTAATAAAGAAAACATTCAAAGATTGCAAAGTCAGTGGCTAACAAAAAGAAAAAAAAAAAAAGTTAAAGTGCATTTCTATCCAAAACAGAAATTTTAATATATATTGGTAAATCACAAGAAAACCAGAAATAAAAATATTTTTCTGTCTAATTGCTATTGTTGCCAACATGCCATAATGATATAAACATGTTTTTGGGAGTGATCTGCATTTTTCAATGGAATTTTTAAAAGCATAGTCATTTTAGGTTTCTCCAAACATGAAATGTATTTGGCAAGCTTTATATCCAATCTCTCTGTATAAATATATTTATTTGAGATAACGTAACTCACAATGTGAGATGGTGACTGGAAAGGTGGTAGATAGTGTATATAATTCACCTAGGATTCTCACCTATACATGGTGAAAGGCTCCATGAATTAGAAGAGCAACACATTTTTTTGGTTTCCCTCGATGTCTAAATCTAAACCAGTGTTTTGGTCCTACTCCAGTTCCGCTGCATTTGTCTCATTAGAGCAACTGTACGGAGGCCTAGCTACACTGGAAACGCTCTCTGGACAGAGAATGGAGGCTGCTCACAAGCTAAACACAAGCTGTAAGTACAGGTTGCTGCTATATGTAAAACAGAGAGGGCGCATACACTTTTTTTCTTTTTGCGTTTCTTAGTATCTTACAACCTGTATATGTGTTGCCTGTATATATGCTACCAATTAAAGCCAGAAAGGACTCGAGCTTTGGACATTTGCCTGTCTGTGTGTCTATAAAGACTGTCTTGACTCTGACCATTGAGCCAAATTCCCATAACAAATATGCCTTCAAACTAAAGGCAATGCCATACAATAATAGGGATTAGGTTGTAAAATGATTCTCATTGTTCATGGTGACATTACTGTCTAATTGTAGGTAAAAGGTAACACATCTGTAACCCCCTTGCTATAATCCCTGCTTTGGTCTACCATTACCCTATCAATAGCCAGTCATAAGTCTCCTTGCAATTTCTGAAGAACCTGATTTTCTACTTCCACCAACAGACTTGTAGGATCAACTTTATTATTGTTTGTTTTAAAGTCACCCCCCCCCCCCCCAACAAGTAGACCGTTTTGCTAGCTTACTAGAACATGAAAACACATTTGCTTGAAGTAATGGAAGATTATTAACTAATTTTACCATCTTAACCTTCAAATACACAGCACATAAACAAGCACTACATGGTACTTTGGGTGATCACTACATTATTTATCAGAATATGCAATCCTGTGTGTCCTTTATTGTATAAGACCGACACTGGAAAGCGATGAATGTAATAAAAATAACACCTAAAGACCTAAAAGGGCATTCCAGTTATCTACTGGATAGGGGGATAAATGTTAGACTGATAGAGGTCGGACCACTAAGAACTCCACCAATCATGAGAATTTCACTCATTTGAAGGGAACTCTGGTTAAACATGTGCTGTGCTGCTCCATTCATCTTTATGGGACTGGGACCAATTGCTGGGTCTTGACTTCAATTCTGGGTGACATACTGCATGGTATAAAACATTCAAAGCAAAACACAGAAAAGTAAAGAAGACATAACAAGAAACATATGTATAGTAATGAAAATTACCACCTTTCAGTTGAACATGATGAACAAACAACATATCTATACAAAATATATAAATCACTTACAGTTGTTGTGTATACTGCATCTGCGTCATCTTCTATAACTCGAGATAAGCCAAAATCTGATACTTTGCAGACAAGGTTACTATTGACTAGAATGTTGCGCGCCGCAAGATCCCGATGTACGTATCCCATATCGGCCAAATACCTCATTCCTGCTGCAATGCCTCTCAATATCCCCACCAGCTGAATGACGGTGAACTGTCCATCATGTTTCTACAGAAAAAGGAAAATATACGCTGATTCCTGAGTAAATTATGCACTGTAGATAAATGCCTGATGTGACTAAATGACGGCATTGCATGTCCTTCAGTAAGTCTATATCCATGACGTTGAATTGGAAATGGATGCATTATCTGGAACTAAGTGAACTTATGGGAATCATGAATGCTAGAAATGGCTGGGGTGCTTTTACCTGTGCATTTGATCCCGGAGTGTTTAGTGTTTGGACTTTTAAGGGCATTGTCTGAGTAGATCCTGAGCGTTTAGTTTTTGGAGGTGCAGTAAACAATTCCAAACATTTCTAAAGCAGAAGATGATCACAACTTAATTTATTGGAAAAAAAATTACAAGTACTATTACGTAATTCTGATGTGTCCAAAATGTGAATGTTTAGGCAAAATCTTAAAATGGTTGACAACACCCAAGATACACCTGAAATAAAATACAGGTAAGTGCTTACCTCACAGATCCCGCACAGAACCTGCTCTGGTTCTCCTGGGCCGGGCTCTATTTACCCAGCGGCAGTGGTGACGTCATGTCAACAACACTGACCACTGCAGCCAATCACTGGCCTCAGCAGGGCACCTGACAAGACCAGTGATTGTCTGCCTTGGTCACTTGTTGTTGATATGACATTACCTATGCAACCCGGTAAATGGAGTCCAGCTGGGAGAACTGGAGCGGTGGTGAGGCATCTCTGGGATAAGTACTTACCTGTTCTTCAGATGGATCCCTGGGATTGTTCTGTTTTAACCTGAAATCAGAAAACCTCTGTAAATCTTAAACATTTCTTCTTAAACATTTCTATGAAGCAGTTCAAAGGAGGTCATATGGTAGTCAAAATGTACCAATGCGCTACCATCAGCTTTTTACAAGAAAGACGTAGATGGTAAGCGATTATTACATCACTGTTTAAAAAAGACCTACAAGCACATAGCATTTCATTATATTAATTGAGTAGTTATAATTTGCTTTTAATGAAGTACATTCATATTGCACAATACAGAAGAAAGGAAAATGCATTTTATACAGCATATAGTGTGCCCAAGATCTAGCAGTCCTTACTCAGAACAAAGTAAGCCTTAAGGTGGCCATACACATTAGAAGTAGGCTGAGGTTGAACTAATGATCGTCTGGTGAAGCTTGCTGATGCAGCCATGCACTTTTTTGTCAAGTTGGCCATTTCAGTAATTTGAATTGGCCTAAATATTCAATGATATCCGATTTATCTCAAGTCAATCATGAATGAAAGCTCTTTTATAGGAATAAAAGATCTCTCTTCCAACTATCATATGATAAATGTGGCCAACCTCTTTCCAGATGACGATGGTGTGTCAAATAGTCTAATGTGTATGGACATATACCACCACACTTATAACACAACAGCAGGCAGAACCAACACCCTTTCACAGTGAACCATCTCCGGGGACTCATACACTGGTGTCCTACAGGCGTTCATCAACACAAAATAGTGTAGATAACATAGGTAATACAAAAATCTGTGGTATTGCCAGGTGTGAAAAATAATCTGATTATATAACATACAGTAGATGTGTTTTTGATTTGTAACAGCGAACGAATTACATATCTGATACAGTGCCGACCATCAAGAAATTTGAAGAATTATGGGACATAATGATATCAGGAATAGATATAAAAGCATTCTTTATCATTACACTTTAGACAAAAACATAGTTGTAACCCAACAGGTTTAGTATGACAATTCACTTTGTGAAACATAATGGAAGAAAAGGCAACTTCATAGCCAAAATGTCACAGGCTGAATCTAGAAAGATCTAGGAGTTTGAGTCCCTAGTTCTAAAAGGATTAAACGCAGAGGTTCAAATATTTGGCTTTTTGAAGAACACTTTGGGGAACATTCACTATTGTGGCATAAAGGCACAAATTATGGCGCACACCGTATTTGTGCAATCATTTGTGATTTGTGAGTTTTTAAGCGCTCAGCAGTTTTCCAACATGCCTAAAAAGGGGGCAGTGCTTAGTGGGATTGGGTGGGGCTTTGCATTGCCCGTCAGATTTACTATAACTTTTGCCAGAAGGTGGTGTAAGTTATAGCGGAAGTCTACGCATAGACTTCAGTATCTTAGCACAGCAGGACAGAAAGGTTGCTAATTTCTTAAAAGGCATCTGCCTCTTAAGTTAGATGCATGTCACACCAGTGCAGGGTGTGCAAGTATTGGTAAGCCAGGGATAAATGTCCCTTACTGGGCCAGATTTGTCATGAAGATATGCCACTTTTGTTGCGTAAAAACTTAGCAAACTACGCGTTTTCAATGGCCGTTGCTCAAAATTTTCAGCACAAGTGCCGTTTCTCCGCCGGCCACGCCACTTTCCTGAAAAGGGGTTATGGAGAGGACGGGGAAGGGGCACTGCCACCTGCCCCACTACATTTATCTTCTACGCCGGGAACACTGAAGTTAGGGGCGCATGGACTGCCAAATGCTGCGCCTAATTTATGAGGAGACGTACGCCTTTTCATAAATTAGGTGCAGCATCTGGCAGCCAGTATGGGTATCAGAGCCTGGTGTACACCACCAAGCTGTAGTAAATCTGCCCCACAGTGTGCAGTGTAGCCATCTCATGATTTGTCCAAAGATGTGATTGGACTGGTCTTCAGATGTCTCCTCCACATACCCTTCACAACATTATAGATACTGTTAATATATCTTTCAACATTGTTCCACAGAATTGTATTGTAGAGAGACTACTATATACTGTATGTCAAGTACCAGGTGTGGTTAATTTACTGTACATCCACATTGTATTTTCATGTATTCAAGTATACTCACTGTGTACATTCCATTTTTACTATTGCATGCATTATGTTCTATTTTACAATTGTTTGTATCTGTCTTAATTTCTTTTTGTTTACTTTCTGTCATTTTGTTCTAATATGTATTACTATATTGCAATGTATTAGTTTTGGTCATAGATGGAAACACTGTATAGTCATATTGCTTTTGACTGAGACTTAAAGGGGTTTTCTGAGACGTTAATTCTTATGACCTATCCTCAGGATAGATCATCAGCATCTGATTGCTGGGGGTCCGACACCCGCAACCCCAGCCGATCAGCTGTTCGAGAGGGCAGTGACGCTCACAGTACCACCACGGCCTTCTTTCAGCTCTTCCTAGGCCAGTGACGACGCATCCATCGGTCACATAGCCTACACGCAGCCCAGCCCAATAGTAGTGAACGGGGCTGAGTGCGATACCAAGCACAGCCGCTATACAATGTACGGCGCTGTGCTTGGTAAGCGCGGAGAAGACCAGGGTGCTCATAAATGCACCAGTGCCCTGTCAAACAGCTTATCATTGGAGGTTTTAGGTGTTGGACCCCCAACGATCAGATATCAGTATTAAAGTCTTGGAAAACCTTTTTGTTCACAAGTATAAGGAACTACCATTTTATACTACTAAGGCCTCTTTCACACTTGCGTTGTTGGGATCCGGCATGCACTTCCGTTGCCGGAGGTGCCTGCCGGATCCGGAAAAACGCAAGTGTACTGAAAGCATTTGAAGACGGAACCGTCTTCCAAATGCTTTCAGTGTTACTATGGCACCCAGGACGCTATTAAAGTCCTGGTTGCCATAGTAGGAGCGGGGAGCGGGGGAGCGGTATACTTACAGTCCGTGCGGCTCCCGGGGCGCTCCAGAATGACGTCAGAGCGCCCCATGCGCATGGATGACGTGATCACATGGATCACGTGATCCCTGCGCTTGGGGCGCCCTGACGTCACTCTGGAGCGCCCGGGGAGCCGCACGGACGGTAAGTACACTGCTCCCCCGCTCCCCACTACACTTACCATGGCTGTCAGGACTTTAGCGTCCCGGCAGCCATGGTAACCACTCTGAAAAAGCTAAATGTCGGATCCGGCAATGCGCCGAAACGACGGTTAGCTTAAGGCCGGATCCGGATCAATGCCTTCCAATGGGCATTAATTCCGGATCCGGCCTTGCGGCAAGTGTTCCGGATTTTTGGCCGGAGCAAAAAGCGCAGCATGCTGCGGTATTTTCTCCGGCCAACAAACGTTCCGTACCGGAACTGAAGACATCCTGATGCATCCTGAACGGATTACTCTCCATTCAGAATGCATTAGGATAATCCTGATCAGGATTCTTCCGGCATAGAGCCCCGACGACGGAACTCTATGCCGGAAGACAATAACGCAGGTGTGAAAGAGCCCTAAGAACAATTGTAAAAACCTGATCCAGCCCGGTTTTTATTTTGATCCTGAAAAATAAATATGGCGACAAGCATATCATTAAAGCTCCTATTAAGGATGGAGCAATTCTGAAATGCATCTCGCAAGGAGGCACCAGTGAGAGAAACAGCCTTTGCAAGATTTACCTATAGAAATTGCTAAGGCCATGACTGCTAATAGTCAAAAGTAACAGTAGTCAGACTCCTGACGATCAGATTTTGATGATCTATTCTGAGGATAGGTCAGCAGTATAGTAGCACTGCACAATCTCTTTAAGATTGAAGCAAACCGCCTAAAAAAATATTGGTAAAAACATAGACATTCCTTTTCTTGGGTTACTTTATTATTTAGAGACATGAAATAATCTCCTTGTGAAATTCCATTATACACATAACTATTTAATTCACCAAATCATACAGTATATTGAATATCACCAGAACTGGAGAGAATATATTCACATGGTCCGCACTGTCTTTTTTCACCTATCAACCAGGAAAACAAGCAGAAAACCGATAGAGGATGATGTTTACATATTAAATTTAGGGGGTTCTTATTACATACCAATCCAGATGACTGAGGAGAATGTAAAAGTAAACACAAATCTCATGCATATTTATGAAACCCTAAACATTCATTTTACAATAATTTATGAAGAGCACTCACCCTTAAAAATGCGTCTAGAGCTCCGTTCTCCATGTATTCAATTACAATCATTACTGGTTTCCCTAAAACATGAAACATTTAATGTTTGTGAGACCTTTTCCAAGCAGAACCAACATTCATTTTGATAAGAAACATCTTGCTGCACTTGAAAGTTTGCACCAGAGGAGTAGTAGCAATGGTAATGAGATGAGGCAGTTTTAAGTATCGGTGTGCAGCATGGATGTAATTTGTGCACATAAATAGTAAGAAACAATATGTCAGTATGTACTGGAGATGGAAGGAAAGAGACACTTTTCTTCCCATTGAATTGCCATGCTGTTTGCAAGTCTAACATAAATCAACGAGAAACCTCATCTCTGTATACTAATTTCCATCAAAATAATGTGGACACGATAAATATTTACTGCAAGACTGAGATCATTTCATTCAAGCCTAGCAAAAAGTCCAAGCCACAGTAGTGAGGTCTACTTACCACGCGTCACTACCCCTTCCAAATGAACAACATTTGGATGGTCAAACTGGCCCATTATACTCGCTTCGCACAGGAAATCCCTCCTTTGTTTCTCTGTGTAGCCAACCTTCAGTGTCTTTATGGCAACTGCTACATCTCTTTTTCCTGGAAGCTTTAGGCGACCACTGCACACTTCTCCAAACTCTCCTAGAAAAATATAATAGAAGGTGACTGTGATTTCTCGGATGTTTTCTACTGGACTTTCCATTCGTAAATGTCTTAAAATAAAGAATAAAATGTCTTTCATGATAATATAACAGGTTACTCCAAGATGGGAGTAGGTAACTTTGGTAGAGATCTACTATGGTTATGAGAATCACTATCTATGGTTATGAGAATCATACATGTATACATGTTTTTCTTTTTATGATCCACTCCTGTTTTTGGCCTCCAAAACTGCATCAGGAAAGCAGATTGTGTGGTTATACCTTAAAGGGGATGTGCTACAACATTGATGACCTTTCCTCAGGATAGGTCATCAATATCAGACTGATGTCAACTGTTTGAAGGTGAAGCGGCGCTCGTGGGAGCACAGCTTGCGCTTCAATATTACCTGCGTATCGTCTCCTTTATAGAGGTGGCACAGTGTAATTAAGACTACTTATCCCACTCAAGTTAGTTGTAATTACAATGAGCCGCCGCTGCAAAGGAGACTGCACACAGATAATTCTAAAGAGGAACAGCGCTCGTATGAACACCGCTATCTCTTCAAACAGCTGGATGTCGGGGGTTGAACCCCCTCACATCCCCAACTGATAATGTTGCTCTGCGCAACCCCTTCAATGGGGACAATACTGATCATATTAATTTATTACCCAATAATCTGCAAATCAAATTATTTTGGAATGTGTCACAAACATTGCCATTGCAGATTCTCAGATGCATGCCTAGATCTGTTCCAGCCCATGGCTGGTCACTTATGTGTATTTAAAGTGCCTTCCTCTAGGACAGGGATGGGCAAACTGCGGCTCTCCAGCTGTTGTAAAACTACAAATCCCATCATGCCCTGCTGTAGGCTGACAGCTGTAGGCAGACTGGGAGTTGTAGTTTTACAACAGCTGGAGAGCCGCAGTTTGCCCATTCTTGCTCTAGGAGAACCTGAGCTTTAGGTATTCTAGTCTTGCTTGTCCTAGTGCAGGTGTTCTTATTTCTTTCTGATTGCCTGTGTACCAAGCCTTTCCTGTTTACCATCTCTGATCCTCCACTTCCTGTTCTGACCACTGCCTCTTTATCATATTGACCCTCATCTGCCAGCTGCCCCAATCTCGGACTTGTTTCAGGGATATGCACAAACTCTGCCTGCCCTGACCAGGGACTGTTTTCCAGACTATGAGTATTGACGGTTCCCTTGGTGCTTCACACCAGTGGGTCAGCTGACAACTACTCCAGTACTATTCTAGCCCGCAGCAAAGTCCAGATCCTGTATAGGGGTTAAATGGTGAATACCAAGAGACTGTCAGGATATCGCTCTCAGGATTAGCCTAAAAGTCAAACCAGTTAGTTGACACAGTGGTTCCATAACCCTTGTCCATAACATAGAGAGGCCTGTGGGAAAAATGGTAGAAAATACACTATACCTTGTGGCAGCAAACACCACAAACAGGCTGTGTATTCTGACTTCAATAATTTGCAAAATACTTTAAAGCTATAATTGGCTACAGCAATGTTAGCGTTAAGAAAAAAAACAAAAAACTTTGTGAAACAATGGTGCAAAATGATTCAAAGAGGAGCTTCTCAATATATATATATATATATATATATATATATATATATATATATATACATATACATAAATACATACATACACACACACACTTACATACAGCTCTTTTATACTTTATCTGCTGTAATCTAACATTTTATTCTAAAGTGCTTTCTATGCTTATTGAAAGTAAATAAAAATGTATTAGGCAAACTGTTGTACCTTATGGCAGCTTGCCTATAAAATTGTGCCATCAAACTCCAATAAACATGATTTATTGGCAAGCCTTTGCTGCTCATAAATTTTTACTGAGAAATAAAATAAAAATGCATTTGATTCCTGGGTATCAGTAAAATTGCGTTAGTGGAAGCAGTGTGTGTTGTCTGAGGTTCACCTCATGGAGCCATCACAACGAAACGGTTTGTATCCAGCCCCAGGTTTGTATTGACAGACAATAAACAAAGGACATTTCTGTGCAGTCACTAAATCTCATAAGGCTTTTCGTTGTGAAAGTCTCTTATCAGAGATTTCAGAAAATGACATACACACTGTATAATTTAGAGCTCCTATCCCGCCAGAATTAACACTGCATCCTGTCAGTCGATCGGGACCTGATATTTAATATCTCTGTCCTTATGACAACCTGCTTTTGTCTTTTTTAATCTTGCGCTCAATTATACATAAAATCAGGAAATGGGATTAGCCCTTTTCACCTGTAGGATTTAAGTAAATTAACGTGTTTATGAGATAACTTACTTCGTCCTGCCTAATTACAGGTTACATGAGGGTGCTGGGAAATGAATTTTTACTTTAATCATTTATTACTTGTGTTTCCTGAGGCGACAGCCATGTTTGTCAGTAAAAAACTGCAGATTAAGTGGAGATAATGTAGGGCATTAATATTAATGCGTAGAGCATTTGTAATCTTTGTACATTGCACTTCAAATCACTAAAAGACTACCAAGTGATTTTTACACCAACTGTAACCAACGAAAGTTATTATTTGGGACAGATACTAATGTTAGAAATGTAACTGACCATTTTCTCCGTTGTATACAGTAAATTATAATTCTGTATTCATCCACCTAACCAAGGAAAATTTTACAATTTAACATCCATATAGACAATCTAGAGAACAACACTTTTGTGAGTGTGTGAGCCCAGACCCATACCACTTCTTCATAGAACGTGTACATGGTAATATTCTGAGTTCCCAAACCTCAGTGGTGCCTTTTGGACTTTGTCATCAGTGAAAACATCTTTCTCAGTAAGGCTCAGTTCAGACCTGAGCGTTTTACAGCGCGTTCCTACGCGCTGTAAAACGCTCAACAAGGAGAAACCAATGCTTCCCTATGGGAATGGTTCTCACCTGGGCGTTTTACAGCGCGTACGATCGCGCTGTAAAACGCCCGACGCTCAAACAAGTACAGGAGCGTTTTTTTGGGCGCTTGTCGCGCGTTCCCGTACATAGACTTTCGGGAACGCGCGACACTGTGTGTACGCTTGTCTCTGTATGCGCGATTGTAAACGCCCGTACAATCGCGCATACAGAGCGCTCCTTTCAGAACGCTCAGGTCTGAACTGAGCCTAAAACATCCTAGACTAAAACTCTGAAAGTGAGTGGACAATGGCTTAGCCTTTGATCTACTGAATGAGGCTTATGTATCCTGTTCACACCCACAGCTGCAATAAAAATGACCAGGAATGATAGTTTTTGTATTTTTCCATGTTATGATTTATATTGAAAATAAATTTTCTTGGGTCGATAATGTTTTTTTTTTCCCTAGCTGAAATGTCAGCAAGTCTAGGGAATCTCAAAGGCAGTGCTCCCCCTGGAAAAAAAAAGTACACAAACTATCTCTTCTCCAGAAGGAAGAAAACGGTCTTTCTAATGCCATCTCTAAGCAGCTACTCTGTAAGTCAATGTCTATTAATACCTTTGCGCCCATCATCTCGATATACTCATCCTAATTGTTGATGCACTGTGCAGCTACGATGTATATAACTATTCACCACTTTAATGACAAATCTTACTGTATATCACTCGGTGACTAAAGAAGCTGAGCTGGTACACTGTCAGTCTGATCCTCCTAAAGTAACAAGGAGTTGAGATGATCAGCTCCCTGTCACAAAGAATGACAATCATAGCACTCAAATTGAATCTAAATACCAGCTAACAGCAGAAGATACACAAAAATAAAAATGGGGAAAATCTGCTACCACAAAGTTCAAAAAAAAATTAAAACAATGTACCCCGAAAATATTCACACTTACAAAGTATTGTTTTAAAAAGATGAAATCTGAAGTGGATACTCCAGCACCAAAAGCCTGAGTCATGAAAACTTTAAATAATGTTTTAATCTTTTTTTCTTTTTACAGTTTTTTGGCACTGACCAGTGAATTCTCATAACAGGATTTCACTTCTTTTTTTGGAATAGATCACCTTACAATTGCTATATACACTGGGGCACCAGCAACTACCTCAATATTATAAGGGGTGGGGGGCAATTAAAATCAAAGATAAAACCTTGAGGTAAATAACACAGGATCATGACATTGACAAAAGGAATTGTGTGCTTGGCTCCTTACTTTCTCACTCTCCAAATGAATAGCAGATATCAAAACACATGCCTACAATGGGCTCTTATATAAGTAAGAAAATACAAATTGTGACTTTGCAGCCACTCAGACAACTTGGTTGTTGTCCTCATAATGATAGAAAGGTATATACAACGTGCAATGAATTGCTCTCTGCACAGCTGCTACATAACAGACCTTTCCACGACAACATCCTTTTTTTCCATCATGAATTTAGAAACCGAGCACGAATAAAAAGGTTGAATATATACGTTAAAAGCTCGCTCCAGTCATAACATTCTGAAGGTACAATTCAATGGCTAAATGGAAATGCTCAATAAAAGCACCAGTCTCTTACCTGCACCAATTACACGCTCAATTTTTATACAAGATGCATCTAACTCCTTAGCAAATTGATGGACAGCTCTATTCGGATCTTCATATGTTTCAGGGTCAATGTAGGTTTTGGTGCCTGGAAATTTAACTGTAATGATGTCAGAAAGCAGAACGGTGATGAAGAAAAGCACTTATTGTTCATACAGCTAGAATGGCCACCTCTCATTCATCCAGGTCATGGTATATCAGTAGTAATATTTCAGAGCACCTGGACTTTTTTCTTGGAGACGTTTTGCCAGTTATCCCACTGGCTTTCTCAATTAGAGTGGCTTGTATAAGAATTAGCCCACATTAATTACTGGTGACTCATGCCTCAGCCACCAAGTTAAGGTGCTGATTTCATTTCCATGACTGAAGCTATTAGGTGTGGTTAAAACTGCCTCTGACTAGGTGTTATAGCTACATTGTAAGTGGCAGACAATAAATGTCACACCACCTCTATTCAAGCTTTGCTTCTCCAACTTAACATAAATAGCTTCTTTCACACCTCTTTTTAACCAGTCCTCTTCTGTGTCTAGGATGCATACCTCTCTGTCATCAAATTAGTGTCCTTTATCCTTAAGATGTAGGTACAGTCGAGTCCTGACTGCAGATGTTAGCTTTTCCGTGATGAGCTATACGCTGATGTAGCTGCTGTTTTGTTTTCCCAGGTTTCCATTCTAGGCGCTCCTAAGGGTACTTTCACACTTGCGTTGTTTGATTCCAGCAGGCAGTTCCGTTGCTTGAACCGCCTGCCTGATCAGGCAAACTGTATGCAAACGCATGTCATTTTTTTCATCAGGATCCTGATCAGTCTGAAAAATGCCTGATCAGTCTGAAAAATGCATTGCAATACCGGATCCGTTTTTTCCGGTGTGATCAGGAAAAACTGATCCGGTTTTTATTTTTTTCACATTTTTAAAGGCCTGCGCATGCGCAGACCGGAATACCAGATCTGTCAATGTGGCAATTTGAATGCTGGATCCGGCACTAATACATTCATATGGAAAAAAATTCTGGATCCAGCATTCAGGCAAGTGTCCAGTTTTTTTGGCCGGAGATAAAACTGCAGCATGCTGCGGTATTATCTCTGTCCTAAAAAGTCAAAAAGACTGAACTGAAGACATCCTAAACGGATTACTCTCCATTCAGAATGCATTAGGATAAAACTGATCAGTTATTTTCCGGTATAGAGCCCCTAGGAGGGAACTCTATGCCGGAAAAGTAAAACGCTAGTGTGAAAGTACTCTTACTACACAGCATACACAATATTGCTCTTTTTGTGTTTTAGCATACAGTCTTTTGGGTGAAATTTCTACATTAGTGTTTCACCGAGTTTAAAGTAGACTGTGATGTGAAGTTTAATTTTTCAGATACCCCAACGGAGTATGGAAGAACCAAGTTCTTCTGTCTATCCTGCTTAGCACCTTCACTGGCAATCTTTGCCAAGCACAGAAGAGCCAACACCTGTGGCCAGGACTCAGCTGCGTACCTACATCTTAAAGACAAAAAACATTTGTTTGATCACAGTGAGGTTTGCATCTTAGACACAGAGGAGGAATAGTTCAAAAAAGTTGTGAAAGAAGCTATTTATGTTAAGTTGGAGAAACCGAGCTTGAATAGAGGTGGACGGCTGCGACATCTATTGTTTACCACTTACAATGCAGCTGTAACATATCTCCTGAGGTAGTTTAACCACACCTGATCACTTCAGTCATAAAATCAACACCTTACCTCCATGACTGAATCATGAGTCACCAGTATTTAAAGCAGGGGAATTCTCGTATAAGCCATCCTAATTGAGAAAGCCAGTAGGTGGACATTGTATTTGCCAGTGGAAAGAATTTATGGCCATGACAAAGACAGCCGTGCATTATGCTCAGCTATCTTCATCAGGGCAATCAACTTTATAGGGTGTAAGTTCAAGCTCTTCTCCATTCAAGTCCTCTGGCCGTGGGGGAACTGTGGTGGCCTGTTCTAGTGACTGATAAGGGTCCCAGCGGTCGGACCTCTACCCATCTACAGTAGCAGTTACTACCTATCCAAGGGATAGGTGACAATTGCTTATGACAGGAATACACCTTATCACATCAAGACCATTTACCATATCAGCATTTATTACAAAATTACAAAAAACAGATGCCAACATGTATCTGTAAGTGGGGAAAGGGGACAACTCAATTATTTCGCAATCAACACTGTTAGTCCTCTTGAAAATGAAAGAGAAGAATAGTTATTTGAGTATTTAAATTTCTCTGAAGCTGCCATTAAAATAAAAGAAGTGATCAGATTGATTGTCAGAGGCACTTTTATAATAGTTTTGATGAACTGTACAGGCAATTGTCACTTTGCAGGCTTTTCCCCCCCAAATACCCTTTTGAATAATATGATAGGGCAACAATAATAGGGATTTACAAAATATTCAAAGGATATATCACAAATATAAAAAAAAAAATATGGTTCCCACCTAAGGGGCTCAACCTGTTGTGGCAATGGAGCTTCCCTGACCTCTATTCCATCAGATGAAATGGCTTGCGGATATGCCACTGATGTCTATGTTGAGAAAACCCCTTTAAAAGGAGGGCTGCTAGAATAAAAAGTTATCTAAAATGATTCACGGTACTGAATCCCTTGTCCTGAGTTGTGTTCCTGTAAGATTTCATAACAAATACTGATAATGCAATTGAAAAGAAATAAGACCCAGTGGCTTATTTTCATTATATTTTGTTATTCAATCTTACTGAATCAAGGCATTTCCATGGTGAGTGCAATAGGAAGGAAAAATTATATACAACAAAGATTACTGAATAAATTAATGTTTCCTAGTGAGACTTCTATTTCTGACTGCTCATTCAAATGAATCAGGATTTTCTGACAATATGGAGCAGCACTTTGAATAGGCGGTATGCAATTAATTTATCTTTTTGCCTCCATCTGCATAATGCAATTGGTTGTACAGTTATTTATTTTAATGTTATCACTGCAGACTTCTTATCGGCTAGTGTGTATGGAAAAGAAAAACCTGAATGGTGAAGAGAGGGCATAGAAAACAATAGGTTAACCTCCTACACAGTGATTTCAGGCAGGCAGATGGAGAATGCGCCACACTCTCGTTTTCTATGATAAGCGGCCTGGATTCCAAGTAACCTCCTGCATCTCAAATGGGCTTCTGATGGTTCTTTATTCAAGTTGTCATAAAACATTTTGACAGGAGAAAGCTACTCTGGCATACCAACATGAAATAGTGTTGGCTCGGATCTCACGGCATTGTTGGTTGGAAACCATAGGAGGAAATAAAAATGTAAATTGCTATTGCTTTCGTAAACACAGCTATTGTTTTTTAAATAGCTTGATTGAATGAAAGATTGAAGTGCACACAAAATGAAGATACGGTATGGCTTTCAGGGACCCAAGTTTAAGGCTTTTATTTCCATGAGGAACAAATCAATAAAAAAAATAAAATAAAAAAAACATTTATACTCCTGAAAATTTGCTTTATACAAAAGAACAATAAAACACGACCAACTGTAAATAGCTGGTGACCACTGTGTTCAGTTGTTGCTGATGCAGTCAGATTAAATTAATCACAAGGCTTCCCTCTAATGTATGCTGACAAACTGGTTCAGCAAAATAAAAAAAGGAGGCCTTTTCCTGCAAACTTTTGCTTTGAGTTGTGCTTCTGGTAAATGTAAAAGCATAACATGTTATAAAGAAATGATATTATATAAACATAATGCTGAATAATATATTACAGTCAGCACAATGCAGCACTGTAAATGTAATTTGAGAACTATAATGTTTCCTAAACTGCCTGTACACATTAGTTTTCTGTTTGCAGACTGAATACCTCTAAAGATGGCCATACACATTAGTCTAAAATATAGTCTGGCCTTAGTCTAAAGTTGATCAACACAGGCGATTTCAACCAAAATAACTGGTGAAATTTAACAACAAATGGTCATTTTAGTAGACCGATGACACACCATTATCGGCCATGTTTGATATTTTTGTCCGATAGTCGGACAAATGATCTTTCATTCAAAGAAAGATTGTTCGTGGACAAAAGATCTTTCTTTGAAAGAATGTTCTGAAATATCTTTTGTCCATCACCCGGTTTCACTGAACATATAAGGCCAGTTTGAACAACTGTAAAGGCCAATATGGCTTAACATGTACATGGACACGTCTGTGAAATGAATTAACCATATGACTGCTTGATCAACTGCTGTTCCACCATAAACCAACTTCTATTTAACATGTGTATCCTCCTTAAGGTTGGTCATACACTTTAGCTGTTGGTTGAAACCGAGCATACATGTGTTCTGAATGGGGAAAGGGGAAAAGACGCTGACATATATCTCTGGTGACAGCTTAGGCTAGTTTCACACCTGCCAAAATCATCACATCTGGCACTGCTGGATGCAGACTGAATGTCCTCTGGCCTCATTAAAGGGAACCTGTCACCTGCAAAACGCATATTAAACCGACCACAGTACCTTACAGTATCCCCCAGTGTGTTGCTAATCATATTTTTCTTTGCGTTTCTTCATACTTGTTAAAAACGTTGTTTTAATGTCGGTTGGCGCTGTCTCAGAGTCAGGCTTGAAGTCAAGGGGGCAGCGGCCTCCTTGCTTCAAGTAAAGCTAAGCCCGCCCCTTACCCCTCCTCTACAATTAGATGGACATGCTGCCGGGATCGCGCTCTTCTAGCGCATGCGCGGTACGCTGCCTGTTACAGCGCGATCCTCACTCACCCGCCTACATTTTGCTGACTGCGGATGCTCCGGACAGTTTGATTGTGCGTGCGCGCGCGGCCGTCACGCTGTAACAGGCAGCGTACCGCGCATGTGCTAGAAGAGCGCGATCCCGGCAGCATGTTTATCTAATTGTAGAGGAGGGGTAAGGGGCGGGCATAGCTTTACTTGAAGCAAGGAGGCCGCTGCCCCCTTGACTTCAAGCCTGACTCGGAGACAGCACCAACCAACATTAAAACAACGTTTTTAACAAGTATGAAGAAACGCAAAGAGCAAAAAAAAATATGATTAGCAACACACTGGGGGATACTGTAAGGTACTGTGGTCGGTTTAATATGCGTTTTGCAGGTGACAGGTTCCCTTTAAGTATAATGGGGTCTGGCGGGGATCCAGCCCACAATGTGGAGAATCGGCCGGGCACAAACGGCTGCATGCTGTGGTTTGTGTCCGGCTGATTCACGTAATTGTCTGCCGAAACAGAGGTGTGAAACTGGACTTATGGATGTGTCCTTTCTTGCCTTTCATCTTGGGTGAACCTCAACATATCTTTAGTATGTGCAGTGTGGCGAGAGATGACTAACCATAACTTTGCAATATTGTGTCACAATATGTCTCTCCTACGTTGTCTCAATCCAGCTGCCCAGTGGTGTGGTGTGGTGTGAATTGCAGCCTGTCAAAGGTTTTCCTAGCATGTAACGTGTTTAATATCTTTCTTGAGAAATTAGTGTCCTTAAATGGGTTGTCCAAATTATTTCAAAATTTGCCCCATTTAATGAAGTACACAAGCAAGGCCAACATACAAATTAAAATGTTTGTCATTAGGGCTTCACAGAGGGGATGTCTCTTTAAGAGCTATAATATATTAACCATTAACAAAGCCTCCCTCACTCTGGCTTACTTAGCCAGATTACATGGTCGGCCATGTGTGGCCAGTAGAAGCTTCAACTAGTGAGATCAGCTGATCATCAAGGGTTTCTGAAGCCCGACTGAAGGTAATCAGCTGAAAAAGGGATCGTCCTGATGGGACAACTCCTTTAGGCCTCATGCCCACAGCCGTCGTTTTGGTCCGCATCCGAGCCGCAGTTTTGGCAGCTCGGGTGCGGACCCATTCACTTCAATGGGGCCGCAAAAGATGGGGACAGCACTGTCCTATTCCTGTCCGCGCACACATAAACTGTCCTATTCCTGTCCGCGTTTTGCGGACAAGAATAGGCAGTTATCTTAATGGCTGTCCATGCCGTTCCGCAAATTGCGGAACGCACACGGACGCCATCCAAAACACACAACCGTCGTGCTGTAACATGTGCACGTTCTATTCAGGTTTTGATATGCAGTTTCTAAAGCTAAAATCAGGTGTTGATTGTAAAAGGAGAGAAGGAAATAAGGACAAATACTACTTCTCCTATTTTTTTTTTTATCTACTCTTAGTTTTAGCTTCAGAAACTGCATAAAAAACCCTGAACACTACTGGCAGGTGTAATGAGATTTTCCAGACTCCACATATTGATGACCTATATTCAGGACAGTATGGAGGACTCCACTGCACACTATACTTAATGTAAAGAAAGTGCAATTTTATTGTTGCAAATTATATTACCGGATTAGTGATAGACAATATTCATATTATATCCTTTTCTGCATTATGAGATAAAGCATATCCAGACTGAATAAACATTTTGGTTAATTCATAACCTTTGTTAAGTGAAGTCTGGTGAACGGAGATGCGTAATTGACTGCAGCACTGTGTAAGGCAGGTCATTCCTTACACAGCACAAGAAATACAACTGCACTTTGCATTGCACAAAGTGGGCCATGGATTCCTCTATACTGTGACACGGATTGCCGAATCCTTCCATGAGCACCTCTCTACTTCATAAAGAGTGTGGTTCCATTCTTACTGTATATCTATATATATTTAGGATAGGTCATCAATATCAGATTAGTGGGGGTCCAACACCGAGCTGTTCCTTAACTATCATCTTGAACAAAGCCAGGAGCACAGTTCCTTTTTAAGAGAGGGGGGCTGTGGTGGGTTACTGCAGCTCAGCTCCCATTAAATTATATTGAAAATATTCTAATGTCTATGGCCAGCTTTCACAAAAATAAGTTAACTGAATTACAACAATGTGCCAATGCAATTATAGTTTCATATTGATGCATACAAGTTGTTCAGTAACCAAATCACAGTTTTTCTTAATTTAGTATAAAAAAAAGGAAGATTATTAAAGTGATATTCCCACCATTAAAAATGAGCATGGCGATGGTAGCCTACTGTATCAGCAGATTCTAATTTCTGTCATAAATAGAACATGAATTGTGCTCTTCATCTAATTTCCATGTCCTCATTTTGTCTTAGAAGATTGATTCTCACATCTATTGTCTGGGCTCTTATTTATAATTGCTTCAACTTGCTGGGATTTTTCTCAATTGCGAGTCAAACAGCAAAACACGGTGGAACTGAAATAATGAACTAGGCCAAAGTCAAGCAATTCTGCTGTGTGTCAACAGTTACCATTTGCATAGTCTGCAAATCTACAATGTACACATTGCAGGTTGTGATGAGTCTATTTTTCTGACATTTAGTGCATTTATAAAATCCTGCCGTAACTGGAATGGAACCAAAGAATTCTGTATAGCATTTAACAAGGTTTGCATAAACAGCTTCACTTTGCCCTAAAGGTTGAATGATTGACAAGAGGATGTGAAAAAATAGCAAAGGGAAAAAGAACAACTCGCCCATTGACCTTCAAATTAGAAAATCTCATGAGAGGTCCCCAGATAGGTGTGAAAATAACAATCATGGAGGTGAACAACGTCACTGCTAATATACTTGTGCTACATCGGGCTCACCTGAAATTCAGCGGGTTACCTTGAAAAGTCTTATTCACACAAATATAACATTATTATTATTACTACTACATCTTAGTAAAGAAGGGTTTTCAAAAATATAGAAAGGAAACACTTACAATGAAAGTATAGCTCTTCGTCCCCCTCTTGGTCAGCTTTGCTATAGCCACAATGCCTGTGAAATATACAGTTAAAAAATACAAAAATAACTTATACCTTAAGCTACAGCATACATATAGACATTTTTCTGCATTGCTCTAGTGGCCATTTGTTTTTTCAAAAGTGGCAACCGGATGTGCAGATACAGAAGTAGATTCATCATTCTTATTACACCACATTTTATGATGGTGCATGCTATATTTGTGCTGCGATTTGTTACTTTTTGCACTTTCAAAAATCTTAGCGGAAAGAAAATGCACTAAAACTCATTATGCCTCTTAAATTTTCTGCATCTAACACTAACAGATTGTTCTCCAAGACTGGCGAATGAAATGCCAGTCTTAATGGATCTGCTCATTAATGTTTCAGAACTTTTATTAAGAAAACGTGAATGTTTGAGAAGCTAATTCAAATCTGACACCTGGTATACCTGCACTATCTAGCAGCACCTTTGGGGAAAAAAATTAATTGTTTGCTATGGCTCACAGCTGTTTTATCATTATGTTGAATTAAAAGTCAAGTTTTAATACACTCTTTATATCTGGGTCAAGATAGGTCTAGGCCCTTCTTGGCATTGACATATATGTGTATACAAATACCTTTACCCAGGTTAGGTTCACCCCCCCTTTTTTTGTAAAGAACCTTTGCAAAAATGGCAGCAACAGTGAACCACTGGTGAACGATTTCTCATTTTTCAAGACTTTGGACAAATGTTTTATTTTTTACAATTTAACTAGAATATTTAGTGGGGGTTGTTTTCTACATATACCTTACACTGAAAATTATGGTTTTAACATATGCTTCTTAAATAAAATTATAATGTCTGATTATGCATATTATGTTTTCTGCCTCTAACCCCCTAAAATACAACATTTATCTGTTTTCTCTTCATGCTGAAAGCTGACTGCACTAAAAAAGGTGAATGTGAAATGGAGGAACAGAATACTCAAAGACAGGAATATTCCTCAAATTCATTCACTTTTAAGCAAATTTCCTTACATCTGGCTGGTGGAAGCTGAAGGATGGAACTGAGCATGTGTGGCCACCTCAGTAGGAGGACGTGCACTTTACTATGGAGATTAAACACTTACGCTGGGTTCACACCTGAGCGTTTTACAGCGCGTTCCTACGCGCTGTAAAAAGCTCAACAGGCAAAAAACCAATGATTCCCTATGGGCATGGTTCTCACCTGAGCGTTTTACAGCGCGTACGAACGCGCTGTAAAACGCCCTACGTCCCAATAAGTACAGGAGCTTCTTTGGGGCTTATTGTCGCACGTTCCTGCACATAGACTTCAGCGGGAACGCGCCTAAATGTTTAGTATTTCATGTGAAAAAAAAACATTTAATATTGGGACAGCCCCACTGAACCACTGAAAACCATTGCGAAGTGTTTTCATGAATCTGGAATCTCGTTCAGCAGCTTCTCGAAGTTGTTTCAGCAATTTATTCCCCACCCTTCCCATTTTATTTCCTAAAGTATACACATTGTTACCTTCTTCCAATGATGAAACCAAAGACCATGAAGACCAAAATAATAGTGCCAGCCACAGCAACCACTGCAATTATAATGACAGGATTCTGCTCACTGGAAACAGCAGTCGCTGTTAAAAAAAAAAAAAAAAAAAAAAAAAAAAAAAAGAGAGAATATAATCAAAACCCAAAGTAATATAAAAGACAAACATATAATCAGTACAATACAGTACAAATACAAAAATTCTGAGTACAGCATTGCAGAATTGTGATCAAGTCTTTTGAAATTGCACAGAATCAACATGCAAGGCTTTTGGTATACGATGCAACCGTACATAATAATAGAGTCCAGTTATACAGCTAATCATTAGCAATCTGCAACAGAAGATATTTTGGGAGCATGTTTTTTGCATAGATAAAATTGAAATCTTTACCAGTAGCTTCCTCCAAGGTAGTGACATCAAGCCTGGGACTGTACATTCCATAACCAGCAGCAGTGAAAGCTCGAATTTGAAACACATAAACCGTTCCAGGTCGAAGGTTATTGACTGAAACAGATGTTAATTTTGTTTTCAGCGTGGAGTAAGTGCGTTCTTTTTGATCCTTAAAAAAAATAAAATATAGTATATCATTGATCTGCTTGAAAGACAGCTAAAAAGCCCTTTTAAACAAATGCAATTCAAAACAGTAACTAGATCGGGCAAGTCCTCTATGGCCAGCAATAATGCATTTCTTGATAAGGCTTGAGATCCAACAGGTGGCATGCCAGTTCAGTGAGGAGGTAGCGGTTTTCACACCCTTGAGGTTATGTGGTCAAGGACACTTGACTATGTTTTTTAAGTCTTTGATTTATATTAATTTTGTATTGGAGGGCGTCATTTCCTTGTCAAATCTTTATTCTGGAATTGATAGTTATGAAAGGTTTTGAGGGTAAAGGTGGCACGATTGTGAAAAAATGAAGACGCTTGAGTAAAAATGACTCAAGGAGGAAACGGGGTTGTGATATTGCAGTAATTGTGATGAATTTCATTGTGATGGACACAGCAGGTGCCAAAGAAACCAGAGGGTTCTACAAGAACATGTAATGAGTAGCTCTATCTTAACAGATTTCACTGGATGGCAGGCAGCATGCTGGGAGTGAAGCCAGGCCTTGGAACAAATTATATGGTTTATGAAGTAGGAAAAGAAGGATTCAGAGAAGTTTGTGTTCAAGAGCAGATTTCTTAAGAATAAATATGATGGGATCAGGCTTAACCGGAGACAGGGATATTCCATTAATCAGAGTGGTTGAAGAGATTAGATAGGATGAGATTTAATTTAAAGTAAAAAGAACAGATAAGAAGAAATAGATGGAACAAGACAGGTAAAGTTAGAAAAAGGAGATTAATACAGAGATACGTCTAATAACGAGAACATGGGATAGCACTATAGTAATAGCTTTTATCCATGAGATTAAGCCACTGCTAATTAGAAACTAAGGAGAACACAGGACAATGTAGTGTTGGAAAACACAGTATTGCTTTGGCCTTCTACACTAATAATTTGGACACAGATACAGAGAGCAGAGGATAATGGACACCTTTCTGAATGACCAAACACAGCAACTGTATGGAAAGAAGAAGCTTCTACTGTCTATTAGGGTATCGCTACCCATCTGGCATGAAATCAAAACTGTGCTTTGACCCCCTGCTTTGATAAAAGCTCTGTATGACAAGAATTGCTTACTATTCCCAGAAATAGTTGGAATATAACAGAACTTTATACTTTCTCTCTAAGTGCGCAAACTGATTTTGGGGTACATGGCATTACCTTTGTAGCATATAGCTATAAAATGACAGACACTACCAACGCTGGGTTACAAAACACTTTTCTCCTAAACATATCACACACATCAAAATGTATACAGTTTTTACATAGCATCAGTGTGAACTCCATAGACGTGTGTCTTTTTCCAGCTTTCCAAAATATAGAACTATGTATATTGTGGCCATAACTGCAGCATTTTCTATTTAGATAATAAATTAATAGCTTGCAATACTTGGATTCAAATTGTATGTGTTATCATTACATTACAGTATAAATGCTTTCCTATCTTGGCAGATGTTTATCCTGATAGTTCTGGCTCAGAAAAAGAATGGCAGAACTACAGAAGAGAAGGTGTAAGGGTACGACCACATGGCACAGTGGTAATGCAATTAGTGAACACACACGGCCGACCACATGTATATTCATGCTTTAAGGGGGCATTTTTTGACCACAATCATTTATAGATTGCCGTTTGTACTGTTTTGAATTTTCATCTGATTAATCTCAAATAGTGACATATGCAGTAAAATATGTAATATATATACCGCAAGCGGTTGATCAACTCTATCACATGCGGTCAGTAGCCTCAAGTGGCTGGACATGTTTTACATGCGGTCGTGCAGTCCACAAAACTTCTGTCTCAGAAACCCATTTCACCATTGACTTCTATTGGCAAACAATATGCTGCTGTATCTAACTACATCACGACTGCGCCATGGTCGTCGTAAGATGGATGCAGCTGAATAACAATGCAACTATACATGCAACTCAGCGTTTGAAGAATGCTGGATGTAGTAACAGCCAAAAATGGTTCTCATCCAACATCATTCACCTACATAGTTATAGTTCACAATAGCTGAGAAATGGATGAACAAAATATTTAAAGGGAATCTGTCAGCTCCAAAACACACCCTTAACTAGAGCAAGCAGGATATAGTGTAAGTGATGCCCGGTCCGGTTATGTCATTTTTATCCTCATACTCACTTGCATTCTGATGCTGTGCTCCAACAAACCAGCAGTAAAATGTACAGAGAGGACTCCTCCGAGTCCTCTCCATTACGTACATGAGCTCAGGAGTCCTCTCAATGCATTTTACTGCTGGTTTGTCAGAAGACAGCATCAGAACGCAACTGAGTATGAAGATAGAAATGACATAAACTGACTCAGCGTAACTTCACTATACACCACTTACTCTAGTTTGGAGGGTGTGAGGGAGATTTATCAAGACTGGCGCTTTCTGCATAAATTAGGCCCATCCTCCTGCAGTCCGTGCACCTAATAAGAAATCTCAGAGCTGCCAAATATTCATGGCTTCATTTACACCAGAAAACTGCTGTAAATGAAGATAAATTTGTTACAATGGATGGCCATGCCCCTTTCCCCGACCCTTTTAGAAAAGTGGAGAGGATGGCGAAAAAGGGGAGATGCAACAATATAAAAAAATAATAATAATTGTAGTTAAAAAGTCACACCTGCAACTTTTTAACACCAATTTTCAGGCGCAAAGGGAATGATAAATCTCCCCCTTTGTGTTTCAGTTCTTAGCATTTTCTTCTCTACTTCTCAGAGGAGATGCTGAGCATGCACAATTACAGCAATGCTGTTATCAATTGCTCAGAGACGTAGAAAAGGACGCTGCCCCTTCAGAAACAGCCAGCTCATTACACCTCAGCCCATTTACTAAGGTGGACACGGAAAAGCAGGCAGTACTATACTAACATGACTCCTAGAATATTTGAGGGTATAAGCATGCTTATAATAAGTATAAATCTAAAAAAGGTTGGATTTAATTATAAACAACATCCTTTGTGGGATAACCACTTTAAAGGGGTTGTGCCACAAAACATGTTCTACATTTTTTTCAAACCAGGACCTGGATGTGAATACTTTTGCAATTACAAATTTACAATAGCCACTGAGCTACTCAATAAAAAATGTATCTGTATAGCACCACCTGCTGTTTGTTCTTTTCCTTTATTCTTGCCAACTTTACTGCGGTGGTCGCACATGCTCATTTTTACTACCCAACTGCCACCAGCTGTATGTTCTGTTAGAAGCTGTGGCTATTATAGGGAAAGAGAATAGAAGAGCACCTGGAGCAATGAATGGGGAGACCTCTGGATCCATGCGAGGTACAGGGCTGGTTCTAGCTTTGTTAGAAAGAGATTGGCATATACTATATCATGTCAGGTTTGACTTTTCCACATGAATCAAGGCACAACTCCTTTAAGAGGTGTGTGCTTTTTAATAAGTGTGGCTCAAGGGACTAACAATCTTTCTAGTGTATGAACCCTCCACTTTTTTAAAAAAATTTTCATTACATAATTATTGAGCTTTATTTCTATCAGTCTAGAATATCTATTTAAAAAAAAAAAGGGGCAAATAAAGGGTTAATGCTCTCTACACTATGAAATGGATGGATTAAAAGCTTAGAACTTCACTTGAGACACAACTGAATATCGGTTACACTCACTCAGAGCCATAAGCAAAAACAGAAAGAAAGCAGCAACGTACGGCAGTAGACATTTCGGAAAACTGATTTTGTTTCCTATGATTTGATTGCAAATTATGGACATTTGTAATGTGCCATGTTAACAGCGCTTACTTTCTCGTAATACTTGATCTCATATTCTGTGATGACTCCGTTGGGATGTTCGGGTTCCTGCCAGGATAGATCGACACTGCGCTGCAACACTCTGTCCTTCATTACCCCACTTACTTGAGATGGCGCTGGAAAAAGCAAGATGATAAAAATGAGCACATTTGCCATCATCCATCACGTCAAACCCCCCATTTGATCAGTCTCTCACAGTGTGACTTTCATTATTTCATTACACTAAAATAAAGCACCTATTTCATAAAGTCCAATAACATTCCGATACTAATGAATATTCAAACAAGGCCTTATTATCCTCATAAACCATAATCGAAATGTAAATTAAAGTGCAAACAGCAGAAGACAGCATGGTTGGAGTTAGTGCAAGCAGGAATTGATGGGATTATACTGACAATTAAGCAAATGAATTCTAATTAAGCCCAAAATCGCAGGCTTTCAGATTAATCTCCAGTGATACATTGACAGACCAAATATTTATTATACATGAAAATAGCACAACAAAACAACAGAAACAAACATTTTATGGCCATTTGGACCATTATATTTATCAAAGGGTGCCAATTATCTGCTAACAACTTCATTTAATCACCAGATCTATCTTTTGACCTAATAGCGAAACTGAAGATAAAATAATACAGCATGATATATAGCATGGCTGCCAGCGATAAAAATATCCACTTACTGTCGCTGTACATTTTAGGGCACTTTAATACATTCATCCATTATCATGCACTTGTACTGAGCTACCAACAACATACAACTATCATGTTCCTATTACGCTAGAATGGAGATGAAACTGGCGTCAGGAAAGGAATCAATCGATGAGAGATGACAGTTTGAGAGCCTATGATGTTTACCATGAGCTTTATAGGAGACGTATACAGATCATTGGTTCAATCATAGAAGTAGACTTTGGCGGGTCTGTCTTTAGACTCATTGGAAACGGAATCGTCCAAGGGTTCCACCACACGCACAAGGCTACATAGTTAATGATGCACTAAGGGACATGTATTAATACTGATATACTGTCCATTGAGCAGTGTGCCAGTCTCTTGTCCATTCCAGAGCAGCATCTGCTGTATTTAACAACTTACTGGCATAACGTACATGGAGACAGGCCAATCAACTGCTACAGGTCCCCGCGGGGGAAGCTGGGCTCAGCGCTGAGCTGTTTTGGCTGCTTCCTGACACAGCTAAGTGAATTTCCTGCAGCCACCCCCGGTGGGATCATTCTAAATGGGTTCTATGGCAGCTGTAGGAATTCATATATGCAGCACTCCCCCTTGTGGTGGCTGCAGGCAACCAGCACTTCAATATCTCTCATTACTGGTTTAAAAACATCCTTTTTTTTTTTAAAGCAATATTTACAGCTTTTCTATTACATAATTTTTGTTTTTTATTTAAAAATAAAAATTGTTCAGCCATATAGGGGAATAGGAAAAAACTGCTGTTCCGGGTGCTTTTCATCACATTTGGTGCAGTTTTTGGGTCCGTGGCCTTTTTTTTTATTTCCAAAATGCAGTATGCCAAAAACACCACAAAAACTATGTGTGAAAGAAGCCTTAGGAAAGTTCCAGAAAACAATCACAAGGTTCAACTACACACCATTATCAGCAAACATTATTATAATATTTTTTTTTGGGGGGGGGCATTCTAAATGTATGATTTAACTCTATGATTTCTGTGTACGCTCCTACTGGTACTTGTTCATCTCCCTATCTCTTGAACAAAAAGCGCCTTGTGCGGCTTTCCTGCTTTTCTTGATGCAGAGATCAGGGATTGGTTTAGTTAAAGAGGACCTTTCACCAGAGGAAAGCCTCTAAACTAACTATACAGAAGTGTAGAGCGGCGCCCAGGGATCCCGCTGCACTTACTGTTATCCCCGGGCGCCGCTCCGTTCGCCCGGTATAGCCTCCGGTATGTAAGTAGTTAGGCTCCACCCACTTGATCCTTCTTCTCCTATGCTGTAGCGCTGGCCAATCGCAGCGCTCAGCTCATAGCCAGTGGGTGGAGCCTAACTACTTACATACCGGAGGCTATACCGGGCGAACGGAGCGGCGCCCGGGGATAACAGTAAGTGCAGCGGGATCCCTGGGCGCCGCTCTACACTTCTGTATAGTTAGTTTAGAGGCTTTCCTCTGGTGAAAGGTCCTCTTTAAAGAAACTGCCTCTCTCATTTACATGCAGCAATCTCCTCCACTGTAGGGGGATGAGTGATCACTACCACAATCGCTCATGCTCATACAGATTTGTTGTTTCTGGGCAGTATATTCCTGTTTACACAGCACAATCTTCTTCCCAGCATAAATGATCAATTTACGCAATGAACGTTTACAGGGTGATTGGAGGCACCTTCACACCTGCAGATTATAATGAATGAGCGTTCTGACGAACGTACGCTCCCGATAATAGTCCCATGTAAATGCACCTTTATGCGAAAATGGAGCCGCTGCAACCAGGGGTTCTCAAATCAGGACATTAGTAAATTCAATTAATTTATATATATAAAAAAAGAAACATCCAAACAACATCTTATATTGCTGGACAATACCTTTAAGTTTGTTTGAAATCACCGTGACCGTAGACATACTGGGGGGATATTTATCAAGAGGGTAATATTTGAAGTCAGTTTTCCTTGAGTCTGTGTTGGTTTACTTTATACCACATTTATCAAATGTCATATGTTGTATCATAAATTTGTATCATCCGTAAAAAACTAACACTTTTGTCTAGAAAAGTTACTCCAGTTTTCCAACTCGACCCTCCTACTGAAGTGAGATTGCAATTTTTTGGAGACTTTTTAATAAAGTCTCAATGATAAATCTGGAGTGAAACTCAATAACATAACTAATCATGCCCACTTTCCCACCTAAATTAGTGGTGTAAAAATACAAAGAGCTGCCCATTTTCAGGTGATCCAAAAAGGTCGCAAATAGCCTCATTTTGCGACTTTTTGAAGCCAGAATTCTGGAGAGAAGTCATTCTTTTAGCCCTACATAAGGGCTATTCACTAAACAGCAATAAAAAGGAGGTTATTTTTTTGCCCCTTTCATATACAAGTATGGCAAAAAATGAAAAAATAAAATAAAGGTGATTACATATTTTTTCCAGAGAAGGTGGCCACCCTGGTGTACTTTTTAACTCATCAGTTAAAGACTATCGTTATTGATTCTTCATCATCCTGTTCTACATCGATTATCTAGGTATCTGCCTATGTAGGACATCACGCTTCCAGCAGGTTTATGCAGTATTCATGAAATCATTCATCAGCACGAGCCAAGCCTATTTTCAAATATTTTGGGCACGTCCTCTTCTATTAAAACGTGTGTACAGGGAATGGAAATCATCTTGAAATTATTAATGGCAGGCAAAATTGCTTGCAATTTGCACCCCTTGGATTTTATCTCATCTTGTTTCTTCAGTGACCTTATTTTACAGTGATTCTACTATTGCTCATCTCTGGTAATCGAGTGAAAAAAATCAATGCATTTACCCAGGGACACCACTTGACTCCAGGTCATAAGAAACAGACAAGGCATGCATGTTTAATTTAAATTCTTATCCTGCCGCATTCTCATACTTGTAACCATCTCTCAGGCAGCAGTTATAGGGGAAAGTGAAATAGGTGTGAATTACAGATTTGTCCCTGTGTCTCAAAATCTTCGATTAAGTGTTGCCTTCTTTTTCTGCACGTACATCAAAATCCAATAAGGCTCAGTTGCACTGCCAGAAGCTGGACTTACTGCCTCACATAAAAAAGAGAAGAAAAAAAAACCCCAAAGCTCTGTGTATGGGTGCTTCAGCATAAACTCTACAGGTAAAAATCAAGATTTAAATATTACAATATGATCTTTCCCTTTCGTTTGAAGCTTAA